>NC_080022.1:15768611-16072222 GCF_030020395.1 Manis pentadactyla
AAAAGACAAAACCACAAGTACAATTATGCTTGAGTATTTATTTTCTAAAGTTAAGATTAAATTCCTTCTTTAAGCAGGAACTGAGTATTGGCAATTCATGTCTATGAAATGACAAAGACAACATATCATTACAAATGGCATGCCAGCCTTAAAAAGTTGAGGTTTCCTTTTTGAGGAACTAGGTAAACTTGAACAAACATAAACAGTAAAGGGATGAGCTGGATCATGTGGGATAATTCTTAAGAAATTAGGGGTCAGCAGAAAGCTTTCCTATTCTTAGCATAATATCTGATATTAGATACCAAATTAATCTTTTGTATCATAAAAAACAGTACTCATGAAAGAGGCCTGTTGATACTATTAGGGCACAAAGTATGCAAGGAATTTATAGCCAAGTTGCTTCATAGTAAGCCAGTAAGATTTTTCTTTAAGAATAAATTAATCTCTCACAAAAAGAAGTACCTTACAAAGAGTCATATATGCAGAGTGCTGACCTAAACCTAATAATTAAGAGCTTCCCATTTTTTAAAAATACATGATAACGCAAATTATATGGAACACTATACATCAAATTATTACTGATTTACATAGTAATTTTATAGTGTATAAGCTGGCATTACTGAGTTATAAGAAAGGGTAGAGAGTATTAAACGTCTCTAAGAGTACATTCTGTATATTTTACCACAATAACAAAATAGGTTGCATTAAAATAGTGTTTATCATGTTGAAAAAAAAAAAGGGTAGAGGAAAGTGTGTTCATTTACATTCGTGAACATAAAAGAAACAAGGGACTTAATGGCAACAGTGCTGTCCCAGAATATCTTACAGACCAGCTCCAGCAGGTAACCTTTGGTACAGCTCCTTAACCTCTTCGTGCTTTGCTTTTCCTTTATCCACACTTTGCTTTCGCATCTCAGCCATTTCAATACACCACTCCTCAAACTTGGAATTATCCCGATCTACCAGCTCTTGAAGAAAAGCTATTCAAAACAGAAAGAAATAAACAACTTTCTTCTGTTTTCAAAGACACAGGAACACGCTGATCTCTAAATTACATCAAATACTGACTAAGGTTTTGGTGACAACTTCCTAGTGTGGTCTCTGTTCTGCTGAACCACCCCCAAGCCTGAGAGCAGAAGTTAAACTGAAGCCATCCACTGAAAATCTAGGTGATTCCTCCACCTGGTTCTCCATGACACTATCAGCCAGCTGTAACCATCAAATGGCTCAGAAACACCACTTCAAAACAGATGGTGCCACGAAGCACAGCAGTGTTATGTAAAGCAACAACTGAAGACTGCCTTCAGACAAGGAGCAACTATTCTCTATTTATATACATAATTTATAAAATTTATAAATAAAAGCAACCTGTTCCTTTCATTAACCTTTAAGCATGGTATTAATCTAAAATACTTGCCTTGCACAATCCTGGAAAATTGCTTACCTGGTACCTGAACAGTTGTGCTGGGTTTTTCTTGAGTCTGTAGTCTATAAACCAACATGTAAGCATTTCGAGAACAGTGCGTTCCTTTGCCACACTTGGGTTTCCGTGTCTGGGACTTAGAAGGTTCTGCTGAGGTAGAGAAATCAAAAGACAACAAAATTAGAATGCCTATAGTATGTTCATTCTGTTGCAATGGAGGGGAAGAAAGAGGGGGCCCACAGAAAACAACTATAATACACACTCAAATTACTTTAACATGGATATAAAACATTAAAAGGAAACACATATTCAGCAGCCTTGTTAGATGTTGGAATATTTAAACAGGTTTACTACCCTCCCCCCCTTGCCTGCCATATTCAATACTTTAAAGATGGTTAAGTACTGTTTTTCACGAGACAAACCTGGAACAAAAAGTACAACTACTATGTGTTTATTTTAATATTGGTCTCAAATTATAGAAATAAATCCAGACTTAACTGCCCAAGCAAGTAAAATGTCACATTCATAAAAATGAAATGACATGCTAATGAGCAGGAAAAGTAGCCTCTAATCTCCATGCATTCAGTAGCAAGTAAAAACATTTAAGTGTTCTACGTGTTAGTGATCGTCAAATTGGGGTAGAGTGCTCTAGGGTCATCTTCCAACAGGTATGGGGTCATGAGTGGTTCTGAGGAAATTAATTACCAAGATGTTCACTTCACTATGTGCATTTCTGAAACTGATCTGCCTCAAAGATGATGTTCCACTGATGGCTTCCACCTTTCTTTTCTCAGTCATCTATCTCCCAGTTTACCAAACAAAGATATAACCTATCATCCCATGGCAAAAAAATCTCATTCATGTCATTAAAAGATGTATTTACAGTAAACTTTGACTTTGTTTCAAAATTTATAACATACTTATATTGGTTTGATCAGTTAGGTAGTGATGTTTGTACTAATATAAAAAAAAAAACCCAGATCAATCCAGAACTTTTTAACTATTTATTTAGAACTTTACATTTATAAAAACTTAGTAAATTCCATTAGAACATTCTGTAGGGTTAATGTAATAAAAATACTAGTTCAGGAAAAAAGGAAAGTATTAAAAATGCCCTGCTATAAAAAAGCCCAGGTACATGTATATCTTTGAAAAGGACGATGTGGTTACCCTGCGTTACTGAATTCCATTTGGATGCTCTTTAAGAGTGATGTTGTACTTTGTCTCACTGAATATTACTGTCAGAAATTATATTATTTGGAGCTACTTAAATATGATGAAAAATGGCTGATTTCAAAATCTGCAAAGGAATACAAAGTCATTCAATATTTCTACAGAGAACACAGGAGCAAGAAAAGTTTGAAGATCACTGTCCCAAGGAATTAACAATCTCAGGTGCATATACAGCAAAGAGGTTGGTCATTTCTAATGGAAAAGTATAAAAATTTAAGATATTCATTACTCTCTAAAGATGGAACATAAAATGATTCCTAAGTTCAAGATAGAATACAGTAACAAATGACTCATGGAATTTAATGAGCAAGTATTTTCTGTTTTTAATCAAAAGAAAACAACAGGTTTTCTTTTGCAAAGTAAGTGGCATGAGAGGGATTAAAGACGAGAGGTATTAAAACATGCGGATGGGTTCCTGATAAGTGTGGCATCTCTTTCTCCTGAATTCTTTTAAAATGTAGAACTCCCTGTATATAAAAAGTAGACAAGACAGTCTTAATAAAGCTTTTAATCCTACAGTGCCCTAAGAAAAATCAAATAAACTTCAGTAAAGAACAGCCAAATAAAATCCAGACATAATTATTCACAATTTAAAGTCATATCTCAATTTTGTTGCTACTAAGACTCTCACATATGAAAAAATAAAAGTGTTAGGAACTTGCCTATTACTTAGGTAGAGTGGGGGCAAGATTAATGAGTATCTATAAATACCTAAATGTGATTTAAAAATAGAAAATACTTCTCTAAATTACAAGAATATAGCCACCACATGAGTATCTGCAGCAAGATTACCCATACGTCTTGAAAACCAAACCCAACTGCAGGCTCCCTGTATGACACCTCGGAAAGGTGGTTCTGATCCATTAAGAAAGAACAGTGGCAGGAGACACACACCTATTTCCATTCCTTTTCTCTTATTTGGAATCCATAGTCCAAGTCTCACTCAAACGTGGTGGGGAAGTGATGAAAAGCTTGGCTTACTGGAAGAACTGTTCACTCCTTTAGGGACTGAATGGGTCTTTCGGCCCTACTGTGAGAGCTGCCTGGTTGGGCACTCTTTCAAGAAGCACTTTATGGCAGCCCTCATTGCTACAAACACCCAGCGGCTTCCTCCCCACAGAGCAGCGCTCCATACTCCAGGGATGGGTAAGATACTTAATGCACAGTATGGATTAAGGGATGCACAGACACCATTCTCAGAGCAAAGTTCCCCTGCTATAGTTATTACCCCAAAATAAATTTCCTGATCCAGAGAAAAGGACTACAAATCTACTATACTAATCTACTATGCATAATTTTAAGTTTAATATCACCATCCTCTCTCCCCAATTCCCCTCCACTCACAATTAAAACTGGTTATTGAAAATTGAGTATTTGCCTTCCAATTGTACAGAAAACATGACATAGAAACCATCTCTGGAGCAAAATCATGTTTTAAAAATTTGAGATGTTGCTAATAAAAGATGTTCAGAGATTTTACGTGTGCTTAAGAAATGCAAATATCTCTGATAATCCATAACAACCTTGGACTATAATAATTATAAGTATTTCCGGTAAAAAAAAAAAAATTTATATTTTAAAAGGGCACTCACAACTTAAAGGTTTTACCTAGATCTTCCTCAATCCCTAGTTGTAATTTCTTCCCCTCCATCTTTTCTATGTCTTCGTCATTAAACTTATACCATTCACCGGACTGTGGATCTTTCACATGGGCAATGTAGTGGCCAGAATAAGCACTCACTCCTCTGTGTATGAGGACTGCACTGAGTTCATACACATAGGACCCACCTAGAGGGGGAGAAAGGGAGAAAGGGAGATAAGTTTTGGATAACAACATTTCTTCTTATATCCTGAGCCTGAATTATAATGATTATAATTTTTTATGCACCTGTCAGAATTCAAAGCATGTCACTTAAGATAAAAATTCAGTTTTACAGAATAATGTAGTAGACACTGTTTTAGGCAGCTCACGGTATTAACTCCCCACTACCTCTGCCAAA
This sequence comes from Manis pentadactyla, assembly GCF_030020395.1. NCBI lineage: Eukaryota > Metazoa > Chordata > Mammalia > Pholidota > Manidae > Manis > Manis pentadactyla. The sequence goes on from NC_080022.1 coordinate 15,773,268, forward strand.
TATACAGATGGAAAGTTATGTCATTCTGGGCATTCGGGGTGATGAAACTTTGTCCTATTCTTTGCCCTTCTGCATTAACTGGCTGACCCATATGCTTAGCAAAAATTAGCTGTTATATTCTCCAACTTGTTAGAAAAATTAATTACCAAACAAATGAGATGAGTACATAATCAAAAAGCTATTGTTTTTAGAAAAAGAAAATTTTTAGGAAAAAATCAGAGTTAAGTCACTATGAATAATTACTTTTAAAATAGGTGTAGGCACAGAGAAGACAAGTAGTGATTTTACAGCATCTTACTATGCAGACGGACAGTGACTGTGAAGGGATATGTGGGGGGAACTTGGTGAAGGGGGGAGCCTAGTAAACATAATGTTCTTCATGTAATTGTAGATTAATGATACCAAAAAAAATCAAAAACAAAACAACAACAACAAAATAGACACTCCAAATAAATAAATAAATAAATAAAATGAAATAAAATAGGTGTAGGCAAGACAACTGGAAATGACAGGGGAGAAAACAGTAAAATCCTAAAATAATTCTGCACTCATATTTCTTAAGTATTTTAAATTCCTATTCCATTTTAAACAAAACCTACAAGTCATAGTCTATTTTATGCATGCAGTTTATATGAGAAGGCTAATTTAGTTATACATCTTTACCAGCAAATGAACATTTATATTTTCAGATAAAATATTTTAAGTTTTTAAAAGTATCTTTTAAACATTCTAAACTTAATCATGGGGGTTTATATGTATGCTGGAAAAGATCACTTCTACTATGTTTTATTATTAAAAATTAGAAAACAAAACCAACATAGCCACTATTACTTAAGCTGCAGTTTTTTTCTAACAAATTTATCACTAACATCTTTCTATACCATTAAACTTTCTTCTGAACCACACTCACACTGTTAGACATTTAAACTGGCATCATTTTAGGGCCATTAACGTAAACAATAATATCTTCGTAGTACAAATCTTTGCACATATCTTTGACTATTTCATCATAATTTCCTGAAAACTACAAAGAATGAATCACATTTAACAAATCATTCAACACTCATTCAACAAATAAACATTCTGGACACAGTTTTAGGCACAAAGGATAGAGCAGGTAACTGAAAACAAAGCCACAGCTTTCTTGTAGCTCAGAGGAGGACACAGTAATGCAATTAATACCTGCACCAAAATCCATCTAACCCACCCCAGCTGGAAATAATTTAAAACACTGGGTAAGATAAAAATATTTTAAAATCTTTTAAAATACTTTGATTTCCGCTGGCAGGAAATAAGAATTCTCAGAAGCCAATTCCTATGTGAAGACAGTGAAGGCAGGAAGCTAGGGAGGTAAGGACAATGAGAACAACTTCCTCCCGAGAGCACTAGGTGAAACGATGAGCCTGAACTTTGTTTTTTTCACATCTAAGAGATTGTGGGACCAGAGACAAAAGCTAGGGCCCACGAAAGGAGTCTAGCAGGGGACTCCCATCATGAAATTAAGATTTCTTCAGTTTAGAAATATGCAGAAATGAACCTGCTCTGCACAGCAAGTAGGAAAGAAGTAACTGCTTTATACTTATTTTGACATTTGTGGGTGAGAAAAACCCCAATCTCTGTTCCAAGCCCTCAAGAGGCTAGCCTTCATGAGTATTTCTACCAACAATTCACACTACCTTGAAGTCAGAAAAACCTCAAACCAAGAGTTTAGTTAGAGGTGGTCCTGGGATGAGTGACAGTTCCAAGGAACATGAATTCAGTCAAACATACACATGCAAGTATCACAAAACACAAAAACACACAAGTCACTGTAACAGAGGCAGCAAACACAACTGAAAGCAAAACAAAACCCATGAAGATGTCCTCAGTTACTGGCGAGAGCCAAATTACATAAACACAGTTAAGTATATATATCTAAAGAAATAAATGGTGGAATTAAAATTAAACTAAGGAATATGAAATTATAAGAAATGAACATCAGATACTATAAAGAATTGTGATCAACTGAGAGCCAAGGCTCTACAGGAAGGTTTAGCAGCAGACTAGGTTCACCCGGATAAAATATCAGTAAAGTAAGACGTAGAGGTGAAAATTACACAGAATGCAGGGCAAAGCAACAGTTAGAAGACATGTAGTATACAGAGAGTCTTACACACATCTCATGGAATTACAGACGGAGAAGAATGAATGGAGAAGAAAAAAAATTTCAAGAGATAACAATTGAGAAATTTTTTAATTCCCTGGGTAGAGAGGATAAATGCCATTAAAAATCCAACCCAAACAGGTCATAGTGGCAATGTAAAACACAACCACCAAAGATCTTAAAAATCAGACAAAATAAAACAGGCGACCGGTAAAGCAACAAGAGTTAGACTGCTAGACTGCAAGCAACTTCTCAACAGAAGCTCTAAGACAACAGAATCTCTAATACTTTGTAAATATAACTGTCCATCCTTAGAGAAAATAAATTTCACAACAAAATACACTTTCAGAAAATATGTGAACATAATGTCACCAATAGACTTATATAAAAGTAATTTTCTAAGCTCTAATTCAATATAAAAAAAGTGATTCCAGATGGAATGTCTAGAATGTGAAAAAGAATGGCAGACAACAGAGACTGGCAAACTATATACCAGTAGTCCTACACATACGGCATTCTGAGTCTTTTTTTTTTTTTGAAAAAAAGAACTAAAATACATATGAAAATAAACAATTTAGAAGAACAGTTTCCTAAACAAGGGTTTAAGGCCATTGTACTCTTTTTAGAAGGTAAAGACATTAACTCTAAAGTATCCATGTTAACAATTTCCAGGTTAATCACTAAATGAACAAAATAGTAACATCAGACAGCACAGGCTGTACCCACCAGGGGGGCATTTCCACACTCTACATTTCAGGCTTACCTGGACTCCCCCACCCACTGTTCTTTCTACTACACTGCACTCTCCCAATTATTTCATGGTAAAGATGAACCAGAAACAGCCTCTCCATCTCCCCAACCTCAGGAAACCATAAAGGAAACTCCTTAGCCCCGAGCAGAGCAACAGAAAGAAAATGGGGAAGAAAATGTCATGGTGTTAGACTAGTCTTCATACCAGGTTCTCATGGCTTGGGTGAGCAAGGGGATCTCAAGCACTAAACTCGGCAGAAATAAAACTAAGGTCTCTCAGGAGGAGATGGTATCATCCCAGCCCTAAGGGAATTCCCACAAATTATTTTCCATGTGCAATAACCAACATGCAGCAGAAATAACCAGGTACAGAAGAATATGGCAAAATTAGAAAAGCCAGCTCAGACAGTAGAAATAAACCTGCACAATATTTCAACAATGTCAGTCATGGATTATACAACGAGATTTTCTACATTTGGTGAAATGAGAAGCTTGAAAATACATGCAAGTAACATGCAACTATAAAAAGTCGTGTATTATTACACTGAGTGTAAAGGACTAGCTGGTCCAGTTAAAAGTTCAAGATTGGATTGGTTTTATGTAAATTTGAAATTCTTCAAAACAAAAAGTTTGAGAGGTAGAGACACATCACCTATGATGGTATTTTTCCCAGGTACCTTCAACAGCCAGAAGGAGCCAAGGAAGCAGGGAGTAAGACCTTGTCGTGGGTTTTCACCTGGCAGTAATATCCCGAAAAGAAAAAGGCAAACTAAACGATAATGTTTAAGGATGCGAACAAATAGTGAAACATTAAAGGGAGAAAAAGAAAAGGAAGCGACTGCCATAAAAATCAGATTAGTGACTATACTTGGGAGGAATGAGGAAGCTGTTACTAGGCGGGGCACAAGGTCAGCTTCAGCAGAACTGAAAACATTTTCTGTCTTGACCTGGGTGGTACTCATGCAAATGCCCATCTCATGACAATTCTCTGAGCCATACAGTTTTGTACTTTGAAGTTTATGGATGTGTTGTACTGTGTAATAAAAAAGGAGAAAAAAAATAAGACAAAGCGAGATGTATGAAATTTCAACAATGGAAGGGTGGCAAAACTGGACAGCTACAAGCAAGAGAATGAAACTGGATCATTGTCTAACCCCATACACAAAAGTAAACTCAAAATGGATCAAAGCCCTGAATGTAAATCATGAAACCATAAACTCTTAGAAGAAAACATAGGCAAAAATTTCTTGAATATAAACATGAGCAGCTTTTTCCTGAATGCATCTTCTCAGGCAAGGGAAACAAAAGCAAAAATGAACACATGGACTATATTAAGCTAAAAAGCTTCTGTACAGTAAAGGACACCATCAGTAGAACAAAAAGGTACCCTACAGTATGGGAGAATATATCTGTAAATGACATACCCGACAAGGGGTTAACATCCAAAATATATAAAGAGCTTACACACCTCAACACCCACAAGGCAATATAACCCTATTAAAAAATGGGTGGAGGATATGAACAGACTCTTCTCCAAAGAAGAAATTCATATGGCAACAGCACATGAAAAGATGCTCCACAACGCTAATTATCAGGGAAATGTTAAATTAAAACCAGTGAGATATCACCTCACACCAGATAGGATGGCCAACATCCCAAAGACTAGGAACAACAAATGCTGACGAGGATGTGGAGAAAGGGGAACCCTCCTACACTGCTGGTGGGAATGTAAATTAGTTCAGCCATTGTGGAAAGCAGTATGGAGGTTCCTCAAAAAACTCAAAATAGTAATACCATTTGACCTGGGAATTCCAGTCCTAGGAATTTACCCAAAGAAAACAAGTTCTCAGATTCAAAAAGACACATGCACCCCTATGTTTATCACAGCACTATTTCCAATAGCCAAGATATGGAAGCAACCTAAGTGTCCATCAGTAGATGAATGGATAAAGAAGAGGTGGTACATATACACAATGGAATACTATTCAGCCATGAGAAGAAAACAAATCCTACCATTTGCAACAACATGGATGGAGCTAGAGGGTATTATATGCAGTAAAATAAGCCAGGCAGAGAAAGACAAGTACCAAATGATTTTCCTCATTTGTGAGTATAACAAAGCAAAACTGAAGGAACAAAACAGCAGCAGACTCACAGACTCCAAGAAGGAACTAGTGGTTACCAAAGGGGTAGGGTTGGGGAGGGAGAAGGGGATTGAGGGGTATTATGATTGGCACAGGTGGTGTGGGGGAGATCACAGGGACGAGAGTGTAGCACAGAGAAGACAAGTAGTGACTCTGTGGCATCTTAATACACTGACGGACAGTGACTTCAATGGGGTATGGGGGGCACTTGATATGAGTAAATGTAGTAACCACAATGTTTTTCATGTGAAACCTTCATAAGAGTGTATGTAAATGATACCCTAATAAAAAAAATAATGCAAATAAACAATGGAAGGGCAAGGTCAGGTATGACCCTCAGATGGGATGAGGGAGGGTGGAAGACAAGATCACTGGAGAGACTTGTTATGAGGTTAGTTGGAACAGCTGTCTACAACAGTTTTCAATAGTATTTCCTAAATTATTGATGAACACAATAAACCACAGAAGTAATAGCAATAACTATGGCTTTATCATTAATGGACAACACAAAAATGTTTATATCACATTACCGCCGTTAACCCAAATTTATACTCATCAGTTCATTATATTCATCTATTTTAGAATTGTGGTGGTTTTGATCAGCCACTGGAACCTATTCTTTAATGAGCACCGATATTACTGTATCAGCAATTTGTCTTGGTATTTTGATAATTGTATTTAAACATAATTGGTCTCTCTATAACATCTTACTATGCTGAAAGACAATGACTGCAATAGAAGGGGTGTGGACTTGATAATAACGGTGAATGTTGAAACCAGTGTTGTTTATGTGAAACCATCACAAGATTGTATGTTAGTCACCAGACTCTCAAAGCAGTCTACAGGGATATTAAAATCCCCAAGAAACACAGCAAGAGGTGAGTTAGACAGTCAAGTGATAACGTGTTCAAGGACTGAGGATCTCTTGTCTCTAGATCTCTCTATATCTGCAAGTTCACTATTTAAAGAAACAAGTGAATTCTCCTTTTAAAAACAGATAGCCTTTTAGATTTTCTCAACCTTGTATGGCTATGTGTGTGCAGACACGTATGAATAAGAACATAGGAAAATATAAATGCCGTTTACTTGGGTGACAGAATTACAGGTGGCTTTTATTTCTCTTCTTTATGCCTTCTTCATGCAAATTATATAGAATGAACCAAACCCTGTGTAATTACAACAAAATCAATTTGTTTTCACTATTCTGCCTATGTAAGGTCCATTTGTAGAACAAACATTACACTAGCTTGTGGAAGAAATGGGCCTGTAACTATAAACTACTGGATTAATCTTGCCAGTCCTTGTTAACAATTCTAGTAAGATGACAACTTTTATTTCTCTACCTAAAAATTAAGAGTTTACTACATTTAGTAAACCCAACACACTAACATTACAGCACTCCTACAGGTTTTTTTTTAACCTATCAACTCTAGTGGATAAATGCCTTGCTTTCTGTACAGTACAAATTGGACAAATATATAATTTAGTAACAATAATCAGAAGAACTATACAAAATCATAGAGTGGAGTCAAGGAAGGTGCTAATTTTACATCTCCTAAGTGTCTGGACACTGAGAAACCACTAAGCTATCAAACTTCTCAAATTTCTAACAATTACCAGAACAAAGGAGGCAGGAAGCAAATTACTATACGGAGTGAGCCACAGCTAAGTATATTCATTCAGCCAATGTAACAGTGGCAAAGTCTCTAGCAGTTTCCTTCCTCCATGAAGTACCAGCTTTAAGCCACAGTACTGGCACGGCATCACCCATTTTCATTTTAAAGCTTAAACATTTAACACATCACCCCCAACCTTCCCAGTCATTTCTTTACAAGGTTTTGTTTCATGGCTTCCTTTTATTTTAAGCTGCCTCAAGAACATTTTAATGGAAAGAAACAGAGTTTATATAAAAACTTCCAAAAATAGATCAGTCTCAAAAGGGCAGAAAGTTGGTTTTCTCTAACAGAAATCACCCCATTTTGGAAGATGAATACTACCAAAAAAGAAAAGTCATAAATTACTTCTTGTTGAAACTGTGTCACAGCATTCTAGAGCTTATCACTGGACACAGAAATGAAGAATTATACTATAAATATTGGAATTATGCCACCTAATGTTGATAAAATGTTAAAGAAAAAAATGTGAATGGAGGCACCTTGGAGAGACTTACGAGGAATGAGATATGCTACTGAGACCAGGGTATCAGGTATGGGTTCAGAACAGTAAAATATCTTTTTCACTTTTTATTCTTTTGTACCCTTAATTATGTAGCTATTGATGAACCATCCAATCTTTGTTACGTACTTACAGAAAACAAGCAACACCTTGGCTCACCTAAAAAGCCTTTGTTCCCAGAGATTAGCAAATAAAATCTAGTAATAAACTGCTCTTCTGTATTCATCATAGCAGATCACGATTACACTCTCTGAACATTACAATTATCACTGCTCAGTAAAAAAAAAAATTACCTTTATGTTCCACATAAGGCTCCATATCCAAAATTTCTGAGAAGCCAATGTAGGTATTCAGCTTTTTCTTATGTCCAGTTTGCCTAACCAAGAGGAAAGCTAATTATATTTACAATAATCATAAAACAATGTATAAGCTCTATCAGCTATTTTAATAAACTCAATAGAAGCTGGGTAGATTTCATTTAGCAAATCTTGTTCAAAAACCTGTAGGATTAGAAGTAAACATAATACTACCTTATAATTTGGCAAAAAAAAAAATCATCAATAGGTTAAAAAGGTATGAATTTAAAATACTGATTCCAAATGTAATACTCATTTCCAGAAGTTCTAATTTAATCACAAATGAAAGCCACAGTGTTCCTGCTTTACAGAAGAACTGCACACATATAAACGTTGCCTGGTTTTAATTACAAAATGAAAGATATATTCCCACAGTGGGTGAAGGGACTGTAACAAGCAGAAAATCTACTTTAGTTCTTATACAATAATACAGAACATAATAGTTCAGTTCATACCCACATGTTTATTTTCCTTTGCGGTTTTTGATAACTTCTTAGAATAAAAATAAGGATTCCCTACTTTCTAGTTCTCACTTACATATGGCTGATTTAAGAATTTTATGATAAAATCATGAATTATTTGGCATTTCAAAATGACAGGCTCCACTTTTTTCCTTCCCAATTCCGGAGTTACAAATTGTAAGCAATTGCATTAACTATGGGAAAATCTGCACACATTAGCCCCCAATAAGCAACAAACACTACTATGTGTACAGTTTACCTGTCAAAGACAAAACGCATTAGCTGCAAGTTCAGAGTGCAAGGCAGACTCAGGAGTCGGATCTTCCTTGTTGCATTCTGTTTGCTTTGACAGTTTTCACAGAAATATCGATTGTCTCCTTCTAATTTTTCTTCCTGATTAGGTAAAAAATTATTAAGTCCAAGAGTTTTTTTAAAAGTGATCAAATCTCTGATGTAAAGTGTAAGTTCATTTTAATTACTAGCTGCCATTCAAACTGTTTAAAATCAAGCTACTATAAATAATGAAGGACACATAAGATAAAAGGCACTACGCAGCAGTGCTGTTGCTGATTTGTAAAGAATGATTTAAATCTGACATGCCTCCTTCCAAAATGTACCATTTTTAAAATGCTTGTTTTAGGTCCTTTGTCCTAAAAATTCCACTTCTGTGAATCCTAAGGAAGTAGGTTTTTAGAAAAAATTATCATTCGTATTTTGATGCAGCAAAATTAATTTAAAACCAGTGAAAATGTGTGGGAACTACATATGAGCACTGGAGTATTAAAATGTATATATTTTTACACACACATGGTTGAAATTATTAAACCACATTCATAGTACAAAGCTAAAAGAGGAACACGGGAAAACTCAATGGTATAGCTAATGGTGATTTCTTTTAAGTTTTTTCCTTTATGTTTTTATAGTAATTTTTTGATACAGATTACTATAAGGAACACAATACTGGTGCCATTTTATTCATTTGGCACAGGATACCACACTCGCCTGTTTCCCTCTGAACTCACAGGCCAGTCCCCCTCCTCAGCATTCCTATCTCCTTGTTCTCTTCAGGTCTGAATGCCCCAGGGCTGTCTTTAATCCTTCCCTCTCTCACTCCCTTGGTGATTTGATCCAGCTCCTACTTCCCCCCTCTCGGATGAACCACACCTCTCAAATATAACATGCCCCAATGCAAACTCCCAATGTCTCCAAATCTACTCTCCCCACAATCCTCAGCTCAGTTAGGGCAACTCCACTCTTCCAGCTACTCAGGCCACAGAACCTTGAGAATCCTGATTCCTTTCTTCCTCTCCATACCCAGTATGCAAATTGGGTCAGCCCTCCTATAAAATTATATCTAAAATCCAAACACTCCTTGTCACCACCCTGGCTAACCCTTGGTCTAAGCCACCCTCAACTCCTCTCTGTCCTCACCCCACCTACAGCCTAGCCAAGATAGCACCCAGAGTTCCCTTAAAACAGATTACATCGCTTCTGTGCTTACAACCCTCCAGTGTCATCTCTTCTCTGAGCGGAAGTCAAACTTCTGACAAAAGTCTACCTGGCCCTATCTGACATGGTCCTTAGTTACCTCTACTAGAGACTTCATCTTTCTCCCCTTCCTTACTCACTTCAGCCACACCGATCTCCTTGATGTTCTTCAAACTACCACACACACTCTCTTCTCATGCTCTGCACTCTTACTTCATCTGCCTAGAATACTCTTTCCCTATTTTATTGCAAGTCTGACTCCTTCACCTTCAATCATTTTATTTCTAATTGCAACCAACCTCAACCTCATCCAATCCATTCTCCATCCCCCTTCCCTTGCTTTAATTTTCTCCATAGTATCTATTATAGTTGACACACTATATATTTTACTCATATTTAATGTCCCTCCCTGGTCCCCACACCATTACACTACAAGCTCCTCAAAGTCAAATTTTTGTTTGTTTCGCTTACTGTGGTTATCCCCAGCAGCTAAGAGTGCCTGAACACACTATGCACTCAACAAATATTTAGCTAAATGAATTCAATAATGAGTACTTCAAGCACACTAATGACTGTGCTAAAGGAGTAGGAAAAGTACAAAATATTTTAAGAAAGGAAACTATAAAATAAGCTCATCTATTATGCTATGTGTCTGTTCCTACTTGATAACAAAGGTTTCCTCTTAGCAGTTTTTCCAGTTAGAACAAAAGGGAACCACACTTCCACATCTTTACATAAATCTAGATACAAAGTAGAAATATGAAGTGGAGGGGGTTAAAGAATGAGCATATTCATGTAAAACAACAGTTGCATTTAACACATTCTAGTTCTCATTAAATGAAAAGGCAAATTAACCTGGGAACAAAATGTAGATTTCCTTAAATATTCTACTACCCCCTATCACAAATTTTCAAACATGCATAACTTTACATGTAAAATAACCTGAAACAGCCAAAAGTTATTTTAAGACGGAGCCTGCTTCAATACCTTAAAAATTTTTAAGTTCCTTCTAGATCATTACATAAACTGAGACACTTCTTATGTAAAAAAGACGAAGTAATGAAATTTATCCATTAAATTGAAAAACCATTCAGAATAGCATTTAACTGTTCATAAGCAGAAACAACATATACATCAAAATTTAAATACCTTCAAAAATTCTGAGATACAATCTGTTAATTGTTTGTGGCCTTGGATATTTAACTCCAGTTCATAAAACTTTGATAAAAGCTTAGACTCTCTGCCACACTGATTGCAACTATAATAAAACAGAATGATAAAATTAAGATCAGAGGAGGAAAAGCAATTATGTTCTACTGTAGTACATCCTAGAAATATGGTAAGCAGCATTTAATACCTTAGTTCTCCTTCACAGAAATTACTACACTATGTGTATTAGAAAGATTAAGTAAAAGCAGAAAGTGATTGGTGAGGCCATGATTAAGCAAAATATCAAGAGGTATATTACATTTAGTATTCTAGCCAGCTCCAATCTTAACTCTTTCAGCTCACACCATAGCTATTAAATAAATGGCAAGCGCTCAACCAGACACAGCTCCCAACACCTGGCTGGGTTCAACTGCAATTATCAAGTCAGTTGTTTACATGTTCCCATGGAAATGTATTACTATAAATATTTCAGGTCCCATGATAAAACCCACTAAAGCTATTAATTTGGAACTGAACTGAAAATCAGATAACATATGAACAACTGTCTCAGAATAAAATGTACCACGAAGAAGCTGAAGCACACTTACACAGTTACGTAAGCATATTCCCCACAGAACTGCTGTTGGACAATGTTCCGCACATCTGGATTCTTTTGTTTAGACAGAGTATCTTCCAAAAGAGACATAAAGAGCTTTGAAAATTCTTGGGCATCCTACAAGTTTGGATTAATAAAAAAAAAAAAAAATTCATATCTTGCTTTTCAATTTCTAAAACAAACAGTTTTAAGTTAAACATTCCAGGAACTATCTGTACTTTGAACTTAGCATTTTCGAACAAGAACTAGAGTTATGTTGAATCATTTTGTGCACACATAACAATTTTCAGAAATGGGATCAAAGAAAATGTGTAATATACTGAACAGTAAATAAATGTTCTAATTCAAACTAGAAAAACACTAGTTTTTAAAAAGTATTTCACTTCACTTCCTCCTATAAATATTTTAAGGACTATTTCGGAACCTTTTCATATTAAAAATAAATAAAAGGCTCTTACCTGCTGTTGCCCTGTGTCCAAACCCAAGGCTTTAACAAATCCCGATGGATCAATGTATCGCCTATTACTGTTTTGCAACAAGGCAAACAAATACTGGAGATGCTCACAAATTGTTTGAGGCTCATAATCTATTAAAAAAATACATATGTGTTTGTTTTTTGAAGACTGCTACTTTTCTTTTTTAAAATATATACTTCCTCTTCATGTGAGAACATTTTCAAACACCCTTACATCCAAACTGTGTTAGTGTTTTATTACAGTTCTAAAACTTTAAACAAATTACTAATCACATTTTTTTGGAAGTAATGAGGCGGCCATGCTGTCTGAATACATCGCCTAAAGGCAAGCGTTACATATGCATTACAACAACAGCGATCAACAGGAATGAAGAGCATGATGATGCACTGCTAAAAATCCTAGACTTCTACTAGAGTCGCAAGTCTAATGAGTTGGGGGAAGGTATGCAAACAGGAAGCTTAATGGACATTAAGAGCCCTAAAAGACTTGAGTATTAGCCAGTTATCGTATTGCCTCAGGTCCAAATCCACCCTTCTTTGCCTGCTCTGTGGTAGCAGAGATGAGCTCTGCAAGTATTTCTCCTTTGCCAGGTAGTGCAAAGTTAAGTCTTGTCAGTAGAGGGCACTGGGAGGTTCAGCTGTGCCAGTCTCACCAGGCTCCTACAGAGCACAGCTTTCTTAGGACTCCAGGTTCCTGCAGCTAACAGCAGATGGCAGCTTCTCCCAGCACCTCCTCTGGTGGTTCCACAGTGGAATGCCTCTGCTGAGGCACTTCCTTTTGAATGACCACCCTGTAAGTACCGTCCTGGGCACCTCTCAGGTAACTTAGCAGGGAGTTCCAAGCCCAGCGCACCCCTGTGGACATTTTTCAGCAGGCATCTCAGCACCTTTCTGGCCATGCAGCGAGAGCCCTGGCAGTGCTTTCTCCACATATGTCTGATCACAGCCTGAGCAGAAGGGGTAAGGGACTTCCCCTAGGTGTTCTCTTTCAGCCCGAGGCATAGTGGCTGCTCCCTGAATCTGCTATTCCTGTATTTTATCAAGTCCTCTTTAATTCTTACTCACCAATTCCCCCAGTACTCTAATTTCCTGCTAATAATTCCCTATTCTTTCTCTGTTTCAAATTATCCTGTAGTTTCTATCTCCCGACTGGACTCTGAATGGGTTCTCTCTTTGCTACCAATTGTAACTTTCAGGAACTCAATTTCATTTGTAAAGTAAAGATACAAATCTTATGGTGACTGCACTAGTAGGGGGTGAGGATGAAATAATGTGGGTAACTGCTGAACCACCATGTTGTATATTTGAAACTAATATAAGATTGTATATCAACTATACTTCAATAAAAAAAAGTACAAGCTGCAAAAAAAAAAAGATACAAATCTTACTTCCTGGGGTACAAGGGCTTTGCAGGCTGTTAAAAGCTATTCAAGTAAATTTCTATCTACTTCAACCCTCTTATTTTATACACAGACACTCCACGAGGTCTTAAACAGATCATAGTCTGCTGGTTTTCCTATTGGCACAGAAAGAGAGTGGTTGAGCTGGGAATGGAACTCAGATCCCATCATTTCCAAAGTAAACCCTTTCCAGTACACTGCACTGAGCTTGGTAAGACAGCACCAGAAATGTACACTCTCATCAGAGAACAAGGTAAAGAACTTTGGTGAAATACAAAAATCTGTGTGTTCAGAAATTTTAAAAACATTTCTTAAAGATACACATTAAAGCCACAACACCCTAAAAAGGCCATGGTACATCATTCTATAAAAAGGAAATTAAGTTCTTGTTATTTAGCTCTCTTCTATTTGGTAAGCTTATACTTCAGCAAAACAATGCTAAAAATTTTAAACGATCCATTTTACATTACTCATCTTTACATACACTATTACTTTAAATACTTAATATACTATTAGCCTAGGTTTAAATATTCAGAACTATAGAAATACATCTTTGAGGGAACAAACAAGAATTTTTAAGCACTGTGTTTTGATGCAAAGTTTATAATTAACAAGGACCAAGAATAAAGCATAACCCATTGTCTGGAGGCTCCAGGAAGACACAGGACTTATGAATACTCTTTTATCTATCAGAGTCAAAGACAGGAGCCATGTGTCCAAATCAGAGCATATAAAAGACAGCAAGGAATTTACAGAGGAGAATAAGAATCAACAGTTCCCAACCTGGAGCTCCCAGACCTATGTAATCTTAAGACACTCACTTCCCTCGACCCCCCAGCTTTCTAAAGGAGAAAAACCTGGTTCTTCCATGAAAGTTCCATCTAAAGAGAATAATCAAGTTCCATCTCAAAGAGAATAATCTATTAGAAAGTATTATCAATTAGCGATAACAGTCTACATACTATGCATGAAAAAAACTAAGTAATTCTAGCAGGAACAATTTAAAATTGATTCTTTCTAAATTTGCAATGAGTCTACACTCAAAGTCAATGAATTTGTTAGAAGGTATATCAGCTATCAGCCTATGTGGAAATCAGGACAAAAAATTATTTGTAGTTACATTATTTATTCTCTCAAACAAGGCAAAAAGTAACCTTGTCTGCTTTATTGATTGATTTAATCAACCATTAGAAATTAATGGACTATAATCACAGCATATCGCCCAGAGAAATTATAGCTGTAAACTACATAAGAATAATCAAATATATCTCCTTCACTTGAATATTAGTCATGTTGGTACATAAATGATAAACACACAGAAAACAGGCAAAACTATTTAGAATCCTAACAATCTTTAGAAAGGACCTAGCACTATGCGTGGCACATAATGAGCACTCACAAGTTAGTTTCCTGTTTGTTTGGTTCATGAGTGATCTAGCTGCCAATATACTCCGAACTGAACCCAACCCAAATGCATTCCCACTAACCTTTCTCTTTCTGGATACTATCTCCCATCATGTAGTCGTTACAGGTACTTGGACATAAGTACAGGGCCTGCCGAAGCTCCAGGTTGAGAAACCACACTTGGAGAAACGTGTTGACATAACAAGTAGCTCCAAGGTTAGTGAGGCCCACAAATGAGTTCTACAAAACAACAAGATTTACAATTACAAAATCAATTTAAACAAAAAAATAACAAGAGGCATTTATCTTCTATATAAATGTTAGATGAAAGATTTTTTAAAACCACCCCAACCAACATGGTATAACCATCTTATGCCCCTCTTGGTTGGAGGTAGACATAATTTCATGAAAGACCCATCTGGGTTGACTACAGGAGTGGAAAAAAAGACTTAGGTCAACACCACTGCCCCTCTTGAGCCTTCTCTAGCCACTTGTATTGAAAATTAAAACAGTGGGCTCAAGGACCAATCAGTTCTGAACATGCACCCATAGGTTTTTGATTTGCTCTATTCCTGAACTGCCAGCATTCACAAGAATGACAAAGCAAAACTTCCAGAGAAGTTCCTTTTTATCCTATAGATCTTGGAGAAGGCAAGTGGGGGTGCACACAACAGAATTGCCTGCAACTTCTTCCGAAGATTGAGAATTCCTGGACTTAAAAAGACTCTTTTTAATAGAGACAATATCAATACAGCTGACTATTTTGTGAATGCCAGGCGTTAGGGTTAGAAAATATTAATGGTTACTTAAAAACAAAAAAGTAAAACTACCTGTTGTGTGCATAATATGTAAAAACACACGCCCCCCAAAAACCAGTGATATCATTATGGCAGCATATTCCCTCGATTTACCATTTCCTTAAAGAGACTTAAAAAGAGTTCAAAATAAAATATGCCAATGTTAAAGTAAACATAGAAATCAGTATTTAACTAAAACTTTTATTTAAAGGCTAACTGGACTACACAGCTACCTATTTTAATGTATACAATTAAGAACTGTTCCAAAGGAAGCAGTTTATAGTCTTAAACTCTACTACATATCTTAAACCTACATAAGTTACGTAAAATCAGTAATGGTTTCTGATCAGGGACACAAAATAAAATAAAAAACACAGGAACACCATATAGAAATCACATAAAAAAATGATAGCTTACCTTTTTTCTCCTCTCACAGTTGGGATCATCAATGTTATGAAAACTATTTTCATCTATTTCTCCTAACCAAATATGCTCACCAATCCCAACCAAGCAATTCGGATTTCCTTTGCAGTTTCGTCTGAGAAAAAAGTATTGTATAATTTTAAAATACCATACTTCCATAAGAAACATGCAAATTAAAACATTTCTGAAAACTACAATGATATACCAATTTTCACATATTCTGTATCTATGCAATTAGCAAAACCAAGGAAGTGTAACAACACACTTGGTTTGTGAGTGTGGGGGAAACAACTCATTTACTACTAATAAGAATGAAAACCGGCAGGACTTTTATGGAGAGGAATTTTGCAATTTCTAACAAAATTACATATACAGCTAGCTTTTGACCTAGCAATTCATTTTTAAGAATTCACCCTGATGTTGAAACCACAATGCTGCTCATGTGAAACCTTTGTAAGATTGTATATCAATGATACATTAAAAAAAAAATTCACCCTGATGATGCATGCACCTCCAACAGTGTGAAAACACACATACTAGCACTATTTGTAAATGCAAAATACTAGAAACAATCCGAATGACTGAACAGGACACAGTACATCCACATAAGGGAGTGCTATGCAACAGTAAAATGAAAAACACATGACGATCTCTAGGAATTTGGTGCAATTTCTTTTCAAGGATATGTTAGTAAATAAAGACAGCAAAGTGCAAGAGTATCTAGAGATTGTTATTTTGCTTATAAGACATATGGGGAAATAAGTATACATACATCTACTCACTTGAGCAAAAAGAAACAAAAAGGATCAACCAGAGACTAATGAAATTGGTTACCTAGCCAGCAGGAGTGGGATTAGAGTGAAGAAAAAAATAGTGGGTGTGGGGCAGTACATTGAGTGGCTTTTTGATTCTCAAGACGGCGGCGAGAGTAGGGTGGTGGAAATCTCCCAAAACCATATATACTTTGAAAACACAGCAAATAAAACTATTCCAAAAAGAGTTAACGGAAGATACAGTACACCAGCCAGGTTACATCTACATCTGCAAGCAGCCTGCCGTTCAGTTCATTCCCCCCCACCGGCACTGCAGGCGAACCAGCTGATCCGCCATTGGTGAGGACCAGCCAGGGAGCAGCGCCACCCACAGTAGCCACACAGGTTTCTCCCAGCATGCAGCTAACCGGGCCAGACCAAGAGGCTGTGCCCTGCCCACAGTTGAACGACACAGACAGTGGAAACCGGTGCAGAGTCTGGAAGGCACAAAGGGGCTTTATTCTTGCAGCGAACATGCGCTGCTCACCTGCAACCCCCGCCAGTGCCCTAGGACATCCCGAGGCCCACCCCGCCCACAGCAGCTCAGGGGATTAACCCAGAGGCTGACCCCTGTGCGCAGCCCACCTGCACAGGCAGAGGAAGCCTGCATGGAGTCCGGAAAGCACGTAGCTCTGCTCTTGTGGTGAACATGCACTGATCGCCTGCAACCCCCGCCAGTGCCCTAGGACATCCCAAGGGACACCCCACCCATGGCAGCTCAGGGGATTAACCCAGAAGCTGCCCCCTACATGTGACTGACTGGCACAGGCAGAGAAAACTGGCACGGAGTCTGCAAAGCACGCAGGGGCTCTGTTCTCACGGCGAACACACGCTGATCGCCTGCAACCACTACCAGTACCCTAGGCCATCCCAAGGGCCAGCCCATACACGGCAGCTCAGGGGATCAACCAAGAGGCTGCTCCCTATGTGCGGGTGCCCGGAACAGGCAGTGGAAACTGTTAGGCTGGAGGAAGGAAAAACAAGGACATGCAAACAGAACAGAGAGATGCCATAGGGGGAGAACAGACCAGACCCCAAGGTCCGTGCCTTATATGGAAAGGGCACAGCTCTTCCTGAATTCCATCCTTCTGATGTGCCAACTAAGACCCGGATGTCAGCCTCCTCCCTCTTGGAAGGAAAAAAAGTTTCTAGTTGTCTATTATGTCACCTTTAGCCAATCATACCTCTCCACGCCCCCTAGGATAGCTTGCCCACTCCTCCCCCTCCTAATCCCTTATAAGCCCCCACCTCCCTGACCGGGTGTGACTTCCCCGGCCTGTAATACCCAGACCGCGGAACATCACCCGGGAGTTGCACTCAAATAAACTACCTGGCCCTTTGTTGCCTCTCTTCGCCTGCTTATTTCGGCTAAAATTTATCTTACAGAGACCAGCGCAGAGTCCCGAAAACACGAAGTGCTGCCATTCTCGTGGGAGAAAATGTGCCGCTTGCCTGTGACCCCCGCCAATGCCCCAGGCCATCCCAAGGGCCACCCCGTCCACAGGAGCTCAGGGGATCAACCCAGAGGCTGCTCCCTGTGTGCAATTGACTGGCACAGGCAGCGGAGACAGGCAAGGCAACCATCAAACAAGAAGGGACTTTGTTTTCCCAGCTGACACACATGCCATTCGCCAGCGATCACTTCCAACGCCATGAAAAGGCAGAAAACCTGGTTCAGTCCAAAATCCCTTAAACACTAGAGAGAGGGCCTGACGAGACCGAAATCACCAATCTTCCTGAAAAAAAATTCAAAATAAAAGTCATAAGCATGCTGATGGAGCTACAGAGAAATATGCAAGAACTAAGGGATAAATTCCGGAGGGAGATAACAGAAATGAAACAAACAATGGAAGGATTTAAGAGCAGACTGGATGAGGTGCAAGAGACTGTTAATGGAATAGAAATCAGAGAACAGGAATACTGAGAAGCTGAGGCAGAGAGAAACAAAAGGATCTCTAGGAATGAAAGAATATTAAGAGAACTGTGTTACCAATCCAAATGGATCAATATTCACATTATAGGGGTACCAGAAGAAGAGAGAGAAAAAGGAATAGAAATTGTCTTTGAAGGGTACATAGGATTAAAGATGGCGGCGTGATAGGTGAGACAGAGGCTTCCTCCTAAAACCACATTTAATACAAAAATATAAATAATACAACTAATCCTGAAAGAGAAACAGGAAAGAGGACTGCGCCAGACTGCATACACCTGGAGAAAAGAGTAGACCTCACGGAACAGAGTAATGTACCAAAGCTGTGGCACGGGGGGACCCAAGCCCTTCCGCCACCCCAGCTCACCAGTGGGAGGAAAATAAATGGAGCAGGGAGGGAGTGGAGGCCTGGGACTGCTGAATACCTAACTCCAGACATCTGTTCTGGGAGCACAAACCTACATTTCATGGTGCTTTCATGATACTCTCATGATTAGGGGGTCAGAAAGCAAGACAAGCAGAATTACTGGAGAGACTGAGATTCCAGCCACTTGTGGAAAGCAGGGATCCATACCCGGCTGCTCTGGGACAAAAGAAAGGCAGGCAATCTGAGAGACTTCCTAACAAGGAAGCCCTTAGCAAGAGGACTGCTAAAGGGGCAAGGATTGCACAGAGCTTATGGCTCAGGAGAAAGGACAGGTAGACAAAATTGTCTGGGTGCACTCTGCCCAGCAGGTTGGGAGCTTTCATGATTTCCAGGTGCTCTGGCTCCCTGGCTGGCTACACAGCTCCAAGGACCCCCTCTGTGATAGGCAGCCTACTGCGCCTTTCTCCCGGCCAGCCCCACCTGGCTCGCAAACCAGCAAGCCCTACCTTGGTGTTAGGCCAGCCAGAGGGAAGACCTGTCTACAGCAACTACAAACGCAAAGCATAGACGCTTATACCTGTGTGATCGGCCCACTGGTTCGGGCATGGTTCAGGAGTGGAGACAGGCATAGCAATTGGGAAGCAGGAAACAGCTCTTTCCTCCCCCCAGGGACCAATACCACTCCCCTGTGACCCCCAACATTGCTTCAGGGGCGGAGCAGCTCGAGAGAGTAGAGCTTCTGGACACTAGAGGGCACCATATACAAATATGAAAAGCCAAAGGAATCTGGTTCAAAGTAAAATTAATATAACTCCTGAGAAAGATGACATGGACCTCATGACTCTTCCTGAAAGGGAGTTCAAAATAAAAATCATTAACAGAGAGGCGGAGCCAACATGGCGGCGTGAGTAGGACAGTGGGAATCTCCTCCCAAAAACATATATACTTTTGAAAATACAACAAACACAACTAGCCCTAAAAGAGAGACCAGAAGACGCAGGACAGTGGCCAGACTGCAGCTACACCAGCGAGAACCCAGCGACTGGTGAAAGGGGTAAGATACAAGCCCCGGCCCTGCGGGACCCGAGCGCCCCTCCCCCCAGCTCCCGGGCGGGAGAACAATAGGCAGAGCGGGAGGGAGACAGAGCCCAGGACTGCCGAACACCCAGCCCCAGCCATCCGGGCCAGAGCGCAGACACAGTAGATGCCCAGGGGGCCCTGGATACTGGGAGAACAGGGAGTAAGACCTCTGAGCGGGTGCTGAAGCTGATGACCCTGTGACAAAGAAAAGCGGGGGCTTTTTGAAAGTCTTAAAGGGACAGGGACTTAACAGCTTGACGGAAACAACCCAGGTCACAGTACAGCAGCTGGAAATTACAGGGAAAACCGGGTGCACTAACCCCCTGGGCAACAGCTCTGAGACCCCTCACGGAGGCAAACAGTCAAGCAGCGCCCCCATCCATCACCCCACCGGGCGCTGCGAAAGCAGAGAAGCAGCCTGAGACAAATTCCGCCCACAGAAAGGGAAATTTCTCCCTCCCGGCCAGGCAAGACACAAAGACCCACTCTACACGCAATTACCCAACACAAGCCACTAGGGGTCGCAGTTGCCCCAGTAAAGAAAGGCCAGTAGTAAGTGAAAATTTTGGCCCTCCCAGCTGACAGTCAATAGCACCTGTCAACATGAAAAGGCAAAAAAATATGATCCAGACAAGACTAACCCAGACAGCTTCGGCACCTGCTACATCTTCCCCTGAGAAGGAATCTGGGGAGATAGATTTAGCCAGTCTACCTGAAAAAGAATTCAAAACAAAAGTCATAACCATGCTGATGGACTTGCAGAGAAATATGCAAGAACTAAGGAAGGAGAATTCAGAAATAAAACAAGCTCTGGAAGGACTTCAAAACAGAATGGACGAGATGCAAGAGACCATTAATGGACTAGAAAACAGAGAACAGGAACGCAGAGAAGCTGATGCAGAGAGAGATAAAAGGATCTCCAGGAATGAAAGAATTTTAAGAGAGCTGAGTGATCAATATAAAAGAAATAATATAAGAATCATAGGCATTCCAGAAGAAGTAGAGAGAGAAAAGGGGATAGAAAATGTCTTTGAAGAAATAATTGCTGAAAATTTCCCCAAACTAGGGGAAGAAATGGCCTCTCAGACCACAGAGGTACACAGAACTCCCATGACAAGGGATCCAAGGAGGGCAACACCAAGACACATAATAATTAAAATGGCAAAGATTAAAGACAAGGACAAAGTATTACAAGCAGCCAGAGAGAAAAAAAAGGTTACCTACAAAGGAAAACCCATCAGGCTATCATCAGACTTCTCAACAGAAACCCTACAGGCCAGAAGAGAATGGCATGATATACTTAATGCAATGAAACAGAAGGGCCTCGAACCAAGACTACTGTATCCAGCACAAATATCATTTAAATATGAAGGAGGGATTAAACAATTCCCAGACAAGCAAAAGTTGAGGGAATTTGCCTCCCACAAACCACCTCTACAGGGCATCCTACAGGGACTGCTCTAGATGGGAGCACTCCTAAAAAGAGCACACAACAAAACACCCAACATATGAAGAAGGGAGGAGGAGGAATAAGAAGGGAGAGAAATAAAGAATCATCAGATTGTGTTTATAATAGCTCAACAAGCGAGTTAAGCTAGACAGTAAGACAGTAAAGAAGCTAACCCTAAACCTTTGGTAACCACAAACTAAAAGCCTGCAATGGCAATAAATTCATACCTTTCAATAATCACCCTAAATGTAAATGGACTGAATGCACCAATCAAAAGACACAGAGTAATAGAATGGATAAAAAAGCAAGATCCATCCATATGCTGCTTACAAGAGACTCACCTCAAACCCAAAGACGTGCACAGACTTAAAGTCAAGGGATGGAAAAAGATATTTCAAGCAAACAACAGAGAGAAGAAAGCAGGTGTTGCAATTCTGGTATCAGACAAAACAGACTTCAAAATAAAGAAAGTAACAAAAGACAAAGAAGGACATTACATAATGATAAAGGGCTCAGTCCATCAAGAGGATATAACCATTATAAATATATATGCACCCAATACAGGAGCACCAACATACCTGAAACAAATATTAACAGAACTAAAGGAGGAAATAGAATGCAATGCATTCATTCTAGGAGACTTCAACACACCACTCACTCCAAAGGACAGATCCACCAGACAGAAAATAAGTAAGGACACAGAGGCACTGAACAACACACTAGAACAGATGGACCTAATAGACATCTACAGAACTCTACATCCAAAAGCAACAGGATACACGTTCTTCTCAAGTGCACATGGAACATTCTCCAGAATAGACCACATACTAGGACACAAAAAGAGCCTCAGTAAATTCCAAAAGATTGAAATCCTACCAACCAACTTTTCAGACCACAAAGGCATTAAACTAGAAATAAACTGTTCAAAGAAAGCAAAAAGGCTCACAAACACATGGAGGCTAAACAACACGCTCCTAAATAATCAATGGATCAATGACCAAATCAAAATGGAGATCCAGCAATATATGGAAACAAATGACAACAACAACACTAAGCCCCAACTTCTGTGGGACGCAGCAAAAGCAATCTTAAGAGGAAAGTATATAGCACTCCAAGCATATTTAAAAAAGGAAGAGCAATCCCAAATGAACGGTCTAATGTCACAACTATCAAAATTGGAAAAAGAAGAACAAATGAGGCCTAAGGTCAGCAGAAGGAGGGACATAATAAAGATCAGAGAAGAAATAAATAAAATTGAGAAGAATAAAACAATAGCAAAAATCAATGAAACCAAGAGCTGGTTCTTCGAGAAAATAAACAAAATAGATAAGCCTCTAGCCAGACTTATTAAGAGGAAAAGAGAGTCAACACAAATCAACAGTATCAGAAATGAGAAAGGAAAAATCACAACAGATCCCGCAGAAATACAAAGAATTATTAGAGACTACTATGAAAACCTATATGCTAACAAGCTGGGAAACCTAGGAGAAATGGACAACTTCCTAGAAAAATACAACCTTCCAAGACTGACCCAAAAAGAAACAGAAAATCTAAACAGACCAATTACCAGCAACGAAATTGAAGCGGTAATCAAAAAACTACCAAAGAACAAAACCCCCGGGCCAGATGGATTTACCTCGGAATTTTATCAGACATACAGGGAAGACATAATACCCATTCTCCTTAAAGTTTTCCAAGAAATAGAAGAGGAGGGGATACTCCCAAACTCATTCTATGAAGCTAACATCACCCTAATACCAAAACCAGGCAAAGACACCACCAAAAAAGAAAACTATAGACCAATATCCCTGATGAACGTAGACGCAAAAATACTCAACAAAATTTTAGCAAACCGAATTCAAAAATACATCAAAACCATCGTACACCATGACCAAGTGGGATTCATCCCAGGGATGCAAGGATGGCACAACATTCGAAAGTCCATCAATATCATCCACCACATCAACAAAAAGAAAGACAAAAACCACATGATCATCTCCATAGATGCTGAAAAAGCATTTGACAAAGTTCAACATCCATTCATGATAAAAACTCTCAGCAAAATGGGAATAGAGGGCAAGTACCTCAACATAATAAAGGCCATCTATGAAAAACCCACAGCCAACATTATATTGAATAGCGAGAAGCTGAAAGCATTTCCGCTGAGATCGGGAACTAGACAGGGATGCCCACTCTCCCCACTGTTATTTAACATTGTACTAGAGGTCCTAGCCACGGCAATCAGACAAAACAAAAAAATACAAGGAATCCAGATTGGCAAAGAAGAAGTCAAACTGTCACTATTTGCAGATGACATGATACTGTACATAAAAAACCCTAAAGACTCCACCCCAGAACTACTAGAACTGATATCGGAATACAGCAAAGTTGCAGGATACAAAATCAACACACAGAAATCTGTGGCTTTCCTATATACCAACAATGAACCAACAGAAAGAGAAATCAGGAAAACAACTCCATTCACAATTGCATCCAAAAAAATAAAATACCTAGGAATAAACCTAACCAAAGAAGTGAAAGACTTATATTCTGAAAACTACAAGTCACTCTTAAAAGAAATTAAAGGGGACACTAACAGATGGAAACGCATCCCATGCTCATGGCTAGGAAGAATTAATATTGTCAAAATGGCCATCCTGCCCAAAGCAATATACAGATTTGATGCAATCCCTATGAAACTACCAGCAACATTCTTCAATGAACTGGATCAAATAATTCAAAAATTCATATGGAACCACCAAAGACCCCGAATAGCCAAAGCAATCCTGAGAAAGAAGAATAAAGTAGGGGGGATCTCACTCCCCAACTTCAAGCTCTATTATAAAGCCATAGTAATCAAGACAATTTGGTACTGGCACAAGAACAGAGCCACAGACCAATGGAACAGACTAGAGAATCCAGACATTAACCCAGACATATATGGTCAATTAATATTTGATAAAGGAGCCATGGACATACAATGGCGAAATGACAGTCTCTTCAACAGATGGTGCTGGCAAAACTGGACAGCTACATGTAGGAGAATGAAACTGGACCATCGTCTAACCCCATATACAAAAGTAAACTCAAAATGGATCAAAGACCTGAATGTAAGTCATGAAACCATTAAACTCTTGGAAGAAAACATAGGCACAAACCTCTTAGACATAAACATGAGTGACCTCTTCTTGAACATATCTCCCCGGGCAAGGAAAACAACAGCAAAAATGAGCAAGTGGGACTATATTAAGCTGAAAAGCTTCTGTACAGCAAAAGACACCATCAATAGAACAAAAAGAAACCCTACAGTATGGGAGAATATCTTTGAAAATGACACATCCGATAAAGGCTTGACGTCCAGAATATATAAAGAGCTCACACGCCTCAACAAACAAAAAACAAATAACCCAATTAAAAAATGGGCAAAGGAACTGAACAGACGGTTCTCCAAAAAAGAAATACAGATGGCCAACAGACACATGAAAAGATGCTCCACATCGCTAATTATCAGAGAAATGCAAATTAAAACTACAATGAGGTATCACCTCACACCAGTAAGGATGGCTGCCATCCAAAAGACAAACAACAACAAATGTTGGCGAGGCTGTGGAGAAAGGGGAACCCTCCTACACTGCTGGTGGGAATGTAAACTTGTTCAACCATTGTGGAAAGCAGTATGGAGGTACATCAAAATGCTCAAAACAGACTTACCATTTGACCCAGGAATTGCACTCCTAGGAATTTACCCTAAGAATGCAGCAATCAAGTATGAGAAAGATCAGTGCACCCCTATGTTTATCGCAGCACTATTTACAATAGCCAAGAATTGGAAGCAACCTAAATGTCCATCGATAGATGAATGGATAAAGAAGATGTGGTACATATACACAATGTAATACTACTCAGCCATAAGAAAAGGGCAAATCCAACCATTTGCAGCAACATGGATGGAGCTGGAGGGTATTTTGCTCAGTGAAACAAGCCAAGCAGAGAAAGAGAAATACCAAATGATTTCACTCATCTGTGGAATATAAGAACAAAGGAAAAACTGAAGGAACAAAACAGCAGCAGAATCACAGAACTCAAGAATGGACTAACAGGTACCAAAGGGAAAGGGACTGGGGAGGATGGGTGGGTAGGGAGGGATAAGGGGGGGAGAAGTAGGGGGGTATTAAGATTAGCATCCATAGCGGGGTGGGAGAAAGGGGAGGGCTGTACAACACAGAGAAGACAAGTAGTGATTCTACAACAGGTTGCTACGCTGATGGACAGTGACTGTAAAGGAGTATATAGGGGGGACCTGGTATAGGGGAGAGCCTAGTAAACAAAGTATTCGTCATGTAAGTGTAGATTAATGATTAAAAAAAAAAAATGCAGTTCCTATGTGGTGACCTCTAATGAGTTCTACACAATGATATAAAGGACATATAAAAGGGTAGGCAAAGGGTCTGTTTGTGTTTATACAGAGGATCAAAGCCTAATTTGGCTACCCCGAAAATGAACTAAGAAACGATATGAAAGAGAACTTCCAACATCAGCACTCTCAGGAAGACTCATGCCAGAAGATGATCATCAAAAAACCCCAACAAAGATCCACGCACTGCTACAGCTGTAGATGCACTCATCCCACCAGCTCCTGGACTTGCCATGGGAATGAAGGAGATATCTAAGCTGGCCTGTGCATACAGTAAAACAACAAATTTGACTGGATCAATACTGTTGGAACTCAACCAAGAATTAGGAGAAGTGCAAATTGTAGCGCTCCAAAATCTTACAACTACAGACTATTTACTGTTAAAAGAACATATGGGATGTGAACAGTGCCCAGGAATGGGTTGTTTTAATTTATCTGATTTTTCTCAAACTACTCAAATTCAGTTAGATAATAACCATCATATCATTGATAAGTTTTCACAAATGCCTAGGGTGCCTAACTGGTTTTCTTGGTTTCACTGGAGATGGCTGGTAATTACAGGTATGCTTTGGTTATGTAACTATACTCCTATTACGTTAATGTGTGTGCGCAATTTAAGTAGTAGCTTAAAATCTATACATGCTGAAGTTACTCTACAAGAAGATATGTCAAAGAAATAATCAATCTTCCCATGTTTTCTCCCGCCTGCTACTTCTATAGCTTTTCTTCTTTCTTCCTAATTACAACGAATTCTTAAATAGAATTCGTGCCTCATATCAAATTTACCGAGTATCATAACTCCTCCAAGTGGTAAAGATACCTCAAGACAAATGCTGGGCATAGAAGCCACAGGGCATAAATATGCAAAGAAATAAAAAGCTAACCATTTCAAACAATAAGGCTTCTCTCTCACTTACCAACTTAACATTTCCCTGTATGGCCCCGGAAGATGACTGGTTAGCCAGAGACGGGTAAGATTCCTCAAGGGAGGAACAACCTAAGACAGGCACAGTCGCAGGGGGGTCATCAGATGAGAAATTGGGGATCAACAGAGGTGAGGCTTAGAACCTCACCCCCCCTGTTCTGAGAGAAATCTTCTGCATATGTGGATGTTTTATTGCCCTTGTCTAGCTTGGATTAACACATAGTCTACAGGCACACACCTGATCATCTACATTTGCTCTCTTACAACACTAAACTATGTTTTCTACCTTTATGTTGTATCTACCTACCACTTCAGCATCTTATTAAAAATAATAAAGAGAGAAATGTGGTATCCACATATAAATCAAGTATAAAAATCAAATGTGTATTCATATTTGAACTGACTGTTTATAGTTCATAATGCATGAGCAAAACCAAAAGTTTCTGTGATGACTGCCCTTGTACTGTTCACCATGTAACTTATTCACTATGTAAGAATTTGTTCTCCATGTAAGAACTTGTTCGTTATGCTTCAGAAGATTGGAGACTGACGAAAATTAGGCTTGGGGTGGATTAATGATTGTGCATTGAGCATTGACTCCCCTATACAGAATTTTATTGTTGTTAACAACCATTTGATCAATAAATATGAGAGATGCCCTAACAACAACAACCAAGAAAAAGTACACACTTCCAATTGTAAAATAAATAAGCAACCGGGATGTAATGTATAGCATAAGGAATATAGTCAAAATATTGTAACAACTTGGTATGGTGATAGCTGGTACTTAGAATTATCATGTATATAAATGTTGAATCACTGTGTTGTACACCTGAAACTAATGTAATGTAATACTGTGTGTCAACTACCCTTCAATAAAAAATAATTATCTAAAAAAAAAAAAAAAAAAAAAAAAAAATGGAAAAAAAAAAAATCATTAACATACTCATGGTGGTATGGAAAGATATTCAAGAACTCAGGAATGAATTCCGGTCAGAGATCCAGTCGTTGAAGAGCACAATGGAGAGTATTAAAAGCAGATTAGATACAGTGGAGGAGACGATAAATGAAATAGAAACTAGAGAAGAGGAACACAAAGAAGCTAAGCTGCAGAGAGAAAAAAGGATCTCTAAGAATGAAAGAATATTGAGAGAGCTGTGTGAACAATCCAAATAGAACATGATTCGCATCATAGGGGTACCAGAAGAAGAGGAGAGGGAGGGCTGTACAACACAGAGAGGACAAGTAGTGACTCTATAGCAACTTACTATGCTGATGGACAGTAACTGTAATGGGGTATGTGGTGGGGACTTGATAATGGGGGGAGTCTAGTAACCATAATGTTTCTCATGTAATTGTACATTAATGATACCAAAATAAAATAATACAATAGAGGGTGTGTGTGACTTTTCTTAATATAACCTCCCATACACTGCTGAATTCTCAGTCTACATGAATGTTTTACACACACAAATCAGTAAGTATGGGGGGAACCCCAAATTCAACACAGAAACATTTCAATTGAATAACATACCCACGCTGAAGGAAAGCAGGGTGGGGAACTAAGCCAAGTAACTGAACAGTTATTAGCAAGCTCATTTAGTAGTGTGCCTCAGGCTAAAGATAAAAGGAATATCATGCAGAGATACAGATTAACGTTTCTGAAACAATTTTCTGTACATTCTACACCAAAACAATTAAATATACTGGGGATAATACGAACCAAGTTTTAGAGAGGAAAATTACAAATTCTGTTGCTTTGTTGCTCCCTTTTTTTATGACTTTCAGACTTTCAACTTTGGAATGTACTATATTCCAAAATAAAATAATTGCTTGTAA
Organism: Manis pentadactyla; assembly: GCF_030020395.1. Taxonomy (NCBI): domain Eukaryota; kingdom Metazoa; phylum Chordata; class Mammalia; order Pholidota; family Manidae; genus Manis; species Manis pentadactyla. Next base: position 15,801,866 of record NC_080022.1, read on the forward strand.
TATTCTACTTAAACATAGTTCCTAGAAAGTTCAAGTTGGGTCTACCTGGTAATGCCTCATGATTAGATTTAGACTATTCACTTTGGTAGATACCTTGCAGAGTAGTGTTGTGCCACTCTAGGTGCCTCGCACCAGCAGGTGCATGCTGTCAATTAGACCCATTGCCTTGACTTTGACCCTTTGGTAAAGGTGATGTCTGTTTAAGTAATTTATATCTACTGAAAGTTACTATTTTTCCTTCTGTAATTAATTAACAACTTGTGCTGGGATACTTTGAGACTATATAAATTTTCTGCTACTCTTCAAACATGTCTACACCAGCATCCATTGATGATTCTTGCCTGATAGATGCCAAATGTTTTTCTACTTCTGGTCTTCCTTCTACTTTGATAGTTGGCTTCAGGAGATTTTCCATCCATCCATCCATCTGCCCATCCGACCCTGCCCATCTACACATCCCACTATGGACTCCCACGTTATTCAGTAGGTTCTAATTCTATATTTATTTTTGTTGCTCAAATTGTTCCAGATTTGGCCACTGGGAGCTCCCTTCAAGCCATCCATTTAAAGAATGTCCCCATCATTCTTTCAGTCCATCTTTATTTTTTGGGCACAGCAAGATATTCTGTGTTCATTTTGTACTTTCCCAGCCCAGCCTTGGAATTAGCCATTTTCTCCAGGAGCCTGGGATTCCTCAAGTAGGGAATACTTAGAAATCAAGATCTGACTGCTAGGAGTGCTCATGTTACTGCTTTTAGGCCCTCAGCTGACCAAAAAAAAAAAAAAAAAGCTATCTAGCTTTGGCTGTCCAACTGAATTCAAATTTAATTTTAACTTTTAAGTAAACACAGCAAATACCACATTAGTGCAAATATGTCATTTATGTGAAATCCAAGTAACTACTATCCTGTATTATATCTGGCAACCCTAACCTACCTGTCTATATAAAAACCTAAGTTTAGACTTATGCCTGTTATTTCTAATCAGTACTGTAGGGTTCATTTTATTTAAAAATAAAAGTAGAAACAAGTACGGTCAATTTAAGAGCAGTTTTGTCAGGTTTATGTCAAAGTCAGGTTGGAAAATAACTTAAGTAGAAATGAAAGTAGGACTGATCCACTGTGAGGGAAAGGATCTAAAAGGAGTTATTTCGGTGCCTGTAATGCACGTCTAATGGGAAAGGACTACTACAAGGAGTCACAGTGCGCTCAGTAAAATAAATACATAAATAAATCACTCTCCTTTTAGACAGAAGTAATGTTTCTCTTCAATCAAGAAAATATAAGGGAACAAATGGGTTCAGAGATGGAGGAACATAACCTATAACCTTTCCTTGAAATAGGGGCCAAGATAGTATAACAACAAAGCAAAACTGAAGGAACAAAACAGCAGCAGACTCATAGACTCCAAGAAGGGACTAGCGGTTACCAATGGGGAGGGGTGGGGAGGGAGGGAGAAGGGGATTGAGGGGTGTTGTATTTAGTACACATGGTATGGGGAGGTCACGGGGAAGACAGTACAGCACAGAGAAGGCAAGTAGTGACTCTGTGGCATCTTACTACACTGACGGACAGTGACTGCAATGGCGCATGGGGGGGGCTCGATAATATGGGTGAATGTAGTAACCACATTGTTTTTTCATGTGAAACCTTCCTAAGAGTGTATATCAACACATACATATATACATACATACATAAATAGGGGCCAAGATCTACTAGGAAGATCCTTTTATGAAAAGGCGAGTGAAGAACCTTTTATGAAAAGGCGAGTGAGCGGCACTGCACTCAAGGCCTTGAAAGCCAGAAAAGACAGTATTGATGGCTACTGTGAAAATGCACCACTAAACCAAAACAGGCAGGTACTCAGGCTTTCAGATCTACTTTTCAAAGGCATAATTATCAAGTCTTATGTGCTCTTTTTGCTCTTGAACAAGGAAGATGGTAAGACTTTTTCATGATTTGGCTGGGGAGACAGACAGGCACTCGCCTATGGGTCAAATGCACACATCATTTTCTTCCACAACAGTTCCAGTGGGACCTTTCGGACCTTTTGGATTTCAGTCTCCTGTTCCCAACAGAAAAACAGGAAAATGAACAGAAAGTAGGCTCTCCTTGTCCTCTCTCCCCTCCCTCCCCACTCCCTCCCCACAAATCCTACACACTCAACATGGTCCAAAGTTGGTTTCACAAAGCAAATACATATACACAGCTCTGGCCTAAAAATTACATACAATAGATTTCTTTCAACTTGAAAAGACTTTCAAAACAGATGTGAGATGTGGGGAGCAATTTACATTTTCTGGCCTTTGAATGCTAGTGTTGTTTCTTTTGTCGCTGCTCTTACTTAACTGCTGGCTGGGTATTACAGAATAAGCGTTTACAAACTTGAACTCCAACTGTGTGTGGATTAGATGAGGCAGTGATAGAGCACTAGGCCCAGGAAGAACCTATGGTTTCCAGGTCCTCATGGCCACACTTCAGGTAAGAACCAGAAGCTACTGGCGGTGCTCACATCAGAAGCAGCTTAGGCTGAGGGATTAAAGCTTTCCCAATCGGGGCTAAGCCTTTGGTACCTGAGCCCAATAGTGTTGTCTAGTTTGCAGCTGTGGACAATCTATTTAAGAAGCCTAAGCTATAAAAACATTTCTAGTTATAAACTATTACTTCCAAGCCAACCTAAGCAGCAACAGCACAGAGCCAACACAGACGGCTAGAGTTCCCATGGAAGATAACCTCTCTTGTCCCAAATGCCTGTAACTCCATTCGATCCACTTTAGGAGTAGGCCACGGTGTCAAGTACCATTTATCGTGTTTGTACCAATTTTCTCTTAGTAGAAAAACATTTGTTACGAATTTCTACGAAAGTGTAAAAATGTAAAAAAAGAAACAACAGATCAAGGAGGCTGAGTGTTTCAAGAAACAAGAGACAGGGACACATGTTCACAGGGAAGGACTTAGCTGTTTAATGAGTGTACAGCCTTAAGCAACTATCTGTGAGGCAGCATTAGCAAATCCCGGCACTTTCTAGGGTCGAGTGAAACTGGGAAGGTCAACATGTAGTCCTGATTTAATCCAGGTAGAGTGATGCCATTCACCTTCTCTCAAACAGAAAGTTCCTATGACCTTGTAACTATACCCTCTACCCACTACCTATAGGTCTTCTTTGCAGACATCCTTCCTTCTGCCTATATAGGGTCATCAGAAAAAGAAAACCCAATCACAAACAGAGACCAAGCATGAAGTGCAGACAACCTGATTCCTGGCTCAACTCTGGTTCTTCTCCTGCTTTCATATCTCACTCACTTATACATCACTTGGCTTAGGAGGGGCTTTTCTCTTTTGTGGGGCAAATACTTATTACTTTAGGTGAGTTTCTTCATCTCCCCCTGCCCTCCAGGCCCTTCTCTGAGAACAAACTTCCTGTGGCTGCAGCAAGAACTGGGGAGATACAGCTCCAGGGCATCCCCCAAACACACAAAACTCTCCCGAGATATTCAAACAGGAACTGAGGAAAGGGGTGGGAGGGAACCAGCCCCTCTTCAGGAGCAGGCACTTCTGAAAGGTGTGGGACACGGGAAGCGTGGCTGTCCCTCCAAGAAGGGATTCAACGTGCTGATTTGCATGAGAAGCTGGGGAAAGGATCAGGAATTGCTCATTGGTCCAACTATATATACCCCGCCCTATCCTTACCCAGGATTTACTTGGCCAATTTCCCTGAGTTAAAAAACAAACAAAACAAAACCCTCCCTTGATTCCTTAACTGAGTCATTTTCTTTATGATTCTGCTAGTTTCAAGTTTCTTACCACCGGTATCTAGGAGTCCTAAACTCACAAAAATGGACTGATACTTTAGGCTTTTTAAAATTTTCTTAAATTTTGATATCACTAATCCACAATTACATGAGGGACATTATGTTTACTAGACTCCCCCCTTCACCAAGTCCCCCCCACATACCCCATTAGTCACTGTCCATCAGCGTAGTAAGATACTGTAGAATCAGAATCACTACTTGTCTTCTCTGTATTGCACAACCCTCCCCGTGCCCCCACACACATTATACATGCCAATCGTAAGGCCCCCTTTCTTTTCCCCCCCCTTATCCCTCCCTTCCCACCCATCCTCCCCAGTCCCTTTCCCTTTGGTAACTGTGAGTCCATTCTTGGGTTCTGTGATTCTGCTGCTGTTTTGTTCCTTCAGTTTTTCCTTTGTTCTTATATTCCACATATGAGTGAAATCATTTGGTACTTGTCTTTCTCTGCCTGGCTTATTTCACTGAGCATAATACCCTCTAGCTCCATCCATGTTGTTGCACATGGTAGGATTTGTTTTCTTCTTATGGCTGAATAATATTCCATTGTGTGTATGTACCACATCTTCTTTATCCATTCATCTACCGATGGACACCTATGTTGCTTCCATTTCTTGGCTATTGTAAATAGTGCTGCAGTAAACACAGGGGTGCATGTCTTTTTGAAACTGGGATCCTACATTCTTAGGGTAAATTCCTAGAAGTGGGATTCCTGGGTCAAATGGTATTTCTATTTTGAGCTTTTTGAGGAACCTCCATACTGCTTTCCACATGGTTGAACTAATTTACATTCCCACCAGCAGTGTAGGAGGGACTTAAGGCTTTTTATGTTAACATTCCAAAACCTGACAATCCACAGTCTGACAGACTTCCTAATTCTTAAAAAGAGTTTTGCTTCTCTTCCTCTAGCTTTCTTAGAAGACCAGTTAACAAACACGGAGTAAAACACTCAACTTGAGAGAAATACAAATTTTTTAAAGTCATGAAAGATAATTTCACTTACAGAATCAGCAAATATTTTCCAATGAAATTGGGGTAAAGGGAAAGTCACTGTCCACTCGGTTAACAGGAGGAATAACTAAACACAACCCTTTTGGAAAAACTTGAGAAAGTGTCTCAAGATGTTAAATGACACCAACATTTTGTTTCAGTAGTTCTTCGTGAGGACACTGCAGCAATGAAACAGAATGATGAACGTGATCCTAATGGGTACCTTTCTACAACTGTGCAACAGAACACCAAGTGGCTAAAGCAGTAGGCAGAGGACAGGTTCCAAAATGCTTGGTAAGACATACTAAGCAGCTGTGAATTTGCTGCGATTTTAGGCCAGCGAACACGTTGGCAGCTATGTAAATGATGGACCAAAGCCGAACGAAAGTGTGAGACATAACAATTTTCCTAGTGGAAGATAAAGTCCTAAACCAACTTAGTGGCAATGGGAATGGAGGAAAGCTGAATTCCAGCATTATCAATGAGACAAAATCCATAGGACCTGAGAACCAATTAGATGGTGTATGCAAGAAGGAAAAGGAAGTATCTACAATGATTCCCAAAATTGTAAAGAAAGAAATTTTCTGACTGGGAGTGGGAAAAAACAGTGGGCTAGGTATCTAGGGGTGCAAGTGACTTAAGTTCCTTCTATACTTACCAGAGGTAAGAGATGCAGCCAGCTCTGATTTGACAGATCTCCACAGATCTGTCATTTAAGTGTATGCCTTCCAAGCACAATGGACAGAAATTTATAAATGATTTCATAGTTGCTATGCAGTTCAAAGAAAATTCATTACTTGAATGGGAGAGGAGGTGGTGATCTCACACCCTCTGTGCTGCCATTTAAAGAGTCACTGCTTTGTTTTTCCTCATCACTTTTTAGTTTCTTAGCTCTTAGGGCATCATATCATGCAGAGAACCCAAGCAGAAAGGACAGCATGCCAACTTTCCTGCTCTTAGTGAAGATCCAACTACACTAAGGCTTTGCCTAATGCAGCACACTTTCTGAAGAACAATTTGACTATAGATATACAGGTATGTATAGATAAACATAAAGACTTCTACTGGTCTTCACGTCCTTTGACTCAAACCACCATTTTAACGAACATATCCTAAGCAAACACAGCTGTCAACGACTATTTTCAAAGACAAACTTTATGCTTAGGAACAAGCTACCTGTGCAACGACAGGGATATTAAACTGTGTACAATCATATGATGGAATATGATGTAGCCATGAAAACTTTCCCAAGCAACACTTCAATGGCATGTGACTGTGCTCAAGACAGAATTGTAAACAAACAGGATACAAAATTAGCCATTATGATCCCAGTTATGGTCCTTTTCTTGAGGAGGAGGGGGTGATGTTCCTTTACATATTTTTCAAAAAGTAAAGCTTTTAATAAGAAGAAGCCACAAGGAAAATTAGAAAATGCTTTAATTTGAATAAACTATACCAAAAGTGGGCTGCAGCTAAATTAATTCTTAAAGGGTAATTTAAAACATTAAATGTATATATATATATATATGAAAGGCATCAGACAGTACTTACCCAGTTTTCAGTTATCACAAAATTCCAGGGACACAATCCCATCAAATCTTGACAGGTTTTATATTTTCAAGGTAATTTACAGTAATTACCAAACCCATGCCATAGTAATTCTGAGCTAAGATTTTGGAATTGTGTAGTTCATAAGTACCAGGAAGGTGTTAAATTAACAATTTACTGCAGGAATACCCTGGCAAACAGCTCTCCCATTCAGTGCTTATTTAAAATCATTCTCTAAAAGATTTTCCTCTTAAAAAAAGGCCCTACTTGTGTGTAAAACCATTAATTACAAAGCACTGTTAATAAGATTTCTTTCCCTCACCCTCTAGGCACTTTACAGGTTCTTAGCTAGTGGAGCTGGTACAACAGACCTGAAGGTGCCTGGAGATAAGTATCCAGGAACAATTTATGCTTAATTTATCAATAGTTCAGATTATTCTAACAAAATCTAAGAAAACCTAACCCAAACTAAACTGAACAAGTTAACTATTACTGAAATTGGTTTCCATAATAAGCAACTTACTGTCTGAATGGTCCTCCAAAATTTTAAATCACACTAACTCCAAATGTCCCCACTCTCTCATGAAGACAGTTGCTTAGGATTAGCTAGTTCCACTAACTGAGTTCAGGTAGTTCCTTTCAAACCAGTCCCCTCTACTTAAGATCATTCTTGTCCCTCTACCATTTTACTTCATTAAGCACAAACTGGTTTTTTTTTTAATTTTTTATTAAGGTATTATTGATGTACACTCTTATGAAGGTTTCACATGATAAAACAATGTGGTTACTACATTCACCCATATTATCAAGCCCCCCCACACCCCATTGCAGTCACTGTCCATCAGTGTAGTAAGATGCCACAGATTCACTGTTTGCCTTCTCTGTGTTACATAGACAAACCGGTCTCTTAACAGATGTCAACAGAAAAAGAGGAATTCGAGGGCTCCCTATCCTTTGACAGGTGTGGGGAGGGGAGCTACAGCAGGTCACTGCCTGATTTTTAACTTCTTTCCAAAATTTCAGTGACCTGAGTCAACATCCCAAGCTCTTCTTTTTCCTATGTTGGTTCAAAAAACGCCAGACCAACCTCCATGATTTTGCTTGGAAGAAAAGGGGACACTTATCAGAGAGGAAAGGGAAAAGGATTCACACAACCTCAAATACCATTCAAAAATAACTGCTTTATACCCAATTCTATAATCCTAGCATTTAAAGAAATGGTATTCTCTTCCAAAATGTTCACCAACAAAAGGTGAAATACATTACCGAGTTGGGCTTCTTTACACGTTCTACAGACAATGCTTAGGTAACCAGTTCATTAGTAATTTGGGTCTACCCCCTCATGTAAACCGAACAGGTTTCCTCTGGAATACTGGGAAAACTTCTGCTTCAAACACTCCACACTGTTGGAACTATCATTTTCTTGAGACTTACGTGATACCTACCACGCTAACAAGGCCACCTCATTTTTAACTTAAAAACTTTTTCTATAAAGTACCGATGCCTAGAATTCGGTAAGAAAAGCAAGCACACATCCACGGAGGGAGGGGACTGACAAACCTAAAAACAAAATACTTGAGGTCTCCATCCTCATTTATAAAACAAAGGAGACAGGATTAACTGAACACTTTCTCTGCCAGCATTTCTTTTTAATTGGGTTCCCTTGGGGATCAAGTTATAAAACACTTAAGTACATATGAGGCAGTAAGACCATTCTTTTTTACCTCTAGTGAGGGCTGACGACGAAAACGAGGCTGGAAGTGGCACTGGGTTAACCGCCAGTGACCGTACTCAGCCTGGGTTATTTACAGAGGGCTCCTGCACAGAGTGCTATCAGGGAGCCGCATTGCATCAGCCTTCCCCTAGGACGGTTACCAAGCACACGAGTAAAGGTAAACAATGTCATTTTATGTTACCCAAACCTATCATCTTATAATAGCAACTAAACTTTACAGGTTCACACATTCTGTCAGAGATGCCCAGATAAAAATTATCTGAGGATACAAAAATAAAAGGCAAAGTCCCAGTCACCAAAGAGCAGGCTCACAGCCCATGAGGTGACAGACAGGTAACATCAGAGAACTAAGTGCTGTGGTGGCGTGAAGCACAGGATGCTGCCGCAGGGATCTCACAGGGGGGAAGGAAGCGTGGCCAAAGGGAGCGTCTCCAACGGCGTGCAGGCATTCACCAGCTGTGGTAGGAGAACTGCGGAGCATCCCGGCCAGTGGAGAGCACGCGGAGGCAGCGGCCAGAGAAGCAAGCTAGAGGAAGATCAGTGAAAGCGCACATGCCCCACAGGGAAAGCTCCCGGCCTGCACTTCAGCACAGCGCGAGGCTTTGGGGGCGTGGGGGGGAGTCGAGAAGGCCAGCAAAGCTGCAGAAGTTAGGGGTTAGATCAGATCACAGGAGATTGACATACTATCTAAGAGTGTAGATGTTATCTGGTAAACAGCAAGGAGCCAGTATAAGGTTTTAAGAAGAAAAACAACTGGATTTACATTTTAGAAATTTAGAACTTTGCAGTTTCTTCAAATCCTCTAATTATGCTTCTCAACAAAGGTAGCCAGAATCACCTGAAGATTCCTCAAATTTTGCTTTTTCAATGAATGGCCTTCTTACAAAGCTCCTCCTACTTTTTAGTAAGAAGTTTTAAGCTTCTAAGGTTTTGTTTGTTTTGTTTTAAATAGGAGATTTTCAAAGTATACATCCTGGCTCTTTCTCCACGTGTGGGTTGGAGCAGGGGGGACAGTGAGATAGGAAGATTTAAAGGGGATGCTGTTACAAAAGATGAGAATGAGGATCTGAAATGCAGGATGATAGCAGGGGTAAGAGATGCTACAGAATTCAAACCAACAGGACATACCTGTGACTGATCGTTTTTTGTGGGGAGTGAGGGAAAGAAGAAATCACATTTTTATGTACATAGTTTTACTTAAAATCTTTTTTTAAGGATGTAGGGGAATTACTAGGAACAAATGCTTTGAGAATATTCACATTAAGAAATTCATAAAATGTTCATTCACCTAACAACCTAATTTCTTTGAAATTTTTACTTCTGACCAAAAGGAATGGAGAGAAAGTTAAGCACGCAACAAACAGGGCAGACCAGACATCAGGATCCTGGCTAAGCGTCTCCCACAACGTGCAGTTACCATCCTGAAGGAGGTTTACTGGCCCTAGAGTGGCCCTTTATCTTTGAGAAAGATTTTGGAGATCTTCTTTTACCAGGAAGGTTTATCTCTTTCATCCTTCTAAGATTCAAGTTGCTATAAAACATTCAGCACTATTAAAATACGCTCTTTCATCCAAAGATTTCAGTTTCTCGGGGCAGGTTAAAAAAAAACTCCCCCCAAAAAACTATTAAAATAGTGTCGGTCAAATACCATATAATTTCACTTATTTGTGGAATATAAAAACAAAGCAAAACAGAATAAACAAAACAGCAGTAGACTCACAGGCACTGAGAAGTGACTGGTGGTCACCATGGGGGAGGGGGAGAGGGATAACGGTGCACAAAAATTCTCAATCATAATATAAGCTGATCACAGGGATGGCAGTACAGCATGAGAATACAGTTAATGATTCTGCAACATCTTTTTATGTTGACAGTAACTGCACTAGTGGGGGGTGAGGATTTAATAATATGGGTAACTGTTGAACCACTGTTAACGTATTTAAAACCAGTATAAGATTGTATATCAATGATACTTGAATTTTAAAAATGTCAGTAAGCCAGCTACTAGAAAATAATACAGCCCAATGCCCAAGCAGATAGTCAGAAGTTCACCATAGGGCACCCTACCCGGTCACTAGAGAGGGCCCCTCCTTCCACCATCATGATTTCAAATTGAGAGAAAGAAAGAAAAGTCACCCCCACTCCTGTTCGTCTACCATCTCACACATTCTGTCAGAATTGTAGAAACAGCAAAAAATTGATAATGAACTCAGTGTTCATTTATAGGGAACTAGTTAATGTATGGTAAATCTGCACAGAAGTATACAATGTAACTGTATAAAAAAATGAAGGCCCAAAAGAAATGGATGCAAATATTCAAAGGCTGTTTATGAAAGTTTATAGCAGCTTTTATTTACAACAGTCAAAAGCTGTAACTGATCGAAATATCCATCAATAAAACAAATTATAATACATTCATACAATATTCATTCACTCTGCTGTCTCCCCCAAAATCACTGATACATGAAACATCGATAATTCTTAGAAACACAATGTTAAAGCAAAAGAATCCAGACACAAAAGAGTAACTGCTTAAGAGTCCATTAATATAAAGTTCAAAAACAGGCAAAACTAATCCATGTAGAAAGAAACTAGAGCACAGGCTGCCTATAAGGGAGATGGGAACCAAGTGAAAGGGGGTATGAAGGAACTTTCTGGGATAATGGAAATGTTCTGTATCTTGGAGTGGTGGTTACATGTATCAAAACTTAACTCCCTTCACAAAAATTAACTCAAAATGGATTACAGACCTAAATGTAGAACACCAAAAACTGTAACACTCCTAGAAGATAACATAGGAGAAAAATATAGATAACCTTGGGTTTGAGGTGACTTTTAGATACAACACCAAAAGCACAATCCATGAAAGAAAGAATTGATAAACTGGACTTCATGAAAATTAAATATTCTGCTATACAAAGACACTGTTAAAACAATGAAAAGACAAGCCACAGACTGGGAGAAAGTATCTGCAAAAGAAATATCTGATAAAGGACTATTGTTCAAAATACACAAAGAACTTTTAAAACTCAAAAATAAGGAAACAACCTGATTTTAAAAAGGGCCAAAGACTTTTAACAGACACCTTACCAAAGAAGATATACAGATGGAAAATTAGGATATGAAAAGATGCTCAACATCATTTGTCATTAGGGAAATACAAATTAAAACAATGAAATTATCACCACACACCTATAAGAATGGCCAAAACAAGAACCCAAGAATGGACTAAGAGTTACCAAAGGGAAAGGGACTGGGGAGGATGGGTGGGAAGGGAGGGAGAAGTGGGGGGAAGAAGGAAGGGGGCCTTACGATTAGCATGTATAATGTGTGTGGGGACACGAGGAGGGCTGTGCAACACAGAGAAGACAAGTAGTGATTTTACAGCATCTTACTACACTGATGGACAGTGACTAATGGGGTATGTGGGGGGGACTTGGTGAAGGGGGAAGTCTAGTAAGCATAATGTTCCTCATGTAATTGTAGATTAATGATACCAAAATAAAAAAATTAAAAAAAAAAGGAATGGCCAAAACTCAGAACACTGATATCACCAAATGTTGATGAGGATGTGAAGCAACAGGAACTCTCTCCTCCTTCATTGCTGGCAGGAATGCAAATGGTACAGCCACCTTGGAAGACAGTTTGAGGTGGCTTTGTTAACAAAATTAAACATACTCTTACCATACAATCCAGTGATCATGCTCCTAGGTATTTATCCAAAGGAGTTGAAAACTTAATGCCCACACAAAATCCTGCATGTGGATGTTTATAAAGCAACTCTACACGTAACTGCAGAAACTTGGAATCAACCAAGATGCCCTTCAGAAGGTGAAGAACAAACAGTGGTATATCCAGACAGTGGAGTATTATTCAGCACTAAAAATAAATGAGCTACCAGCCATGAAAAGACATAAAGGAAGCTTAAATGCACAATACTGAGGTGAAAGAAGCCAGTGTGGAAAGGCTACGTACTATATGATTTTAACTGTATTAAACTCTGGAAAAAGTAAAACTATGAAAACAGTAAAAAGATCAGTGGTTGCCAGGGGTTAGGAAGAAGGGAAGAATGAATAGGCGGAGGATTTTTAACCAGTGAAATTATTCTGTATGATACTGTAATGGTGGATACATGTCTTTATACATTTGTCCAAACCCACAGAATATACAACACAAAGAGTGAAAAATAGTGTAAACTAGAGACTTAGGGTAATAAGGATGTGTGAATGTAGGTTCATCAGTTATTAACAAAAGTTAACAGAAGGTGGGGGGATGCTGATAGTGGGAGAGGTAAGGCATGTGTGGAGGCAGAGAGCACCTTCTTGTCAATTTTGTTGTGAACCTGAAATCGCTCTAAAAAGTTAAGTCTATTAAAAACAAACTGAATGAACTGGACATTTCACTCTAATTTTACATAAATTGTTTAAAGCTCTGACTATTTAAAAAAAAAGTGTATGTGGTATCTACATTTGTGTTAGAAAGGGGAGAGGTAAGAAAATGGTTGTTTGCTTATCTACATAGAAGGAAACATTAGGAGAATAATCATAAAGGAATAAACTTGGTTCTTACAGAGGCTGTGAAAGAATGGGATGTTGCAGACAGATGCGAAGAAGTCCTCAGTGTATTTTTTCATATTTAGACTATGTGACTGTATCAGCTATTCAAATAAAATGATGTTACTTTAAATTTCTATAGAAAAGGAAACTTGTTTACTTAAATTACTAAGGCACCTGTTTTCCTGAAACACAGTGAAAACGGAGAAATAAAATAACCTAAATTCTACGTTCCAGTCACTGAAAATTTTAGTGTTTTTCCTCATTGCATTATTGTATCAAGATCTGATACTAGACATGAAAGATAAAAGCAAAAATGAAAAACAACCACAAACAGGTCCCCTAGCATTTATGCCCCCATCCTCCCAGTACCCCTCTGCCATGTACAGAGATGTCAGGCAAAAAAGGTTTGGGAAGCAGCTGACAAAGCAAAGTCAGTAAAATTCAACATCAAATTTATGTTAAACATCAATAGACAGAATCCCTCTTAAAGTGCTGACAATCCCTTAAATTGTGCATTATGTATACCAAAAAAAAATAAACATGCTTTTTTAAGCTTAAAAAATCCAATCAACCTCTGAGGCTCAGCCACCTAGTGAAATACCATTTTTCCAAAAGTTAGGCCCAAAAATAAACTGGGACTCAAAAACTGCAGCTTAAAAATGGTCAATATACACAATACTCTTGTAAATAGCATACTAAATCAGTTGGCCTGAAATCCATACCTCTATTAGGGAAAGGAGGATCAGCCAAGCAAAAAGGACTTAAAAAGTGAGCCAATCTGGAAATATTATGACTCTATTTTCTAAAAGGGTATCTCCCAAACTGGCATTTAAAAAAATTATTGGGGGAGGGGAGTGCTAACTAGTGAGTCCAAAAAAGTATTTTCCTATCCAGTAGGCTTACTTAACCATTAAAACCAGAAAGCCTTTTTTCCCCTTCCTTATAGTGGGACTTAATTCTCCAAGAATGATATCTTGAAACATTCCTAAAGCTTTACACAACTTGGGAAATAATGGCTAACACTTGAAAAAATAGTACCTTCCAACTTCACTGGTAATCAAAAAGATGCGATCATTCACTTACGAAACTGACAACCTTTTAAAAATCTAATACTCGATGGCAAGAACACAGAAAAATAGGAATGGTCATATATACTGCACTGAGTGGTTGGAGCAAATCTTGCAATAATAATGTACATCAAAAATCTTAAAAATGTTCACTCCACTTTTACAATTTTCTTCTAAGAAAATGAGAGTAGACAATAGTTACTTATAAAGTCGCTCAGAATATTAAAAGAGCTTAATAAAAGGAAAAAAAAAAAGGAGAATGGGGAAAAAAGGCAGGCAGGCAGGTAAATGCCCAACAGGAAAACAGTTAAATACTTTGGGGTATGTAAAATGGATTATTATGCAATGATTAAAAATAACTTTTGTCAACTCTCTAATGTTCCAAGGAAACTTTCTTAATATTAAGTTAAAAGGCACCTATACAAAATACATATATAACATGATGTTTTGTTTTCATGTACATTAAAAAAAGGAGTTATATATTAAAGTATTATAACCTTGTTCTCTGGGTGGCTGCTTTTATTTGAGAAGAATTCACCAAGTCAGCAGTCAGATCAGACTCCCCAGAAACTGATGTAACCATATTTCATTTCAGCTTATCCATTCTTCTCAAGTTAGAGTACACAATGGTGAATGTATCAGATAAATAAATCACAAGAGAAACATACTGTGCCATCCTGGAGCCTAAATTTCAGTAAGTTTTACTAAAAAAGGTTAACAGATTTTTAAGAAATATTACACAAAAAACACAAGAATTTCTAGATCAAATATAAGGCTTTTTGTCTATTCCATTTCTTTGTGGGTTGATTAAATCATTACCTCAAAGGCTGCTTAAATCATTACCTCAAAAGTCAAGGGAAGTAAATGAGATGTGGAAATTTGCAAAATGAAGTCTAAAATGTGGTTAATTTTGTTATTTTCTTCCCTAAGTATGTCCTCCCTTTTCCTCAAAGCCCTTTTTCTAGCATCAGAGATGTTTACCATTAGCAGCTATTCAACCTTCTACTTTGCTAATTTAAGGAAACCCTTAAATTCTTGCCTGCTTTTACTTCCCAACTGGTAATAAAATAAGCAATCCATTCCAGTAGATCTGACTAAGAAAGGTAAAAAAAATACAGCTTATAGAAGATAATACAGGGTAATATCTTTAGTACCTGGGGGAAAGTAAAAGATTTCTTAAATAGGACATGCAAAAAAAAGCAACAACGAAAAAGGAAACTATTGATAAATTAAACTTACTGGAATTAGAACTTCTGTTTATCAAAAAGAGGCCATTAAGAGACTTTGAAGACAAGCAAGAGTAGAAGACATTTGCAATACATATATATAGTCAACAGAGCATCTACGTCCAAAAAGGCCTACAAATCAGTAAGATAACCAAATAGAAACACTGGGCTTAAAAAATTAAACAGACACCTCACTAGAGGGTATGCAAACAGCTGAATATGAAAAGAGGTAAATTTTATTGATCACTGACGAAATGCAAATTAAAACCACAGTGAGATACCATGACACATTCATTATGGCTAAAATTTAAAAGACTATACCAACCGTTGGTGAAGATACGTAGCAAATGAACTCTCACATACTGCTCACTAGTGTGAAATGTAGTACAATCATTTTGGAAAACAGTCTGGCATTATCTACGAGAGCTAAACGAACACTTATGACCCAGCAATTCCTCTTAACAAAAATGTATACATACATTGCACCGAAAGACATGTAAGAATGTTCACTGAGGCTTCATTAATAATAGCCAAATACTGGGAAAATCCTATAATTATCACCAGTGAGAAGAATATACAGTAACACAATGACCACCGCACAGTACTAAAAATGAACACACTGGTGCTTCCCATAATGTGGGTGAATCTCCCAATGCTTAGCAAAAGAAGCCAGACACAGAAGAACTACAATATCCAATTAATTGTATACAAAGTTCAAAATGGGCAAAAACAATCTATGGTGTCTAAACTAACAGCAGTGCTTTCTTTCGAGGAGGAGGAAGGTGGTAGTGACCAGCAGAAGGCAGAAAATGAGAGCTAGGGGTGTTCTGGAATGCTAGTTAACACCTTAATCTTGGTGGCTGATAACATGAGAGCCATGTTCCCTTTGTGATAACTCATCAAGAATGTAATTCTTGATTTATATACTTTTCTATATGTAAAAAAAATAAATTTTGATTAAGAACCATTAGAAAAAATCTAAGAGGAATTAAAAATGATCTTGCCTTGTTAGCTTATTTTCAAAATATTATGAAGTAATTAGAACTGTGGTCCTAGAACAGGGATAGTGAGTCAAGTCAGTAGAAGAGAATAGGGATGAGAAATAAGCCCAAATCCATTAAGAATTTGTCATATAATAAAAGGTGGCTTTTTAACTAACGTGGAGCAGGGGGGAACTAGATTATTCAGTAAATGTTTAAGAAAACTGTAAAGCCATTTGGGAAAAAATACAATAAAGATAGATCCTACCTCAGTCCCTAAATCAAATTAAATCCTAAAAGGACAAAGGTTGAATGCATAAAATGGAACCATCGGTACTAAAACAAAACATGAGTGAATACTTTTATAATCTCGGAATTGGGAAATTCCGAAACCATAAAGGAAGGCACTGATAAATTTGACCAAACAAAAAATATCATTTGTTTTAATGTACCAAAAGGGAAAAAGTCAAATGAAAATAAGATGCTACTTTTCACTAGACAGACTGGTGTTTGAAACAGGAGTGCATGGGGTGGGAAACAGGGTGAATACAGGTAGAGGAGTTAAATGATATGAAATTTTACCACTTATCAAAATTTTAAATAGTTATCATGCCCTTTACCTCAGTGATTTCTCATCTTGCATCCTAAGTGAAAACATTCACTTAACTAAGATACATGTATAGGGATGTTCCCAGCAGCACTGTCTGCAGTATAAAAAACTGGAAACCAAGTCTATCAACAAGGAACTGGTTAAATTATAACACATCTTCCTCTACACCATGATATACCACATAGCTATTAACAAGAATAAGGCAGATCTAGATGCACTAATACGGAAAAAAGTGTCATTATCACACAAAAACCACTTGCAAAAAGGATGTACTGTGACACCCCTCCTCTTTGTTGCAAAATAATAATTATGTTGTTTGATTATATCTGCCTTAACTCTAAAATATATGGCACATGAAGGAAGGAACTTTAACTTCTAGGGCTTTATCCCAGAGCCACCCCAGAATACTACCAAACCCATACATAACAGGTGTCAAAAATATTTGTTGAATAAAAGAATACTTATTCCAGCAAGGCACATAACAGGCACTCATAAATATTTGAATTTAACAGATACACAAGAAAAAAAATAGAAGATTATACTATCTTAACAATGGTTAGCTATGAGCCTGAGATTAAAGAGGGGCTTTCATGTTCATCCAAAAATTGCTTATGGACTATAGCGTCCCTACTACTACTGTTAGTGTGCTAGACAGCAGAAACACAACAAGGAATAAGAACAGACAAGGACACAGGTTTCATGGTACACAAACACCTATTAAACGAATAACATGCATAAAATTGATAATATTTAAAGTTGTAAAGATTAAGTAGTAAAAGTACAGCATGCAGTGAGAATAAAACAAGTGATCATCTTGTATCAGTAACTGTTAAAGCTGGGTGAGTACATGGGAACTCATGGTACCATCCTCTCTACTTGTATATGATGAAAATTAAGACTTTATTTTTTAATTAAAAAGAAAAAAAGATCCTGTTTTGGATTGAGTCAGGCAAAGTCCATAAGACCAAAGGGACCAGAACTGTTAATTCAACTAAGAGAAAATGTGAACCAACAGAAAGTGTCACTAGAACATCATCAATGAAAGAAGCTTAAGAGTGAGGCCTAGTAGTCTTCATCAAGGGCTCTGGACTAGAGCTATGAGAAGTCACTGAAGTGTTTTTTTAAACTGACAGGACATTAACTTCCTAGAATGCATTACATTTCTATGTTTTCACTCAGTTACTGTTTCTCTAGTAAGAACAAAACAGACATACTCCTATACACAGCTGGAAGTACAAACAAGTCCAGATTGAAAATTCCTTCAAAATTTTAGCTGTCACAAAAAGAAATTAACATATGATGATGCCATTCTCACCTAGCAAATCAAAAAATGTGATCAACATATCATGTTGGTGATGGTATGAGTAAACAAGACCTTCTTAACACTGACACTAAGAATACAAAGTGGAACCATTATTCTGATGGGCAATTTAGCAATACTGATTAAGATGAAAAATGCACACTCCTAACCTAATAATTTTACTGCAAGGCACTTACCTATGATCCTTACTGTTAGCAAATACACCTGGTCTTAAGAATTAGGACACACAATATTTGCAGAATACTGTGGATACAGGATTTAGTACAGATTGCTTTCATCCTGTGACTGAACTAAGAGTCTCAGAAATGTAAATAGTCCTGATGCACCTTGTCTTTGAATACAGCTGAACACCACTTCAGCTCTGGCATCTCACAACAAACTGTTGTGTAAAGTATAAAAAATATATTTACAATATTATTAATCCTTTTAATTTCTTGCTAGGCATCAGGCAACAAAAGGAGAAAGTGAGTAGAAAAGAAGCCTTTTTGGTATTTAAATAAAAACTACTTGAACTTCAGATTAGGCATAGTTTCCAAAGTACAAATGACCAAAATAAATAAATAAATAAATAAACTGAACTATATTAAAATTAAAAGCTTTTGTACTACAAATGATATCAAGAAGGTAAAAATGAAATATCTATAAAATGAGGCAAAATATT
This sequence comes from Manis pentadactyla, assembly GCF_030020395.1. Lineage (NCBI taxonomy): Eukaryota > Metazoa > Chordata > Mammalia > Pholidota > Manidae > Manis > Manis pentadactyla. The sequence continues at coordinate 15,820,368 of NC_080022.1, forward strand.
TGCAAACATAAGGATCTTGTCTGCAGAATCAATAACTCTTACAACTCAATAATAAAATGACAACCCAATTTTTAAAAGGGCGAAGGACTTGAATAGACATTTCCCAGAGAAGATACACAAGTGGCCTGTAAGCATATGAAAAGATGCTCAACATTATTAGACATCAGAGAAATGCAAATCAAAACCAAAATGAGATACCACTTCACAGCAAGTAGGAGAGCTATGAGAAGACGACAAAAACAAATGCAATAATGGCGAAATTTGAATCCTCATACATTGTATGTAAGACAGCAGGCAGCCACTTCTGGAAAATAAATTGTCAGTTCCTCAAAATACGAAATACAGGATTTATCATATGATCCAGCAATTCTACTCCTAAGGATACACCCAAGAGAAATGAAAACACATGTCCATATAAAAACGTGTACACAAATTTTCATTGCAGCATGATGGTAGCCAATAAGCGGAAACCCAAATGTCCATCAACTGATGGATATATAAAATGGGGTAGCTACACACACAAAACTGTATATTATGTGTCAATAAGAAGAAATGAAAATGGCCAAGAAGCCCATGAAAAGAGGCTCAACTCGTTAGTCATTAGGAAAATGCAAATCAAAACCTCAAAGAGATGCTTCTTCAAACCCACTAGGATGGCAACTTAAAAATAAAGAGAAAGTAAGTAAGTGTTGGCAAGGACGAAGAGAAACTGGAACTTCATAAACTGGAAATGTATAATGGCACAGCAGCTATAGAAAACAGTGTGGCAGTTCCTTAAAAAATTAAACATAATTGCCCCATACACAGCAATTCCACTCCCAAGTATACATACAGCTGAAAGAATTGAAAACATATGTTCTAACAAAACCTTGTACACACGTTCATAGCAGCACTATTCCCAATAGCCAAAAAGTGGAAATAACCAAAATGTCCAGTTAACTATGTGAGGTGCTAAATCACCTTGACCTTGGCAATCATTCCACAATGTATATCAAAGCATCACCTTGTATGCTTTAAATAATAGTTTTATGTGTCAATTGTTCCTCCATAAAGCTGCGGGGGGGTATTTTTTTTAAGTCTATCAACAGAAGAAAATGCAGTTATCCAAACAATGTAATAATAATCAGTCATAAAAGGGAATTAAGTACTGATACATGCTACAACATGGATGACCTTTAAAACGTTATACTAAGTGTAAGTCAGACAAAAAGGGCCACATACTGATTCCATTTATATGAAATATCCAGAATAGAGCAATCCACAGACACACAAAGATTAGTGGTTGCCTGGGGTGGGGAAGAAGGGAAATGGGAAGTGACTACTTTAACAGACAGGGGAGCTTCCTTTTAGAGTGATGGAAAAAGTCCTGGAAGTAGACACTGGTGATGTTTGTACAACACTGTAAAGGTTCTTAATGCCATTGAATTGTATACTTTAAAATGTAAATTTTGTTATGTACATCACACAATTTTTTTTAAAAAAATGAAATACTGATATATACTACATGGATGATCCTTAAAAATATGATGCTAAGTTAAAGAACTAGTCACAAAAACTCCATATACTGTATGATCCCATTTCCTCGAAATGTCAAGAATGGGCAATTTTAGAGGTAGGAAGTAAATCGGTGGTTGCTTGGAGCAGGAAGGGTGGGGGGTGAATGGTTCAGGTGGGAGATGGGTGGGCTCAGTGCCACTTCAATGAATACCGGGCTTTTTTTAGGGGGGGCCTAAATTGTTCTAAAATCACATTGCAATGATGGCTGTACAAACCCTGTGAGTATACAGACAAAAAAACAAAGACAATGGATTGTACATTTTAAGTGGGTGAATTGTATGATATGTGAATTCCTATCTTAATGCTGTTAAAAAAAAAAACTGCTTGGATATAAACCTTGCAATTGCAGCTGAAAACTCACCTTCTCTATGATATTCCCCTTTTAGTGATCTAAGCTGGTTTCTACTCCTTTACTTGCGGTAAAATCAGAACTACGCTCAGAGTTGACATTTTTTGGTTACCCTGGAACCTAATTACGTTAAACTGACTAAAGCTCGACAAATTCTATTACACACACGGACTTCTGTCATTCCAGTACTTACTGTTGGAGTCAGATTTTGCACTCCTGGTAAGCCAAACGCCCAGAGCTTGATTATTCATTTGCTTTATGGAAGCTCCCTAACTTGTTTCACTTCCCAAACTAGATTTAAGTTCCAAAGCTGAGACCCTCACTTCCATTCTTTCTGGATCCCGCCGCACAATGTACAAACTTCAGAAAGCCTTTACTAAGTGCCTGCTGAAAGAAGGCTACTGAGCATGCCCGGCTTGGCCAAGTCAACTCAACAATATTCCGGAACAAAAACTGTAGTTCCCGCGTTCAAAGGTGGAAAAGCAGGAGAGACAGACACAATGCCTAAGGATTCATTCTAAAAAGAAAGGCAAGGTTCAAGGGCTAAGCAAAAGTGAAGGACAGCACTCAACACAGCTCAAACTTCGTACTTGGTAGAGAGCTGTGGAGTCAGACCCTCCCCCTGCACCCCCCCCCCACCCAAAAAAAAAATACGCTAGAAAATACGAGGAGGTCAACTTTGCATGAAGGGTACCAATGACGTAGGTTAACCGTATGTTTTTCGAAAGCAGCCCAACCCAAAAATAACGCTAAGATCAAGCCTTCAGTGTCAACATTAACACAAGATACGCTATGATGAAACTCACTTCGCAGAGCTCCCTTTTTACAAACGAAGAAGCCGAAGCGTGGCTAAGATATACCAACCACCAACGTTTGCTAAGCTCTCAGCTCCTGCCTTCAACCATTTCCACCGCCATCTTCCGGGTAACAACCCAGAACCCTTTCCAGAGGGCTTTCAACAGCATCACCTCTGTGCAGAGCCCTGGAAAGCTGTTTGCCAGGTCGCCCAGACCGCGAAAAGGAAGAAGCCTACACCTTGCTGTCTCCGCGCCTGCTAGATACATGCAACCGGCCCCTCTTCTTTCCCGCAACCCGACCCCCAGCCCAGTTTTCCAAGATCCAACGCAAGGGAGACGCGAGGCCCAGTGCGTGGGCCTCACCTGCACACGCCGCGGATGCAGGGCTCCAGCCAGATGCGGTAGGCGGTCTCGATGTGTTCCTGCGACACCTCCTCTGGTCGCACCGTCTCCGCCCAGCGCCAGGCCGCCTTCTCTAGCTGCAGCCGCGGGGCCATAGCGTTGGCCCCAGGAGCACCTTACGAGCAGGGCCGCCACTGCCACCACCGGCGCCTCCGCTGCTGCCCAAATAGGATCCGCCACCTGCCAGCAATGAGGACCAGGAGCTCCTTCAGCCAGCTGGCCAGTCAATCACCTGTGCGCGCCTCTGCCGCCGCGCCCGCCCGCCCGCGCCCGACCCGCACGACCGGCCGCAAAGTGCGGCCGCTGACACCCGACACCCCCTGCGCCAGCAGTCGTAGGTGTTCTCCCTGCCGCGGTCGGCGCATGCGCGTGCCCAGGAGTCTTTGCGCCTCCCGCACCTCTGGCCCAACGGGCGGAGGAAAGGGAAACGGCGGTCGCATAGTCTTGCCACGTCCTCACCAGCTATGTTGGGGAAGCGGCGTCTAAGACCCTGTCCAGGATAGCGTCTTGCGAACTACTACTCTTAACAAGCCAGCGCCTCCAGGCTTGCCTGTTTGTTATCTGGTATTTCCCATTTTGCCGTTAAGGAGTCACGCAAGAGGCCACTCATCGCTGACCACAGGTCCGCGGGGCGGATCCTGAAACTCAGTCACCAGAGAAACCAGGGTGGGCTCTCTTGAGGCTAAACCGGCTGCGACTCTTTCCCGAGCCTCTTGACGTCACAGGATGTTCTGTGCTTTACTTGGAACTAGAACTGGACTACGTGTCCCGGCATGCATTGCTTACTGCCGCTCACTGGATTCCAGGCATACTGGGATTCGTGGTCTTGGAGGTGCTGGGCGCGGGCACGCAGGCGGGTGCCGGGGCGGAGTTTCACTGCCCGGGGAGGGTCACCCTTGACGGCAGGCTGATCCTCTTCATTACTGTTATCTGTGTATGGTAATTTCCTAGTTCTTTCTTAAAGCTCTTCCCTAGCTCTCGGCTTGAAAGACATTTCCTTTTTGCAACTCCTGCCTCAGGACATAAAGAGAAGTCTTAGAATGTTTTGCAAATTGTAAAAGGGCACTCGCTGCCTTAGTGACTATTTAGAATACATTACATTTGAATGAGGGCCCTACGGGGGTCTGGGGTCTAAACACTAGTTTCTGACCTAGCAGTTTACCAGCTGGGTAACCTTGGACTGGACGATGATGAACCTGTGCTGTTCACTAGACATTCACTGAAGGCAAAACGAAATGAGACGTCCCCACCGTTAGTGCGGGGAGAGTGGTAGATACACAAAATAAGTTCTCCCCAGCGTTGGCAGGTTTGGAATACTCGGTAAAAGTTTCCCAGAAGTAATAACTCCTAAGCCTATTCTTAAAAGGTGAGTAGAATCTAGTCAGGATAGAAGAAAGGTCCCTTTCTAGACAAACGGAATCGCAAGAAGCAAAAGCACCGAAAGAGAGGTTCTTAGTATGAGGCCACATATTCTGAGATGGATTGGTAAGAGGTAAGACTTTGAGAGGCTGGCCGAGACTGCCTTCATCTGAGGAACTCATCGAAAGGGTTTAAAGCTGGTGAGTAATATACCGGAGATTTGTATTTTACATAGCTTCCTCTGTCTGGGTCAAGGTCAGAGGTGGAGAAAGCTCTTATAAGACTATTGAAGTAATCCAAGCTAGAGGTAATAAAGGCCTGACCCAAAGTGGTGTATAGGTACGGAGTAAACAGCCGCATTTGAAAGATATTTAGGTCATGGAATTGCTACAACCTGATGCTTGATCTTTAGTGCTTACAGCTCCAAGTGTCATAGATGGCCTCACTTAGCACATGGTCAAATTGTGAATATTCACCGTCCTATCACTGCTATATGCCATTTTTCAACTCAGTAACTATATGAGTGGACTTAATACCAAGTGACTGAGAGAGAGACTACAGAAGGAGGAGCAAGTTTAAAAGGGAGATGATTTCAGTTATATTATGGGTGCATCAGGGACATCCATGTCTGGAGAGCAGGCATAATTCTGAATCTTCTAGGATATATTGCTTCTGCATCATGAGTTTTCCGATCTTTACAGCATTCAAATGTGCTGCAACTTCTCCCAAATTTGACAAACCCTCTATGACCGCCGCATCCTCCAACTACTGTCCCATTTCTCTGCTCCCCTTTTTAACAAAACTGGGAAGAGTTGTTTATATTCTTCTCCACTTCCCCTCTTCTATCCTCCTTAAGTTCATTCCATACTAGGTCCTTGCCTCCATTACCCCCAAAACTATTATAGGAAGGTCATGGAAGACCTACATATTGTTAAATACAATGGTAAACTCACACTCTATTTTATTTGACCTGTCTGCACCATTTGACCCCGTTTTTCACTCTCTCCTCTTAGAAGCACTTTATTTTTTTCTTCAGTGGCCTTTTTCAGTGGTCTTTGCTGGTTCTTTCTCATCTCTCTAACCCATGAACTTGAGTGGGCTGGGGTTGTCCTTGGACCTCTTTTCTAACTGCATTTACTCCCAGGGTGATCTGATCTCCACCTGTGGTTTTAAATACCCGCTGTGTGTTGATGACTAGACCTGACCTCACTCCTGTCAGCAAAAAGTTAATTAAAATCACCTTGAAATAAAGACAGTTTTATTTGAGGCAAACTGAGGACTTAAAAGCCTGGAAACATTAACTCCCACAGGTAGAAGAAATATTTCAAAAAGTCCAAGTTATGTAAAGGTTTTATATCCTTGAGGAGGCAGGCAAGAAAGAATTTCAAAAGGGTACACTGCATTTAAAATATGTGATGCTTTTCAAAAAAGGAGGGGGGCCTTGGGGCCGATATACCTCTTGGCACTCAAGAGTATTAAGTGAAGGGCCCCCACCCATAAGATGGCGAACTTCCTGCTTCTCTTCCGGGTCTTCGGTTCCCGCCGGCGCCACCCCAGGCCCAATCACCTCTCGCACGCCCCCAATCCCAGCACCTGGCCAATAGCCACCAGTCCCGTTGAAGTGACACCTCAATCAGCTTATGTCCCTCCCTATATAACCTAGTACTTTTCCCCACAAAGTGGAACTCTCCGGTGAATTGCTGCTGTGTGTCGCTCCTTCCTTTCATTTTGGTGCCGAAACCCAGGAGACGGGACACCCCAACTGGGCCCCGTCTTCCCCCGACACCAGCAGCAGCTTGCCCTCCGTCCTCTTTTTCCAGCGCTGGCTCCTCACACTCACCACTCCTCTTTGGCCTTTGGGTAAGTTTTCCACTGGAGCGGGCTGCTCTTCCCTGAGCTATCGCAGCACCATTGACCGTGATCGTCCGGCAAGGCCCTGATGCTCGAGGACGAGGAGGGAATTCTCCCCGCCTCAGGCCTTCACGGCTGCGGTGGACCCTCAGGCCCTCCTCCAACAGCCATAAACGAGGTGACTCCTTTGCGGATGAGAACCCTCCCTTTGTCCCCCCCCTCCTTCCATTCCTTCCGCCGAAAATTCCTAGTACGAGGTTCCTCGTGACTCCGGCACTCTGCCTTCTTTAGAGAAGTCTGGGTGACAACCCACACTTCCTAAGAAATTCCGACTCGTATACGAGTTTCCGCAGACCCCCAGGGATCACCGGGGACGCCCTTTGTCTCCTTGCCGTCTGCTCCCAGTCCGAGGGTCTCCGTTCGTCTTCCCCTGTTTGTCTCCTTCTCTGTCCTTTAGCCATGGGAGCCTCCTCATCCCTCCCTGAAAGTTCACCTCTTGAATGCCTGCTCAAGCATCTAGCCACCCTCTCCCTGACGCCTGATATAAAACCAAAACTCCTCCGTAAATACTGCTCCCAAGATTGGCCGACATACCCCCTAGACAATCACAACCAATGACCCGCAGGGGGAGCTCTTGATCCTAACATCACTCGCGATCTTTTTAACTACTGCCAGCGCCTGAAAAAATGAAAGGAGATTCCCTATATCGAGGCTTGTTGCCTCCTAGCCCAAAATCCCAGCCTCTGCACCACCTGTTCCCCGCCCCAAGTTCTCCTAGCCTGCAGGCCGCCTCCCTCCCCTCCACACACTCCCAGTCCCTCTTCGATTACCTTTGACCCGGCCGAGGAACCTCCGCCATACAGGCTTCCCCCTTCAGCCCCTCCCCCTCCTACAAACCCTCCGCCCTCTTCCGCGTCGTGGCCTCCACCTCCTCCCCACCCCCCCACCCCCGCAGAGGCCTCCCGCCCACTCCCTTCCCCTTCTTCTCCTACAACAGCCCTTCCCCCTTCCTCTCCCCCATCTCACCTCCTCCTCCTTCGCCCACCTCACCTGCCCCTCCCCCGCAGATTGAGCCTGAGCCTTTCAGCCCCCCTTTAACTAGGTCCTGAGGGCCTCCTCCGTCTTTGCCCTCATCACCTGTTTCTCCCCCACAGACTGAGCCGGAACCCTTCAGTCCCCCTCAGACTCGATCCCGGGGGCCCCCCCAAATTATCGCCCCCCTCCGAGAGGTGACGGGACCCAAAGGCATCATGCGAGTTCACATACCTTTCTCCTTAGGGGATTTAGCCCAACTTGAAAAACACCTTGGTTCCTTTTCCACTGATCCCACGACATATATCAGGGAGTTACAATGGACCTTCCAGTCTTACAGCCTCACACATCATGACATTTTCATGCTCCTAGTCAATACCCTCCTTCCTGAAGAGCGTAGACGAGTTTGGGACTTCACCCAAACACACGCTACCGAAACCCAAAGGACTGACCCCACCTATCCCCCTGGCCCCACCACTGTCCCCGAACAAGACCCGCACTGGGATTATAACACCGCTGTAGGTCTCCGCTCTCAGGATATTTTCGCCTCCTGCTTAATAGCAGGTCTGAAAAAGGTAGCTCATAAAATAGTCAATTTTCAAAAGCTTCAGGACATAATTCAAAAAAAGGAAGAAACTCCCTCCGAATTACTAGATAGACTCACCCAAGCCCTATTACAGTATACCAGCCTAGACCCAGAAACGCCTGACGGAAGACATGTCCTTATGACAGACTTCCTGGCTCAAAGCTACCCCGACATTAAAGCTAAACTCAAAAAGTTAGATCAAGGCCCTGCTACCCCACAGACTGAGATCCTAACAGTGGCCTTTAAAGTCTTCCATAACCGCGAGGAGGAGAAAGAATGCCATAAACAAAAGGCTGATCAGGCCAACTTTCAGATGTTGGCCCAGATGATAAAACCACAACCTGGGCGCCCCTCCACAAACAAGCCCCCCGCAGGAGCTTGTTTCAAGTGCGGAAAAGGACATTGGTCAACGGCGTACCCCTCCCCCAGACCTCCTACCACCCCATGCCCCAGATGCCACAAAAAGGGCCACTGAGGGTCTGATTGCCCAACCACCCGAAGGGGAGACTGGATGAACAACCCCCATCCTAAGCCTGCCGAAGTGGGACTGGCGGAGGAGGATTGACGGGGCCCGGGGTCTTCTCGCCCGACCATTTCCATCACCAAACAGGAGCCCAGAGTTACTTTAACAATAGACGGTCACCCCATCTCCTTTCTCCTAGATGCAGGAGCCACCTTCTCGGTCTTGCGAGAATACCAGAGCCCTACCACGCCAGCCATTACTCCTATAGTCGGGGTAGGAGGAAAACAGATCTTCCCATTGAAAACCCCTCCCCTTTTATGCACAATCCAGGACAATCCCATACCTTTTTCCCACTCCTTCCTGTTATGCCCCAGTGTCCCATCCCTTTACTAGGATGGGACATCCTTTCTCTCCTCCATGTTTCCATAACTATATCCACTCCCACAGCCCCCAGTACCCCCTTTCTGATGGCCCTCATAGCCGATGACACCCCTCTATCCAATGAAAGCTCCAGTTTCACCCTCATACACCCTGTAGATCCCAAGGTCTGGGACATTACAAGTCCCTCCATGGCTCTATGTCCTCCTGCCTCTATTAAATTACGGGACCCCTCGCAGTATATCTGTCAGGCCCAATACCCTCTAACCACTTCGGCCCTCATAGGCCTCCAACCCATCATTCAGGACCTTTTAAACAAAAATTACCTCAGACCCACTCACTCTCCATTTAATACCCCCATATTAGCTGTTAAAAAAACCAATGGATCTTTCCGCCTAGTCCAAGATCTCCGCCTCATTAACATGGCCATCGTCCCTATCCATCCCTTAGTTCCAAATCCATACACCCTTTTATCGCTGATTCCTGCCTCACCCTCCCACTTCTCAGTCCTAGATTTCAAGGATGCATTTTTTTCTATCTCTCTGGACCCCTCCTCCCAAGACTTTTTCGCCTTCACCTGGACGGACCCATACACAAGACATTCTGAACAACTCACTTGGACAGTTTTGCCACAAGGTTTCCGAGATAGTCCCCATATTTTTGGACAGGTCCTATCTCAGGACCTCAAACAGTTTCATCATGATCACTCCGAGTCCACCTTATTACAATACGTGGACGATCTTCTACTCTGCAGTCCCTCGTGGGAACAGTCTCAACTTGACACTGCCTCCCTACTTAACCTTCTAGCTTCCAGAGGTTACCAGGTATCCCCATCAAGGCTCAAATCTCCTCCCCTTCTGTCACTTACCTCGGATTCCTTCTATCTCAACAAAGAAAGTCCATTACCTTGGACAGAAAATGACTCCTCTCTGACCTGCCTGTTCCTAAAACCAAGACAGAAATCCTTTCCTTTCTAGGCCTGGCTGGGTATTTTAGAGCGTGGATCCCTAACTTCTCCCTGTTGGCAAGACCCCTATACGACCTCAGCCAGGGCCTCCCTGAAGAACCATTATCCTCCTCACCCCGACACTCCTTCATTAAGCTCCGTGGAGCCCTTGTGGAAGCCCCAGCTCTCCATCTTCCTGACTTGTCGAAGCCCTTCTCATTATACATTCATGAGAGGTCCAGTCAAGCTCTAGGAGTCCTAGGCCAATATTATGGCCCATCCTTTGCCCCAGTAGCTTATCTTTCCAAGCAATTAGACCCCACAGTTTGGGGATGGGCCCCCTGCCTATGGGCATTAGCCACTGGACAGCTCTTGCAGAAGGAAGCTCATAAACTGACATTCGGGGCGCCCCTTACCATTCTGTCCCCACATCACCTAAAAGACCTCTTAACCTACAAAAGCTTACAGACTCTCCCTCCCTCCAGACTCCTGACCTTACTGTCCTCTTCCCTCCAAAATCCAGACATTTCTTTCCTCCCCTGCCCGCCCCTGAATCCGGCCACTCTTCTTCCTCTACCCTACTCTCCTCATACTCCCTCGCATGATTGCCTGGAAGCCCTTCACAACTTCCTTCCGTGCCACTCCACGATCTCCGGAGGAGCCCTCTCACACTCCGACCTCATCTGGTTTACTGATGGGTCCTCCTTTAAACATGAGGGCACCCATTACGCAGGATACGCAGTAGTCTCCCTTGAAGACGTCATCGAGGCACGAGCCCTATCCCCCGGTACAACCAATCAACAGGCCGAACTCATTGCAGCCACCAGAGCTTGCACTCTGGCCCGGGACACATCTCTCACACTGTACACTGATTCCAAATACGTATTCCACATTCTCTTGTCCCGTGCTGCAGTACGGAAAGAACGAGGCCTCCTCACCACAAAAGGAAATTCCATCACTAATTCAGCCTTAATTACCAAACTTATAGAGGTTTCACAACTCCCACACCGACTGGGCATAGTCCACTGCAAATCACATCAAAAAGATTACTCCCCCATTACAAGAGGTAACAACAAAGCTGACAGAGTAGCCTGGTCGATTGCCCTATCAGAAGACGCATCAGACAACGATCCTTCTGCCCTTGCGGTTTTAGCCTCATCACAAGACACCCTCTGTTCCCAGGACAAAGAGTACTTCTTCCGCTTCTTACGCAATCTGTTCCATCCTAGCCCCCAATCCTTGATCCATTTTTTACAATCCTTTTTTTCTCTCTCTCCTGAAGACAAAACCCTACTTAACCAAATCACCCACAGGTGCACCATCTGCCAACGCACTAACCCTAACACCCCCCCTCAAGGCCCAACCCTTCCCAGCTCATCAAGCACGGGGTAATGTCCCCACCGCAGATTGGCAAATAGACTTCACTAACATGCCCCCCATACAGCATACCAGATACCTACTCGTGTTGGTAGATACATTTTCAGGATGGGTCGAAGCTTTCCCCACCACTAACAAACGAGCGTCCGCGGTTGCCTCTATCCTCCTCACCCAGATCTTTCCTAGGTTTGGGATGCCCACTTCCCTCCAATCAGATAACGGCCCTGAGTTCACTGCCCAAATCATTCAGAACCTCTCCAAGTCGCTCTCACTCCCCTGGCATCTACACTGTCCTTATCGACCACAGGCTTCGGGAAAAGTAGAAAGAGCCAATAGGACTCTAAAAGACATCCTGACCAAACTATCTCTAGAATTACACCTTGACTGGGTTTGCTTACTTCCCTTAGCTCTACTCCGCATTCAGGCCCTCCCAAAAAAACCTTCCTTCTTGTCACCCTTTGAGATCATGTACGGCTGCCCAATTTTACCCCTGGGGCTCCCTCCCCACGAAGGACCAATTCCTCCCAACATGGCCCTTCCACTACTCTTTCTCCTCCGCACCGAATTATGGAAACATTAGGATTGGCTCCTCCCGGATCCATCCGCTTCCCAAAACCCTCCTGTCTTATGACCCAGTCAACTAGTGTTTTATAAGCCTCCAGAAAATAAGCCCCCTCTCACCCCAAAATGGGAAGGTCCACACCCAGTCATTCTCTGCAACCCCTCGGCCACTAAGCTCTCACTGCCTGATAACTCTGTCACCCCTTGGATTCATATCTCCACATTGAAACCAAACACCCAGGACCCACCTCCTCTGGACACCCAAGACCCAACCCAGAGTCCTTCGGATACAGCCCAAGACGCGGTCTACTCTTCCACGCTTCATCCCTCTGATCCCTTGAAACTCCGCATCTCCCGTTCACCCCCTTTGCCATCCATACCCGAATCATGACTTTTTCTTCCTTTACTGCTCTCTCGCTCTCGTTCCTCATTTCTATCATCTTCCCCGTCACCTCAGCCTCCTTTGTATGGCGATTCAAGGTCAGACAGACTTACACACAGCATCAAAGAAAAACCACTGCCCTCATTACCACATCAGACTGCCCCCTAAAAGGCTGCTCTGAGCCTTTGTACCTTCACTTTCCTCCCTCCACCGAAGTGTTCACTAGCAGCCCCCTTTTCACTCCCTACCTCTGCTTCCCCTACGACCAAAACCAAGCCTCATGCAGGCAGTGGCCAGACACCTATGGGGGATGTCCGTACTGGTCTTGCGTCATTCACTACATGGGTGACTCTCGGTACCCACAGTATTACTCCTCCAACTGTTTCATAAAATATCCCAACAGCTCATTCTCCTTATCAATCCCTGATCCCTGGGACTCTCGATGGGGGGCCGGAGTCACAGCTTCAGTTTACTACGGGGGGGTCCTCGACCCCCCACGGTACCCTTCATATCTCTCGAGAGTATGTTCCTTCTCATTCCCAGATTTCTCAAGTTGCATCAGATATCGGACATTCCGAAAAAGTCATCATTCAAACATTTGATGGCGCCTCTTCATCTTCCTATCCCTGCCCCTCTTCTAATTTCTCCTACTCTTGGTTACAGCTCATTCAAGACACCACCATCTTTCTCAACCACACCCTCAACACCACCAATTGTTTCTTGTGCGCATCACTACAGTGCCCACTGCTGGCCGCCGTGCCCCTTAATATTTCCAACTACTCCTTCCGTGCAGAAGGACAACCCCTCTGCCCCCTGGCAGGCATACCCCTATGGGAACCAGAATACGCAGATAATCTCACCATCCACCACTGTGTAGGCCCAACTCCACCCCCCTCCAGCGCACTTCACTGCCTCTCTATCTACACCCCCACCTCCGACTCTAAAACTTTTACACAACCAGTACACTTCTTTTGGTGCAATGGCAGTCTTTTCAACTCACTGCCTCCCAACTCCAATATACCCTGCATTCTCATCACCCTAATCCCACAGCTTACACTTTACAGCATGGCAGAATTTCTTGAGCTCCAACCTCCCTTGCCCTCGCGCACAAAAAGGGCTGCTTTCCTTCCCATCATGGTCGGTATCTCTTTGACCACCTCAGCCATTGGGGCAGGGTTTTCGGGAGGGGCCTTGGGTCACTCTCTGTGGGCAATTAAAGATCTCAACGCCAAACTTGAGGGAGCCCTGACATCCACTGCCGATTCCCTGGCCTCTCTTCAAAGACACTTCGCTAGCTAAAGTCACCCTTCCAAACCCGCGGGCCTTAGACCTGCTTACAGCCGAGAAGGGCGGCACCTGCGTCTTCCTTCGGGAAGAGTGCTGCTATTACATCAAGGAATCCGGCATTGTAGAAACTGACATTACCAAACTCACCGGCCTTGCCTCCAGCCTCCACTCTGCTTCCAATTCCAACCCATTCTCTTCAATACTAACAAACCCCCTCCTTACCTGGCTCTGGCCCATTACAGGCCCCATAATAATCATTCTTCTCACCTGTCTCATTCCTGTATAATAAAGTTCATCAAATCCCAAGTCGGAAAAATCTCTAATCAAACTTTCAACCAGCTTTTACTCAGGAACTATCAGCTTCTGGCCACAGAAGATCCCCCACCCTCACGTGACCTCCTCACCACACGCTGAGATGGACCCTTCTCTCCACTGAAAATTGTTCCTGGAAACAATGGCTGCAGATGCCTGGCTCCTGACACCCATATCCTCTTGGCACCATTGGAATCAACAGGTCCTCAACCTATGGTTACAGGAAACCTTCATTAATTTCCAATCTGAAAAGTCCACATCTACTCATCCTTACTGTGGGGAGTCCTATCAACCCTTTCCTCCCAGTCCTCAAGCCCTCACTCCCTTCTCCGCCCCCATTCAGCAGGAAGCAGTCAGAGAGAAAGCAACATCCACAACCCCACAGAGGAGAAAGGGGGGAATGAAGGGCCCCCACCCATAAAATGGCGAACTTCCTGCTTCTATTCCGGGTCTTCGGTTCCCGCCGGCGCCACCCCAGGCCCAATCACCTCTCACCCCACCCCCATCCCAGCACCTGGCCAATAGCCACCAGTCCTGTTGAAGTGACACCTCAATCAGCTTATGTCCCTCCCTATATAACCTAGTACTTTTCCCCAGTAAAGTGGAACTCTCCAGTGAATTGCTACTGTGTGTCGCTTCTTCCTTTCATTAAGGGGAAGGGCAAACATTCTTGCTTATGTCCTTGAGCTGGAATCCTGAAGACAGCAGAAGTGGTGATACATACTTTGTTTAGCTTTTAACTTGGTTTTAATTAACAGATGGTATTATAAAGTTATAAAGCTGAAGTTTTCAAGGGTGGCTATTTTGAGACCCCCCAGAGTTAATGAAACTTCCAATACTTAGGCCTAAGAAATCTTTTGGGGGCCCTAGTATGATGGCCAGCTTTTCTTTAGTTCATACCCCTAAAACGCCAGACTTGTATAGCCTGCTTCTTACTTGATATCTGCTGTGTGCAATAGGTACTTCATGCTTTACAGGTCCAAAATATACCCTTATTCTACTAACATTGCCCCCAAAATACCCTTCTGTAATTTTCCCCATCTCATCAGGTAGCAATTCCATCCTTCCAAAAATCTTAGAGGCAGCTTTAACTTCTCTCTTAGATCCCCATCCAGTCCTTCCACAAATCCTTTCACTGTGCCTTCAAAATATATACAGGATGCAACCACTATAACTGTTACCACCCTGGCCACTCACCTGGGTTATTGCAAAAGCTTCCTAACTGGTCTCCATGTTTTCACCCATGCTTCTTTGTAGTCTGTTCTTGGCATGTAAACCACATGGACATTCCTCTGCTCAAAAGCCTCCAAGAACTTCCCATTTCATTCAGAATAAATGACAGAGGCCCTTCCCTGTACACCTAATTGCTCAGACCTCATTTACTACCTGTATCTTCTGGCTGGAGGGGTTTCCCTGCTCAGGGCAAGTTCATAATGGATGCAGTGAGACCGAATAAGAATAACAATAGAATATTTGGGGTAAAAAGGGGCACATATCAAGTTTTATTCTCAAGGCAGGAGGTTGAGCACTCTACTCCCATCCACCTCCATCTTTGCCCCCAGCTCATCCTCTGCTGTTTTCTCTTCCTGTCTCTTGCTTTCTTCTCTAGGCTCTGCTCTCCTGCTTCCCTCTGCTCTTAGCACAGGACAGAAATCTTCTGTAGCAATACCAGCAGTAATGGCTTGTTGGCAATGGGTATGCAAGCATGTGCCTGCACAGTAGGCTAAGTATTACCTCATCACACATGCACAGTGCATATCAGGTGAGGATCCTGGCCATGGAACTCACATTTTTTGAATCTGCATAGTGTGGGACTAAGTCTCTACCACCCCAGGATTTGGGGGAGCTGCAGAGCACTGGATGGAGTGAGATTATATTCTGAGAACTTCCCAAAGGCAAAGAAGGGAGATTTTCAGGCAGGCTGCTGAAGAGCACAATCATACAGCTGCAGTCCCGTCCGGGTCACCCAGGCTGTGGGAACTGGCAAGCCCAAACCAGAGCTCTCAGTAGCCCCTCCCTACTTATCTGGGGTAGGACAGAGACAGAGTGGAAACTTGTGCATAAATCTGGAGAACAGAATGAAATAGCAAAGTAAAGTAACAAAGACGCTTACCACTGGAAGAACACAGAGACAAAATGTAGTAAGTTGAGCAGTAAGAAGTCTTTATTTAAGGCAAAAAATACACACACACTGGAAGAAAGGGGAGTGTGGGCAACCTCTGAGAGGAGGTGCCCTAGGAAGTTTAGGATTTGGGGTTTTATAGAGCCTTTTGGGTAGAGGTCAGCATAAGACATGATATATACAGGTGATTCATAATTCCTTTGAAGTTTTGTCTTAAGAATATGGTTATTTAGGTTTACTGTGTTTACACAGATCTCAGCATTCTTTATCTATAGGTTCATTTACACTTTGGTGGTCTATCTCCTGTCCTAGTTACAAAGTTACTCAGTTGATTAAGGGGCTAGAAGAAGGGGAAGAACAGTACATAGATGAAATTATAGAATAAGCTGGGCCTTTTTTGCAGGCTAAGTAGATTTTACAACGACATGATTTAATTGGTACAAGGAAGATGTGGGCTGCATTCTGATGTTTTTCTTTATCTGGGGAATTGTTTTTCAGCTGGGGAATACCTGGACATTCCAAGTCACTCCTGGCCTTTGAAACTTCAACCATTAACTAATTCTCTGTGAGCCCTTTCTGGCTCTCTGGTTTTATCTGGTTTAGTCTCTGAGTCCTTTTAGTGGGCTTTACTGGCTTTATTCTATCTCCACCCTGCTCATGTCTGTCTTTTTGCCTAACAGAACAATCTTACCCTACACAGCCATATGGCTTGCTCCTTAACCTAAATTTCAGAAACAGGGAAGACCCTAGAAAGAAGCTGCAAAAGGAACAATTATTAGATACAGGGAAAAGGATTGAATATCTCAGAAGCTTAGGGAGGAAAGTTTCAAGAAGATAAGAATGGTCAGCAATGTTAAATTCTGTTCTATTGTCCTCCCTGTCTCTTGGCTCCCTTCACAGTAAAATTACTGAAAGAGTGATCTACCCCCAGTGCTGTCCAAGAGAAACACAATGTGAACCACATCTGTAATTTTAAATTTTTTAGTAGCCACATTTAAAAAAAGGAAAATGGTGAAATTAATTTTAATACATTAAACCTAGTACATCCAAAATGTTTACATTTTCATATGAAATCAGTATTTTTTAAATTTCAGTGAGATATTCTGAAGGCAAATTCTGGCACGCTAAGACCCCCACCCCTTAAGATCCAATCACCAACGCAGAACACACTCCACCCCTGCTCCTTAAAACCGCACTTCCTCACCCACGAGCTGCTGCTCCCTCTCTCTGGGGCAGCCACTTTCTCTTTCAGATAATAAACTCTTTTCCGTGGGCCCGTGTCTCCTGAGTCGTCCTGGGTAAGGAGGGTCGCGGTGAAATACCCTTTCATTGGTGCTGTGACTTCCGATGAGGCTCTCCCACTGACTTTGCTCTTCCTCCGGGAACCTGAGCTGCTCTGGGAACCTCACTGCCCGATCCCCCTCCACGGGCTCACCGTCCACTTCCCCGGTCACTCGTCTTCTCACTCAGCACCGGCCTTCGATTTGGTGAGTCTCCCCTTCATGGTTGGCGTAAATGTCCATTTGGAACCTGGGAAGTGACCGTTGAGTGTCCAGCACCCCCAAGGGCTCCTCCGGGACAGGGGCACCCCCAACCTTGACTTTCAGAGTCACGGTTGATCCCCATAGTCGACCTTTCCTCACCTTCCGCCTTTTCCCACGGTGAGAATCTCTACCCCTTGGGGTTTGATATCCTTCTCATCTAACAAAATCCTGGTACCAGGTATCAAACCTCCAAGGCGTTTTCGCCCGGACCGCTCAGTCAGAGGTGGTGACGACCCCCTAACTGTGTCTGGTCTTCTCCGCGACCTTCTCAATCGCTCCGGGATGCCTCAGCGACTCGTGAACAGTCTCATTCTCACCATGGAATCTGGCCCCTCCAGTCCCACAGATTCACCTCTAGGGTGCTTACTCAATAATCTAAAGCCCCTCCACCTCACTCCAGACCTCAAACCTTTTAAGCTTATTCGCTATTGTAATGAGATCTGGCCACAATATTCCTTGGACAATCAGTCTAAATGGCCTCCCAATGGCTCTTTAGATCCTAAAATTCTCCACAACTTATACAACTTCTGTGAGTGCACAGGGAAATGGAAAGAGATCCCATATATCCAGGGTTTCTCCTACCTCCGAACCAAGCCCACTCTCTTGTCTCCCTTGCAATCCTAAACATATTCTCCTCGCTCTAAAAAACTTCACCCCACCACCCACCAATTCCCACCACATCCTCTGACTTTGACCCTGCTGATGAACCTCCTCCCTACCGATCTCAAACCCCTACAGCTCCCACTCAACCACCAGTTCCTCTCCTGCCCCAACCTCCTTCTTTGCAAGAGCAAAATCCCAACCCTCCCAGCTCCCCTGGTGCCGTTGCAGGAGCCGCAGCACCTCCTCCTCCTCCACAACCAGTTCCCCTTCCCTCACCCAGTCCCGTGCCAAGAACTCCAGTCACTCGCTCTCGAACCCAGATCCTAGCCCCACTACAGGAAGTAGCTGGTACAGAGGGCATCATCTGGGTGCATGTCCCTTTCTCTCTCTCCGACCTCTCAAATTGAGAAAAGATTAGGCTCTTTCACCTCCAACCCAGCTACTTAATAAAAGTTCCAGTACCTAACTCAGTCATGTGATCTTACCTTTCATGATATTCACATGATCCTATCCAACACACTTTTGCCCGAGGAGCATAGGCGAGTCTGGGAACAGGCTAGAACTCATGCCCATGAGGTTCACCAAACTACTCCAGCTCATCCAATTGGTGCTGAGGCGGTTCCTGACCAAGACCCTAACTGGGACTATAATACAGCAGGGGGAGTCACCAGTGGAGATCAATTCATCACCTGCCTCATGGCAGGTCTCAGGAAGTCAGCCAATAAAGCCATTAACTATGAAAAACTCCAAGAGGTTATTCAGGATAAAACTGAGAATCCCTCTATGTTCCTAAACCGCCTCACCAAAGCTCTTTTACAGTACACAAACCCAGACCCTGAGACCCCAGATGGGAGGCAATTATTAATGACCTACTTCATCTCCCAGAGTTTCCCCGACATTAAGGCTAAACTTAAACATCTAGAGAAGGGACCCTGACTCCTCAGGCAGAAGTCCTGGCAGTGGCCTTCGAAGTATATAATGGAAGGGATGAAAAGGCCCGTAAACAAATATCCAATGCTGGCTAAGGCCTTTCTACCTACCCCAACCTCTGGTGCTTGGGTATCCTCACTTCCTAAGAAGCAGCCAGGAGGACCTCCTGGTCCCTGCTTCAAATGTGGTCAAACGGGTCATTGGGCCAGAGCCTGCCCAAATCCCCGGAAGCTCCCTGGGGGGACACTGGGCTGTGGACTGTCCTTGCACACCGAGAGGTGCCAGGCCTCCAGCTCTAACACTCCGCACACAGACCTTCTGGGCCTGGCAACTGATGACTGAGGGGGCCTGGGACTCCTCCACCCAATCACCACCATCACTGTACAGGAGCCCAGGGTAACCATTGTGGTAGCGGGTAGGCCCATCTCTTTCCTTTTGGACACCGGGGCCACCTACTCAGTCCTGAAGGAGTTTTGGGGACATGCCTCCCTCTCACAGTCCTCTGTAGTTGGGGTAGAGGGCACACGTCATTGACCTTTACGAACTCCCATGCTTCACTGCATCTTCAGAGGCATCGCCCTCTCTCACTCCTTTTTGGTGATTCCCCAGTGTCCCATCCCCCTTATGGGAAGAGACCTGTTACACAAGGTTGGAGCTTCCATTACTTTCACTCCCGGACCACGCCTCAACCCCGACTCACCTTCAATCCCGCTTTTACTCGCCCTCCAACCCACTGCAAACCCACCTCCCTCTCCTTTTCCTCTGCCACCCCATCTGGTCAACCCTGTAGTCTGGGATACCCTCACCCCCTCTATCGCCACCTGCTCCCCAGTAATTATCAGGCTTAAAGACCCTGCCTGTTTTCCCTCCCAACCTCAGTACCTGCTGCCCCTCAAGAGTTTACTGGGCCTGCAGCCAATTATCCAGGAACTTTTATACAAACAGCTACTACGACCAGCCAGTTCCCCTTACAACACCCTGATACTGGCTATCAAAAAACCTAATGGCTCTTATAGGCTAGTTCAAGATTTAAGAATTATCACTGCAGCTGTTATTCCAATCCATCCAGTAGTCCCTAACCCCTATACTTTATTGTCCACTATCCCCACCTCTTCTCCTTACTTCTCCGTCCTTGACCTCAAAAATGCATTCTTCATGATTCTCCTCCATCCCAGTGGGACCACTTACACCTTCAACTCCACAGACTACAGATCCTCCAGTAATCTACTCTACAACCCAAACAGGACCTCCTTACAGCTGCATAAGGCGGCATGTGTGCCCCACTCCAAGAACAATGCTGCTTCTACACCAACAAATCTGGTCTTGTCTAGGATGGCACAAAACACCTCCGCGAACAAGCCTCCAAACTCCAGAAAACTCCCCTAACAATCCGTTCCCTTACCCCTTCAATTGGCTCCTGCCCCTCCTAGCTCCTATTACCTTTATTCTTCTCCTTTTTCTTCCCTGCTTCATCAACCTATTCCAAAAATTCATTCAAAATCAAATTCTGAAAATTTCTAACCATACTGTCAACCAGTTACTCCTCCAGGGCTATCAAGGCCTTCTCACGAAGAATAACGAAACCAGCTAGATGACACCACGAATCATCTCAGGATGCCCGCCCTTCCCCAACTCTACAGCAATGGCCTCGCCAACCCCAGAATCTGCATCTCCTTCCAGCAGGAAGTAGCTAGAGAATGAGATTCTACACCCAGTTCCCCAGAGGCCCAATTAAGAAAAGAAAAAGATGGGAATGAAGGCAAATTCTGGTGCGGTAAGACCCCCACCCCTTAAGATCCAATCACCAACGCAGAACACACCCTACCCCTACTCCTTAAAAACTCGCTTCCTCACCCACGAGCTGCTGCTCCCTCTCTCTGGGGGCAGCCATTTTCTCTTTCAGATAATAAAATCTCTTGCATGGGCCTGTGTCTCCTGAATCGTTCTGGGGTAAGGAGGGTCGCGGCGAGATACCCTTTCATATTCTACGTTCTTTTTATCACACTAAAAAGAGATTTTGGAAATCTGGCGTGCACTGTTACACTTACAGCTCATCTCAGTTCAAACTACCCACATTCAGTTGTTCAGTTGCCCAGTAGCCCCATGTGGCAAGTAGACAGCACAGGTCTATACTCTTGCTTCCTCATTCAGCCAACTCCCATCTGGCCTATGACCTTCTCACCCCTCTAATAGTTGCTTTTATCAAGCTTACCTTAACTTCCATGTTAGCAAAGCCAGTGGTCTCTCTGTCCTCCGCTGCAGTCACCGGCTCAGATGACTGTCCCCACCATCTCTGGATGCCCTTCTCTCGGGCTACAGTATTGTCTCCTGGTTTTCAGTTGCTGCTCCTCAGTCTTCTTTGCACCTCCTCCTCCTCTTTGGGTTTTCTAATTGCTAGTGTAAAGGAAAAACTCATTCCTATGGATCCCCTCGACTCTCAGTACTCCAACACTCCTTCACTTCTGATGCCAAGAGTGTGGGTTTTCCATACATGAAGCAATTCTGTGACACCAGGTAGGTGTCCTACAGTTTAACTCAATTCTAACACTACCTAGAGATAGCATCAGATCACATAGGTTAAAGGTTCAGTCCTACAAGACTGTACACACACAGACTCCCCTTCAGACACAAATTGCAATTCCAGGTTCTCACCATGCTACTGACAAACTACTTTATGACCTCCAACTATAGATTGAACGTTCCAATGACCCCCTGCTCAAGTTTGATTAATTTTTTAGAGCCACTCACAGGGCTTATTTTACCTACCAATTACTAGTTAATTATAAAAGGATGTCACCCAGGAACAGCCAAATGGAAGAGATGCATAGGGCAAAGCAAGTGAGAAGGAGCCCAGAGCTTCCATGCCTCTCTGGGAGCGCCACCCTCCCAGCACCTCTGTTTACCAGTTGAGAAGCTCTCTGAACCCCATCCTTTTGGGTTTCAATGGAAACTTCATTACATAAGCATGATTGACTAAATCATTGGCCACTGGGGATTAGTTCGGCCTCTGCCCCTCAACCTCCCCCTCCCAGAGGTGGGGGAGCAGAAGTAGGGCTGAAATTTCTATCCCTCTAATCATGGTCGGTTCCCCTGGCAACCAGCCCACATCCTTAGGTTACCTAGGGCTTTGTAAAAGTCATCTCATTAACATAAACTCAGGTGTGCTTGAAAGGGGTGTTTATGAATAATAAGACAACTTACCACATTAATCACTTAAGAAATTCCAAGAGTTTTAGGGCTCCGTGGCAGGAATGAAGGAAGGTGAAATACCTATTTCTTACTATAAATCACAATATCACAGCTGGAGTTTTCTAACCTTTGTCCTGGGCCCTCTTCTATATCAGTCAATAAAAAAAGAAAAGTATGAACGTAGATCATGTCCCCATTCTGGTGTCCCTTTGCATTTTAGATAAAACCTTTAAACAAAATCTAATAAAATAATGCATCCTTTTCATGACCTTTAGGACTATAGTAGGCAGAAAAATGGCACCACAGAGATGTTGCCATAGACTGAATGTTTTTGTCCCTCCTGCCCCCAAATGCACATGTTAAATCCTAAGGCCCAGTGTGACAGTATATGGAAATGGGGCCTTTGGGAAATGATTAGGTTACGAGGGCAACGCCTTTATGGAATTAGTGCTTTTATGAGGAAGACCCCAGAGAGCTCTCTTGCTCATTCCACCATGTGAGGACACAGTGAGAAATCAGCAATGTATGAACTAGGAAGCCAGCTTTCATCAGACACCAAATCTACCAGCCCCTTGATCTTCGACTTCCCAGCCTCCAGAACAATGAGAAATAGATCTCCTTGGTTTACCAGCCACCCAGTCTGTGGTGTTTTTGTTATATCAGCCCAAATGGAATAAGACGTGTGTTTCCTAATTCCCAAAACCTGTCAATGTGTTACCTTAGGTGCCAAAAGGAACTCTGCAGATGAGATTAAAGACCTTAAAATGGGGAGATTCTGGATTACTCACGGACCCAGTGTCATCACACGGGTCTTAAAAAGAGGGAGAAAGAGGGTCAGAATCAGAGAAGATGCTGCTACACTGCTGACTTTGAAGGTGGAAGAAGGAGCCACAAGCCAAGGAATGCAGAAGTTGGAGAAGACAAGGAAACGGAGCCTCCGAAAGGAATAGAGCCTTGCCAACACCTTGACTTTAGCTCAGTGAAATACTCTTCAGACTTCTGACTCCAGAATTATAAATCGTTTTATCACTAAATGTGACAATACAGCAGTAATGGACATTAATACTAGGGCCCTTCACGATCTGGCAACTTCTAACTCCAGTAACTCCTGTTATTATTGTCCTTCCTTTCACTGTGTTTTAGTCATAGTATCCAAGTACTTCCCTGCCTCAGGTCCTTTGCAAGTGCTATTCCCCAGCTCTTAAAGACATCTGCTTCTTCAGATCTCAGCTCAAATGTCTTCTCCACAGAGAAGTCCTTCCTGACTTGCCTGTCAGAAACAGACACCCCTCTCACACCCCCACGATCACATCCCTCTTTATTTCTCCCCTAACACTACATTTGAAATGATTGTGTTCATTTTGGTCTTGTTTACTTGCTCATTATATGTCTTCCTTCTCTTAACTGTCAGCTTCTCAAGAGTAGGAACCTTGCTGCCTTGTTCATTTCTATGTTCCTATCACCCAGAGCAGTGCCTAGCACGTTTGCTAAATGAATGAATGTGCATTAGGATTAACGACCTGGTTTCAGTGGTGTGGTTACAAGTAGACTATTTTTCCTAGATGAGGGAGGACTGAAAACCAGGCAGACTCACAAAGTATGTATAAAGCACAAGCAGTGTTTTCATGTCATCATCCCATCTTCGTCTTCCAAGACCCATGGGAAAGAAGGGAAAATCCCAAGCCAAAAGTGGAAGTGAAGGGTGGGAGTGCCTCACCAGCTGAGGAAGAAGAAGGTGAAGTCAGGGCTACCTCATCCACGAAATATTCTTGTGGACACTGTGGACACTATGTCGACACCTTGCCCTGCTGCCACTGTGGATCATAGTATGAGTACGATCATATTCTAGACTTGAGTCTCCCTTTGACATCTACAGTGTGAACTGGAGCACACAGGAGTTATTCATTGACAAGAATGGTTGGGAGAGATACCAAGACTTACAGTGAACCATATGATATTCTCTCCACTGACTTTAATGTAATAATTTGGGAACTGTTCACAGGTAACCTCTTGAAAAGTACTGATATTTATTATAGAATTATTCAATATAATAAAGGATTCCCCAATATAATAGTATCTTATCCACTTAAAATAAACCTCCCTATTAATACTCCAGCCACATAATGCCCATATTCCTTTTAGGTGGGGTAAAATTCCACAGTGTCTTAACCTCTAAGTGATGAGAGTGATGGTCCATTAGTCAGCTTCCCGGTATGAATATTCCTTCTTTTTCTCCTCAGCCACTCCTTGGACTGTCACTATGAATTGGCTCAGCGTGATCCTCTGGCTACAGACTGACCTTCAAGCATTAGGAGAGGGAAGGACAGGAAGCACTCTTGCTGTGGGAGTGCGGCACCAGGATCAGGATTCTTACTATGGAGACCTCCTTTTCTGTGTGTTCGTTTTCTAGGAATGCCATAATAAATTACTACTAACTGGATGGTTTAAAACAACAGAAGTTTATTCTTTCACAGTTCTGGAGTCTAGAAGTCCAAAATTCAGATTTCTGCAGGGCCATGCTCTCCGTGAGGTTCTAAGGAAGGATTCTACTTGGACTCCTCCAGCTCCTGGTGGCTCCTGACATTCCTTGGCTAGAGGCAGCATAACTCCATTCTCTGCCTGTGTCTTCCCAGGGTCTTCCTTTCCTCTGTCTATGTCTCTGTGTGTCTTCTCCCCTGCTTATAAGGATTACCAGTCATTGGGTTTAGAGCCCACCCTAAGCCAGTATGACCTAATCTTAATAATTATATCTGGAAAGATCTTATTTCGACATGAAGTCACATTCTGAGATTCTCTGGATAGACATCAATTTTGGGCGGATGCTATTCAGCCCAGTACACTGTGAGTAATCATTCTTCAGGTGTTACTGTTCACACTCTTCTTCTGATTGGATACAGGCAATTTAGCAAGTCTAATATGTTCATCCTTGATATATCTGCACATCCTGGCTCTTGCCACGTCATCCATTGGACTGTAGATATTACAGAAATGAAAATGAGACAATCCCATTATTTTGTTGTTGTTGATACACACACACACACACACACTTTATTTTTTGAAGTATAGTTGATTGAGGCAACTCCAATATTTTGACATTGTTAAGATGTGAGCTGGTTCTCACTGGGATGCACGTATCCCTCATTCCACTGGAATCAGTAAAATGCTGTGGCCAGAACTGGGACATAATTCATAATAAACACATGCACTCTACAGTCCACCCCTCAGTCCACAAGGAAATCCATTAGGTTGTCATGTAAGACCCAGTCTGGGGAATCTGTTGAGTGTGTAATCCATGTCCTTCCATTCAGACTAACCAGTGGTCTGAAAGCTCACTTCTCTGTTGGATAAAATGTCATTCTCATCCTCCTTTTCTTGTCCAACCTTGTCTTCTGGAGAGTGACAGTCCAGTACAAGGGCCTTCTTGCCACCATACTTAAAACTTCAAACGTGAAATGTGGAGTGGATGTCAATTCAGGGTCCTCTTTTTCAACCTCCTCCCCTCTCGAGGGCTCCTCTTCCTCATCAAATGTTGGTGCAATGCTGTTCTTAGTGTCTGATAGTGGCACTGATCTTTCTTCCAGCAACTTTCTGCACTAATCTGGTTTCTGTTCCATTCACTTCCAGCCCCCAATCTCCATATATCTTGGAGAGGGACTTAGGCTTCTATATCTTTATTTCCTCCTTAATTTTACCTCTCACGAATTCAACAGAAGCTTTGTCCTGGGGGATGTGCCAACCCCACGCACACTCCAGAGGTCCAGGCACTGGGCTATGGGACGAGGACTGCACCTGCTGCGGGAGCTGCAGGGAGGGGCAACGGCGGAACCCAGCGCGGGGGACTCGCAGCGCAGCAGAGGCAGCTTCTGCACGGTGGCTGGGGCCGTGGCGGCGGCGGCGGGCACGTGCGGATGCGGAGGACCCTGCCCCCCCCCCCGGCACCCGCTCCGGAAGTCGTGCCCTCACCCCTCTGCTGCTCAGCTCTCAAATCAGTATTTGACGGATAGGGATAAGTTTCTCCTTATGAGAGCTCTTGAGAGCATGTCAACCTCATGCAGGTTACCCGAGGGGTCATGTGATTTTCCTCCTTCCTTCTGAAACTGGACCATTACTTTCTTTCTCATGACAGTTGTAGTTAGTCTATAGGATCTATTTTAGTTACCGTTAATTGTCCTTCAGTCTGTATCCCATCGTGGCTTGAGCCAAATTGGTTGTTCGTCACCTTGGCAATCTGGTTTTGAAGTTAACCCCTTAAGTCAATTTCAGGAAAACTGGATTCATAGTGTCAGATAACTACAATGGTTATAATGTAGCCTTGGAGGTTTGTCAACACCTTTTTATTCTGAGAGACAACACAAGAATCTTGTTCATGCACACCTTGGGATATTGTGAGTTTGGTCCAGACTACCACGAAAAAAGTGAATATTGCAATAAAGCAACTCAAATGAATTTTTTGGTTTCCCAGTGTACATAAGTTATGTTTACACTATACTGTAGTCTATTAAGTGTACCATAGCATTATGTCTAAAAATTAATTTAAAAATACTTTATTGCTAAAAATTGCTAACCATCAACTGAGCTTTCAACAAGTCTTATCTTTTTGCTGGTGGGGGTTCCTGCCTCAGTGTTGATGGCTGCTGACTGTCAGGGTGGGGGGTGCTGCAGGTTGGGTGGCTGAGGCAATTTCTTAAAATAAGACACGGAAGCCTGCTGCATTGACTGACCCTTCCATGCAGATTTCTCTGTAGCATGCAATGCTGTTTGATAGCATTTCACCCCCAGTAGAATTTCTTTTTTTCTTTTTTCTATTTTTTTTTGGGGGGGGAAAGGCAGAGGCTTTTATTTAGAGATAAGGTGAGAGGACAGAGCTCCTGGCTCACTCCAGGAGGGGACAAAAGAGTTTCCCCCAGTAGAATTTCTTTACAAATTGGAGTCAATCCTCTAAAACCCTGCCACTGCCTTATCAACTAAATTATGTAATACTCTAAATCCTTTGTTGTCATTTCAGCAGTCTTCACAGCATCTACCACGGATAGATTCCATCTCACGAAACCACATTCTTTGCTCATCCATAAGAAGCAACAACTCATCCGTTCAAGTTTCATCATGAGATGCGGCAGTTCAGTCACAGCCTCAGGCTCCGCTTGTAATTCTGGTTCTCTTGCTGTTTCCCCCACATCTGCAGTGACTTCCTCCACTGGAGTCTTGAACCCCTCAAAGCCATCCATGAGGGTTGGAATCAACTTCTTCCAAACTCCTGTTAATATTGATATTTTGACCCCTTCCCATGAATCATGAATGTTCTTGATGGCAACTAGAATGGTGACTCCTTTG
Source organism: Manis pentadactyla (assembly GCF_030020395.1). NCBI lineage: Eukaryota > Metazoa > Chordata > Mammalia > Pholidota > Manidae > Manis > Manis pentadactyla. The sequence continues at coordinate 15,847,726 of NC_080022.1, forward strand.
CAGAAGGTTTTCAGTTTACTGTGCCCAGATCCATCAGAGGAATCACTGTGGCAGCTATAGCCTTACAAAATATATTTTTTAAATAGCAAGACTTGAAAGTTGAAATGACTCTCTGGTGCATGGGCTGCAGAATGGGTGTGGTGTTACCAGGCATGAAAACAGCATTAATCTCAGTGTCCATCTCCATCAGAGCTCTTGGGTGACCAGGTGCCCTGTCATTGAGCAATGATATTTTGAAAGGAGCTTTTTTCTGAGTAGCAGGTCTCAACATTGGGCTTAAAATATTCAGTAAACCGTGTTGTAAACAGACGTGCTGTCATCTGGGCTTTGCTGTTCCATTTATAGAGCACAGGCAGAGTACATTTAGCCTAGTTCTTAAGAGCCCTGGGATTTTCAGAATGATAAATGAGCATTAGCTTCAGTTTGAAGTCACCAGCTGCATTAGCCCCCAACAAGAGAGTGAATCAGCCTGTGCCTTGAAGCTTTAAAGCCAGGCATTGGCTTCTCTCTAGCTATGAAAGTCCTAGATGGCATCTTCTTCCAATAGAAGGTTGTTTCATCTCAAAATCTTGTTGTTTAGGGCAGCCACCTGCGTTAATGATCTCAGCTGGATCTTCTGGATAACCTGCTGCAGCTTCTACATCAGCACCTGCTGCTTCACCTGCACTTTCCTGTTACGGACGTGGGCTTCTTTCCTTAAACCTCATGAACCAACCTCTGCTAGCTTCCAACTTTTCTCTGCAGCTCCCTCACCTCTCTCAACCTTCAGAGAATTGAAAAGAGTTAGGGGCCTTGCTCTGGATTAGGCTTTGGTTTAAGGGAATGTTGTGTCTGGTCTGATCTTCTGTCTAGACAACTACAACTTTCTCCGTATCAGCAGTAAGACTATTTCTCTTTTCATCATTCACATGTTCACTGGAGTAGCACTTCTGTCCTTTGCTTCACAGCTAAACTAACTGGTGAAAAAGGCTTAGCTTTTGCTTATCTTGGCTTTTGACATGCCTTCCTCACTAAGCTTAGTCATTTCTAGCTTTTGACTTAAAGTGAGAGACGTGTGGCTCTTTTTTTCACTTAAACACTTACGGGCCACTGTACAGTTATTAACTGGCTGAATCTCAGTATTGTGGTGTCTCAGGGAATAGGGAGGCCCAAGGGGAGGGAGGAAGTAGGGAGATGGTGGTCAGTAGAGCAGTCAGAACTCACACATGTGTCAGCTAAGTTCACCATCTTTTTGGGTGCAGTTGGTGGCACCGCACTGCCCATTACAATAGAACATCAGAGATCACTGATCACAGATCACCATGAACAAATATAATAATAATGAAAAAGTATGAAATAATTGTGAGAATTACCAAATTGACACAGAGACATGAAATGAACAAATGATGGTAGAAAAATGGGACCAATAGACTTGGTAGACACGGGGTTGCCACAAACCTTCAATTTGTAAAAAAAAAAAAGCAATATCTGGGAAGCGCAATAAAGCAAAGTGCAGGTGTGCTTATATTTGTACTCCCTTCACATAATTTTAGTATCTTTAAACTTGATTATAGGACTATATTTTGGTTGTTCGAATAGCTCTAGGGTGTCAGGATAGTTGTTTATTAGTAATTTTGATAGTTTATATGTCAGAACACTGTTCCATTTTCCATTTATTTTATCCCTAGTCTGGATTTACTGGTTTCCTTAGTAGCTCATTAAACTGTTTACCATTCTTGCTGCTGTAGGAATATAAGGCATAAGATTTCCTTCTTATTGACCCAGACCTACTTCCTTACTGTAAATTCTGTTCCTTGGTTTAATGTTTGAATATGCATTAATAAGTGTCTGTATGTCTGGTAGTGTGTATTTAGGATCTGTGCAAATCTCAGTCCTGTAGAAGTATCCACCACAGGCATTTCTGTTTTCCTTTTGACTCAGTCATGGCTTCAACAGTCTATGTACCAGCTATCCTGTTAGCTCTTCCGATTGTTTCCCCCTTTTTCTATTGTCAAGTGACATGGAAAAGGTTGCTGGATTTGATGATGTTTTAGTAAGTGCAGTTTTAGAACTACATCGCTCCCTTGATCATTTAATTGATAAATTTGTGCCCAAATGTCCATTTGTTTGGGTAACCCATCTAACTAGTATTTTGTTGATTAGCAGTTTTTGATGTTATACCCCCAGTTAATTTATCTACTTCCTAATTATATTTCGCTTCTTGAGTTCTCCTTCGTGGGTGCTGAGACATGGTCTCCTGATATGTAGGACTGTCAAACCTGATGTGTATTCTCCCATTTTGGTTTTCTCCAAACTGGTTGTCTGGTCATTGGACAGCTATTTGTTTTCCACTTTGGGCACCAGATTCTCAGGCCATTGGCTACTGCCCATGGATCAGAATTCAAGTTAACTTCAGGATGTCCTTTCTTTAGGTTATGACTTATTGGCAATTGTGTTGATTTTAACTGACCATACTGGACTGAGGCATCTGTCCCATTACCTGCCAGAGTTTCTCTTGTAGTTAAATTTAGGGCTACTGTTTTCCACTTGACCCCCTAAGTATGAATGAGATATTCCCATCCTTGAGCAATCACATCCAGCTCAGACCAGAAGGCGGCCGCTGTCTCCAGGCGGGTGGCTGAGGTCTTCCTGCCCTCTCTGCTCATGGGGCAAATCTAGCAAAGGCTGGGACATTGACTTCTCAACAGAGGACGCTGCTTTGTCCTTTCCCTTACGCACCATTTCCATTTAGGTGAGTGGGACTCTGTGCTCCCCCCATTGTTTGGCCAGGACTGAGTCTAGCTCATACTGAAATGAGTAACTTGGTTCTTATTTTGGGGCTACCAGCAGTTTCTGTCCTGTAATGTGAGGAATGTAACCAGTGCCTTTTTTTCTACTGGACTAGTTTTGCGTTTCACAATATTTCTTTGTCCAATAGGCTGAAATAGTACTATGCTTGATTCTCAAAGTCTAACTCAGAGTGACCAGTCAGAATGTCCATGAGTCACTGAACTCTGTTTTTGTGAGTAGTACAGGTGTTTAGGGTAATGATGTCATACTGCCCTCTTTCATATAAGGATATCTGTTATCTGATCCTCCTTGAAAGTCTTGGGCCTTTTTTTTTTGAATTAAAGTATCATTGATGTACAATCTTATGAAGGTTTCACATGAACAACATTATGGTTTCAGCATTCACCCATATTATCAAATCCTCATCCCCCCACTGCAGTTGCTGTCAGCGTAGTAAGATGCTATAGAGTCACTACTTCTCTGTGCTGTACTGCCTTCCCCATGACCCACCTATATTGTGATCACAAATTATAGTGCAGTCTTGGGCTTTTTTTCCCTAGTGATCTGATACATCGTAAAAGAATATTTAACATGTGATCTGTTTCCTCCCTTAGCCAAAGAATCCTATCAACTTTAGGGGCTTTTAAAATATCCTAGGCTTCGTCTTTTATCCGTTCATTAATTGATAGTTGTATTGTGCTCCCTCTAATGACCAGATTTCACCTAAAATTGTAATTATGTTACTGTCTTTTATGATTTTATGGTGGGCAACTGTCCATCCTTTTAATTCTAAACATTTTATGATTTTCTCTGTTCAAGTTATTGTACATTTTCTATGTTCCTCTAATTATGATATTAAGTGTGTAATAATGTGTAAGGGAGTTTAACATTCTCAAATTCCTGCTAGTATTAGGCAGTTTATATACATCCCTGGAATAGTTTCTGAAACATCTGTTGTTGTCTTTGCCAAGTAAATGCATATTGGACTTAGTGATCTAGTGATATGAAGGTATTGGTATTACAAAACCAAAACAAAAACAGATTACTAGGATCTATGATAGATGTGTATTTTCTTGGATACAAAGAGATCTTTTCTGGGATTTCTAATGTGTTAGATAAGGGCTCACTGTACTTTCTGTACATTTTGTTTTATTTTGCACATTACATTTTACTTTTGTTTCAGTTGTCAAACTTGAGTTTCCTTCTGGTCACACTAATGACTTGTAGGGGCTAAGGCCTACCTAATGATGCCTTCTTTTTCTAATTCAGTAAAAATGTCTATGGTCTCATTATTTCATCCTTGAGTTTGAAGTTTTAACAACCTTTGCCAATAAATGGTAATAGAAGGGAAAGAACTGTCTCCTCACATGACTTATGTAAGTCCAGGGAGAGGAAATCCCAGAGCAAAATACCTCTAAAATCGAAATCAGTCAAAGGGAGAAATTAAGTTTAAAATCTGTTTATTGCTTACAAACTGCAGTCTGGGGCCTTCTCTCTTTCCTGCTCCAGAAGCAAAAATGGGCTCTCCCCCTCACCCACCTCTCGAGTACAGATAAGCCCTCTTTGCCCAGGTAATTATCCATTAATATGGAGATTAACTTCTCTCCACCCCTAAGGAATGATGCAAATGCACTAAAGCCTTACTTCTTTCCACCTCTGAATGCCTATTGATATGCAGATATACTAAAGCCAGGCGAGATATTCTGGAAATGTTACAATTTTGCTCACAGCCACCCCTCCAAAATCTTGCCTTACATTTTATTCGTTCCCCATCTTCCGACTTATCTAATAACATACAATAGCAACAGCAATAAAACCTTGATAATCCTCAAACCAGAAGATTCAGCCTATGCAGAGTAAGTAAATGTACTTTACAGCACAATCTCTCACTAAGCACAAAATGTTTCTACACTTGTTTACTCATTCCTAACAACCATGCTAGATTGCTCACAAAACTTTTACCAGACATTAGACAAAGTCAAGCTCTCTAAGCATTTTTTTCTTGACAACAGCAACACAATCATGATAATTCTCAAGCCAGAGGTTCAGCTAGGTTCAAAGTCCCATGCAGATTAAGTCCAAAACTGGTCCATTCCAGCTACCACGCAGCATCTGCAGCCAAGGCGCGCATCCAGGACACAAGGACTGTAGAAGCAAATAACCATGATTTTGGGGGACCACTTAGCTGTTATTCCAGGAATACACAGGCCAGCTTCCAGGCCTTTTCCCCAAGGTGCCAGAAGAGCCAGCCATCGCCGGTCCATGTGTCGAAATGGCCAGGGCCACATTCATTTTATTCCTAACTGCTGCACCCATCCCTGCAACTCCTGGCCAATAAAGTGGGTGCCTTGATCACTCTCAATCACTGGCGACAGGCCATAGGCTGCAAAGAGATGCTCTAGGCCCCTCTTGGTGGTTTGCTGATCTGCACAACGTGCAGGGCACTCCTTCCAAGCTCAGCTGACTTCTTCAAAGGTCAAAGGCAAGCCCCACTGATGGGCTACAGCCCACATTGTCTTTTGCTCCTCATGCAACAAACACTGATGTAGCCATTGGGCCACATCAGAGGCAGGCTTTCCTTCTAGCCAGCACACCTGGGCCAATGTGTCTGCTTCATCATTCCCTGGGGATGCCCAAATGGCCAGTCACATGATATAGTAGATGTCTGTGCCACACCACTGTATGACCTTTGGGTCCAGTCTCTCACCCATCCCGCGATGAGATACGTGGTTATTACCTTGGTCGGAGCTGTTCTGGTGATGGGCTTCATAGCCAGCAAGGCATGGTACACAGCAGTCAGTTGCTTCTCTGTCAAGGTGACCCAGACCTCTGCTCCTTTCCACAGTTGTGACCAGGCTCCAGCCGGCAGCAGGAGCAGCAGCAACACAGCCTTAGGCTTGGGCTACAGGCCAGGGTCGGCGCGGCCAGCAGCGCTGGTGGTGCCTGCATGACCGCACGAGTGTAGACACATGTCCCTCGGCATGAGTGCCACTTCTCCCCATCATTTCTAGGGGCAGCCCTCCCAAAGGTCGCACCCATTATGACAGATTTCAGATTCAGAGGAATCCTGTCGACTACCACCAGATGTAAGTCCAGGAAGAGGAAATCCCAGAGCAAAATACCTCTAAAACTGAAATCAGTCAAAGGGAGAAACAAAGTTTAAAATCCATTTATTGCTTACAAACTGCAGTCCTGGGCCTTCTCTCTTTCCTGCTCCAGCAGAAGCAAAAACCGGCTCTCCCCTCACCTCTTGGGTATAGATAAGCCCTCCTTGCCTAGGTAATTGACCCATTGATATGGAAATGAATTTCTCTCCATCTCTGAGGAATGATGCAAATGCACTAAGGCCATACTTCTTTCCACCTCTGAATGCCTATTGATATGCAGATATACTAAAGCCAGGTGAGATATTCTGGAAATATTACAATTTTACCCACACTTGATATTGAGAAACCTTGCTCAACATTGTTGTCATGGATTTGCAAGTCAGAAAGACCCTGAGTTCAAATTCTGACTCTGCCCCTTTAGACTGTGGATTGAGTCTTAGAAATGCTTGGCCTGTGTGAGACTTGAGCCTTCTGTGACCAGAAGGGGGAAACTGTCTCTGGTTACTGGCTAAAAGTTGCAAGGTGGGCTTGGCCAAGCCTTCCTGGCACTGTGTGAGCTGCTGCTTTTTCCTGAACACTGCTGACCCTCTCCTGCCAGGCTAGGTCCTGTTCAGACTTCAGATTTCAGCTCAGACAATTCCTCCTTTGGGAAGCCAAACTACTTCCCCACTTGCTAGTTGTATAATATTTCCAAACAGTACTTGACCTCTCTGTGCCTCAACTTTTTCATGTGTAAAATGGGGGTGATCCTAGTATGCCACTTCGTGGCACTATTGTGAAGACTAAGGGACCCAATACATGAAAACAATCTGTGGTAAATAGAAAGCACTCGATACATTAACTATGATTAATTTATCATTAATGATAATTTCTGTTAGTAATAATGATCATTTATTCATTTTATTAGTAGTTGTGATTTCATTATTCTTTGGCTTCTCTGTTCCAGACAAGGCTGCCTTCCCCCATCTCTGTTCCCACAACCCTGGCTCTCATAATGCTGCACTGCATTTTTGTCTGGCTTCTCTGCTAGATCTGAGCTGCTTAAGGGTAGAGGTGTGTCCTTGGCCAATATATCCCAGCCCCTCTTGTGCAGGGTCAGGCACCTTAGAACTCAAGATCTAAGTAGGATGACAGAATAAGAAGAGAATGGGGTCTGGTGCCCCAGGGAATGAGCAGTCCTGCCTCTGCCTCCCATTTCCTGGGCTACTTTGAACAAGTTCCCTTAATCTCTCCGGACTTCGGCTTCCTCATCCATAAGAGGAGATGACTATACCTGCCCTCAGGGCTTTTTGGGAGTGAAGTTGTTCAAAGCAGCCGGCTTGGATTTGGCATCAATGAACAGTTATTTACTGTTAGTTTACCAAGCTAAGTTGCATGAGAATGTGACAGATGAGATGTGACATCCTCCACGTGGAATCACCAGCCCATATCCAAGACTCAGAGAGTCTGAAGGGAAAGACCCTGAGAGAAAATTCAGTCTTGTTGACCCATTGCATAGCATAATAAGGACACATCAGCTGGGCATGTAGCCAGGAGACCAAAGACTCAGTCCTGAGATGCTGAGCAATTAGCTTCTTCATGGAGCTGCCACCATGTCAGGCCTCCAAGCTGTGGGGCGTCTGCAGCCTCCTAGAGGCCATTTCTAGGACGCACAGCAGGGCTCCTCCTCCTCCCATTGGCCTCGACTGCCCCCTAAAGGACATTTTCTTCTCCAGCCCCTCGGAACCAGCTGAATTCCCTAGGAAAAGGGCCAGGGCACTATCCACGCCTCTCAGTCCTCTCCTCTTCTCTATGTGCACTCCCATGGCAGCCTTGCTGTGTCTTGTGGCTTTGCATACCATCTGTGTGCTGACTACTTCCAAAAGGACATCCCCAGTCTACACTTCCCCCTGACTGTAAGCTTGGAGATCCAACTGCCTCTTGTCATCTCCACTGGAAAGTCTAAAAGCATCTCAATCTTAATGTGTCCAAAACTGAGCTCCTCATCCTCCCCAAGGGCTGCTCCTCCCACAGCTCTCTCCATCCCAGTTATGGTAATTCCATCCTTCCAGAAGCTCAGGTCACACATTTATTCTCATTTCCTGGATGTGTGCTCTGTGCCAGGCACTGCGCTGTGACCTAGGGGTTCAGAGATCAACAAGACACTCGTAGGATGCAATTAAGCATGGGCCAATGAACAATATAGACAACAAGATATAAATAAGTGAAATAATTCCAGTGAGTGCTGAGATAATAAATTTGGGGAGACGTGATTGAATAACAAGGAGGGAGAGCACTAATTCGGAGTGAGAGATTGTCAAGAAGTGTAGTCTGAGTAGGTGACATGTGAGCCGAAACCTGAATGACCTGAGGAAGCCGGTTATGGAAACCATGGGAGAAGGGCATTCCAGGTGGAGGGAACTGCAAGTGCAAGTGCAAAGGCCCAGAGGCAGGAATGCTTTGCAATGGAGTGGATTCCAACTCCAGTGCTCCTTCACCGTTGCTGCCTCCCTAGGTCCTCAGAGAGACCACTTGGTGTCCTGGGCCTCTCTTAAACTCAGTGCTAAGGTGCCAACTTATCCAGGAAGGCAGCAGCTCTCTGAGGTGGTGGGTCCCCCTCCCAGAAGTCCTGTGGCCAAACCGGATCTGAGTTTCCTGATTCCTGTTTGGCAGTGGGGAGGGGACATCCTCCCCTCCTTCCCTCCCCAGGCTCTAGCCCCAGCCCCAGCCCCAATCTCCATGGCAACCTTAAACACAATCCTGATCTGAAGGAGGATCTGGAACTGGGAGCACAAAGATCACTGTAAAGAGATGGGAGGAGCTGGTGGACTTCCCTCCCCTCCATCCTTGTGTCCTGTCAACCTCTTCACTGGCCTGGCCAGGCCCCCACATGCCAGTCTCCCCAGAGACCCCAAACCGAAGATCCTGCAGGTCTGCCCCACTGCTGGGCATAGCAGGTCCTGGACAGAGGCCTGTCTTCTGCAGCTACCCCAAAGGCTGCTCCTGCTGGGGGCGGCCGCCCTGTCTGCATTTGCTCTGGAGACAGGTGAGCTTGAGGGGGCTTGGCTGGGTTGGGCAGGAGATTCAGGTCCCACCACCCTCATGAACTGTGTTTCCCCAGTAGGCACTCACCCTGATGGGCTTGGACCCCTTGAGTTGGGGGAGGCTGGTCTTACCTGGCACCCCCAGGTCTACCTCAAACCCCTCTAGAAGGCTGGAGCTCCAGGTCCCCCAGAAGCAGAGGTCTGGGGTTGGTGGCACAGCCTTCCTCTCTGGCAATGGAGAACACTGTGGGCTTTGGCGCCAACCCTGTGTCCGCACACCCAACTCTGCTGTTCCTGTGTCTCTACCCTTGAGAGCACTGTTTCAACTCTCTAAGTCTCAGTTTCTTTAGCAGTAAAATGGGAATAATCATCAGCCTTTGCCCCTTAAAGGACTATTTTCACTGTGCCTATAAGATGAGCTAAACCATGGAAGACAGTGCCTGGCATCTAGAAGGTGCTCAATTCACTCATTCTCTAAATCTCACCCCTTACCCCGCGTGTCTCCAGGGCACAGTCTGGCTTTAGTAGGTCTGCACAGATATGAGCAAATGCTCTCACATCTGAACCCTGATGGAGAATTTCTTCCCTGAAGACTCCCATTGGGGCTGATCCTCAAGCACCCACTGGTGCCCCTACCATGCACCAGAAAAGCTACGTCCTCTTTTCTTTCTGTCCTTATAAAAATCAGAGCTAGTTTGAGTATTCACACATTATCTCACTTAATCGTCAGAACAACTCTGTACTAATGAGATTGTCTGGGCTGTAATAACAGGGCTTAGACCATAAGGACGTTTGTTATTTCACTTAAGAAGTGTGGCTATAGGTGATTCCAGAAGTGGTTAATTCAGCAGTTCCACCAGTGCTCCTTCACCACTTGCTGCCTCTCTAGGTCCTCAGAGAGACCCCCTTTGATGTCTTGGGCCTCTCGTAAACTCAGTCCTGAAGTGCCAATTTACCAGGGTTTATTCGTAATTCTCATGACCTCATCTTTGTAAGAAGGCTGCCACAGGTCTGGGCATCACATCCTCAGTCAACAGCTTTCAACAGCAGGAAGAAAACAGGGAGGAGAACCTTTCTTGGGAATCCTTAGCAAACTAAACCTCTCCTTAAATATCATTGGCCAGAATCAGGTCACACCCCAATCCCTAACCCCCAACAAATAGAATTAGGATTACAGGCGTGGTTTAGGCCAATGACCAGGGTCTGGCATGTTACTCCCTGATAGTTGAGGGAAATTAGGGTTCTTTTAGCAAGGAGAAACAGGGAATGGCTATTGGGTGGGCAGGCACCCAATTATGTCTACCCCATCGTTGAGTAAGATAATAGCTAACACTTCTGTGATACTCGTTAAATAACAGGCATTGTCCAAAGTACTGAATCCATACATGTTCACACAATTCTCTAGTTTCAACTCCAAGATATGAAAAGCTCTGAAAACCAAAATTTGTTCTTATTTAATTTACTGGCCATGCCTGACCTGAACTGACAGGAGACTTGTTTATTTTATTTATTTGTCCTGCTTAGGGTAAGTGTTCCATACAGTTGCTTTAGAAATGTTTGATCCTGAAGGGCTGCTGCAGCCTTCCTTTGTTGCTGCAACATAATATACTGTACATACATCATTTTATCTTTCTAAAATCTGGAATATTTTAAAACACATCCTAGTGTTTTTGAATAAGAGATTGAAGACTTAAATTACTTAATCCTCACAAAAATTCTGAGATCACTCAATCATGCCCATTTTATTGATGAGAATATCGGGGCTCAGAGCAGGTGAGCGACTTACCTGGGGTCACACAGCAGGCAGCGGGTACAGCCAGGCTTGGAACCAGGCCGCGTGGTTCCAGGGTCCCTGCTTTTCCTTCCAGCGGACCTGGTGGACCTCTGCGGGCTCAGGGGGTCCTGCAGGCCCAAGAAGGGTCCGGACGATGTCACCGGGGCAGGGATGGTCAGGCCGCAGACAGGGGCCCCCGGGGCCGGGGCGCCCCCGGCGGGCCCTCGTAGAACTGCAGGTAGGACCCGGGGACGCAAGGATCGGCCAGAGCCGGGAAGGAGGCGTTGGGCGCTGGGGGCGCCAGGGAGGCGGGCGTCAAGCTGTAGACCAGGAAGAAGCGGAACTGGAAGCGGATCCTGTCCCCGGGGGCCGCCGCCCGCACCCAGAGCCCGCAGTCGGTGTCCGGGGCCACAAAGTAGAACCTACGCAGCGCCGAGTGCCAGCGCAGCAGCAGCCGTCCCCCTGAGGTCCGGCTGCTTCTTGGGTCTGCAGGCCCTTCGTCCGGACCCTTCTGGGGCCTGTGCCTGCTCACGAGAGGCCGCCAGCCCCGCGTGGACTTCGTGGGCGAAGTCACCTCTTCCCGGTTAGGTGGGTTGGAGCTGTTGGCCAGGACTGGGGCTTCCAAGCTGGCGGCAGCCACAGGCCTGGAACCTCAATGGGGCACTGCGAGCACTGGAAGACGGAGGGGGCTGAGTCCTAAGGGAGGGTAGGAGGTGGTGACTGGTTTATAGTAAGGGACATTCCAGACCCCAAGAGCCAACCCCATGAAATCACCTCCATACGTGTGTATACCAGACCGCCCTACCAGCCCCTGATGCTCGCACACTCACATTCACCCATTCACACACAATCCTCACTCCCACACTTCCCCACATATGCACACCTCACAATGACACCCACACACTCCCACACTGTACATGTGTACACACCCCGCATACTCATTCAGAGTGCGTACCCCTCACACACCCATGTGCCTCACACACTGCAACACACAACCCACATACCTCATGTACTGCACACTCACATCATGCATGTCACACACACACACTACCATTTTCCCACGTATACACACGACTGTCATCTAATTGAGGAAAGGTTCAATTCACATCCTCAGGCCATAGGCACAGCCTCAGTCGCTCACACCTGCAAGCTCATGCTACGTGGCTCACACACACACTCTCATATTGACACTCACCTATGGCTCCCCATACATTAACATGCTGTTTTTGTGTTTTCTCTCTCATAGATATATACTCTTACAAGTACATACTTTCTGTATATTAAAGTATTTCACTTTCATTTGCAAGTGAAAGAAATCCAACCCAAGTTGGCTAAAGCCAAAGGAGAATTTGGAGGGGGTGGGGGGCTCCTATAACAAATTTTAAAGTGTTGATTCAGGTATAGCTGGATCCAGGAGTCCAAGTAATGTCACCTGGGCTCTTTCTCTTTGTTTTCTGTCTTTGCATTGTGTGGGTCTGTTTGGTTTCCATCTCAGGCAACCTTTCTTTCTACTTGGCACCAAGGTGACCCTGCAGCTCCCAGTTCACAATCACCCTCTTAGCTCTAACTGCAATGAAATAGAAAGTGAGCATCTTTTCTTATGGTTCTAGCACAAGTCCTGGGGCTAAATTTGGGGTCATGCGTCCATTCCTATGGCCAGGAGATGGAATACGCTGATTCTTCTGCCCACCTCTGAGCAATGCTGTTGGTCAGTCCCACCTCAACCCAGCTTCTCTCCATAGAATGGAATGCTGGGTAAGCGAACCTGTCTGCCGCACCCCGTGCACCGAGTCAGACAATTATTTGACCTGTGTGCATACTCACTCATTTAACAAACATTAATGGAGCAACTGCAGTGTGCTAGGTAGTGTTCTAGGATCTAGGGATATAGCAATGAACAAAAGAGAAGCTGCCTGCTGTCTCTGAGCTGACATTCTGGTGGGGGAGACAGACCGTGAACAAATAACCAAGCAAATCCATATTCTACAGAAGTCCTAAGGGCTGCAGAGCAACCCAAGCCAGGACAAGGAGGGTGGGCACACTGTGGGAGGCATGTTGCTGTTCTCACCTGGAGGCTAGGGAAGGCTTACTGGGAACACTGGAGTGGAGACCTGAAGGGAGTGAGCCGTCCCCATACTTGGGGAAGAGAACACCAGGCAGAGCTGATGGTATGTGCAAAGCCACGAGTGGGGATTTGCTTAGAGTGTTCAAGTTCAAGGGAATATCACAGGCCACAGGCATGCACACACACACACGCACATACCGTGTGCTACAGAGCATGGGACCAGATTCCTATTCTGCTTCTTAGGGACAAGCTGTGTGGCCTTGGTCAGGTGACCTAATCTCCCTGTGCCTTGCTCTTCTTATCTCTAAAATAGGATTAATAACAGTATTTACCCCATAGGGTTATTATGAGATCTGAATGAGCTGGGATGTGCATGAAGTGTTTAAACCATGACTGGCACAAAATAGGAACTCAGTAAATGTTAGCCATCACCACCATTATCTTTATGATCATACACCTGTCTCAGGAATGCTCATCCCTACTTCATCTGCAATGCACATGGGAACAGCCCTCTCCTGCTCACGCCTCCCACATTCCCTCACTACAGGGCCACACTTCCTGGCCCAGCACACTCATCTCATGCCTCCCCTCTTGGCTCCAGGATCCTGTGGTGGCTACTTCCTCTGTCGGAATGGCAGGTGCATCCCCCCGAGCTTGGTGTGTGATCACTGGGGCATGGACAACTGTGACGATGGTAGTGACCAGGCTTCCTGGCCACCAGCTGACTGCAGAGGTCGGTGATGGGTGTGTCCTGGGCCCTGCTGAGCAGCTGGGAGGGAAGCCAGGCCTAACTCCCCTTCCTGGGGCAGGGTCTCAGTGGGGAGGCCAGAGGCAGGGGCTTGGCAGGAGAGAACGTGAAGCACAGCAGTGGGGAAGCCATTAGATCAGACCACCAGAGCATCGGAATAAGGTGGGTCCAGAATGATTCTAGAGCTATCTAATCCAATGCTTCCAAGTGACACTTTAGTGGTGGAAGTTTTTCCTAAATGGAACCTTGCACAGGGCCCAAGACATCAAAAGGAGATGTTCTATTAACCGAATGTGGAGGGCCCTGGGCCCTAGCCAACTGATGTCCCACTGAGCAACTTGACTTTGACCCTTAAGACTTACTTTGAAAACCATTGATCCAGTCTGACTCCCACATTTTATGTATGGGGAAACTGAGGCCTAGGGAAGAGAAATGACTTGCCTGAGGTCATAGTCAGGGAGTGATATGATATAACCAGGAATGACTTCTGTAGAGGGGGATCAATCAGAATAGGTCACCCAGGAACACCCTTCCTGGGAATCTGGAGATGCCTCCTCCCCCAAACAGGGCTGGCTGTGTGCTGTTGAGCAGGTTGTCTACTGTTAAAAAGTACCTGCCTGAAGGGTAAAATCCAGCTTCCCAGGAACCCACACATTTACCTCCCAAGCCACTCCTCAGTATCCCTTGCAGGTTGCTCGTTACCTCCTGACACTGTGCTTTGTGCCCTGAGGCCCAGTCCTCTCCTCCCCTCCATCCTCCTCCACACCCGTTCCCTTGGTGGTCTCCTTTATGTTGTGTCACCAGCTGGACTTGTCTTTAAGCTCTAGTTGTTATATAATTACCTCTTTACTGGACATCTCTACTTACCCAAACCTGACCTCCTGCTCCACAGCCCTCCCCCTCCCCTGCTCCTCACCAAAACTGTGGAGTCACCTTCACTTCTTTTTCCCCTCTCAGCCCATAACCAAGCCATTAACGCTGTCAGAATTTGTCTGGTGTTTTTCCCAAGGTAAGACTGGAGTTCTCTCTGGGCTTTGAGGAGGGGCACAGAGGCACCGTGACATTTCCATCACAGCGTATCAAAGGTGTGTGCTGCCAGCGTGATTCCCAACTACTGATGCTGGCCCTGGCCACCCGGCTGAGGTCGTGTTTGCACATTCTCCTCTTTCTGCACTGTCCTCTCTGGAAGGAAGTCACTAGGTGTAGCCCGCAGGTAAGGAGTGGGGAATTGAGCTCCCCTGACAGAGGAGCCTTTGAAAACACTAAATCAGATCGAATTACTCCCAATCCTAGAACCCTCCACACACCTCATCTCACTCAGCAAAAGCAAAGCCTTCCAGGGTCCCATAGGCCCTGATGAACTGGCCTGTCACCCCCTGGTGCTGTCACTTCCCTGACCCTGGCCCTCACACTTGCCCTGTCAGCTTCTCCACTCTTGTCCTACCTTCTGTCTGTTTGCTCTGCAGGCTTTTTCAGATCCACATGCTCATCCCTTTGCCTCTTGTGGGTCTCTGCCTCTCACTCTCCTCGTGAGTTCTTTCCTGACCCTCTCATTTAAACATAGCAATGGATGAACAGATATACAACCTGTGGTATGTCCACCAATGGAATATTATTCAGCCCTAAAAAGGAAGGCAATTTGGACACATGTTCCCACACGAATGAATCTTGAGGACATTACGTTAAGTGAAATAAGCCACCACAAAAGGGTCAGTATGGTGGTTCCACGGACCTGAGGCACCTAGTCAGAACTGTAGAAGGCAGAACGGTGGTTGCCAGGGGCTGGGGCTGGGGAGGAGGAGTTAGTGTTGTATGGGTATGGGGTTTCAGGTTTGCAAGAAGGAAAAGTTCTGGAGGTAGATGGTGTTGATGGTTGCACAATAATATGATGTCTTATACTTAATGTCACTGAATTGTTCACTTTAAAATGGCTAAAACAGTTTATTTTGGCATATTTCACCACAGTTAAAACAAAAAATAGCAACCCTGCCCCTAGCCAACCTGCCGTCCCTTTTCTCTGCTGAATTTTTCTCAGTAGCACCTCTCTCCATTTGACATAATGTTTTGTTTCCTCACATTAACGTGCTCATTCCATGAAGATATCTTTGTCTGCTGTGCTCACTGCTGTATGCCCCAGCCCCTAGAGCAATGCCTGGGGTATAGGAGATGCTTGAGAAATCCTAGTCCAATGAGTGCAAGGATGAACTTCTGTATGCCTGTTTCCTTAACTGCAAAACGGGGATGATAACCTCCCCTTTCAGAGTTGTCATAAACTTCAAGTGAAATACTGTAGATAAAGGGCTCAGCACTGAGCTTAGTGCTCAGTCCACAGAAAACGCTCAGTACATGTACATCACATCCTCCTTCCTGCGAGGAAACTCCATTCATACACCCCAGGCCCGGGAGCTAGACTGCATGAGTTCAAGTCCTCCCATATCATTTCCAGCTGTGTGACCTGGGCAAGTGACTTAACCTGTCTGTGCCTTACTTCCCTTATTTGTAAAATGGACGTATCAATAGTAACAAGCTCAGAGAGGTTTGGGGAGGATTAAATGAGAGTCGTGCCGTAGACAGTTATCAGTGTGTCAGCTCTATTATTTTCTACTGCAGATCCTTCTCTGGTGCCCAGCCAGGCAGGGAGCACAGACGGCACCTTCAGGCCCCCGACTGTGCCCCTAGCTCTCGATTCTGCAGGCCCCCTCCAGACGGCAGCCAAGAGGAGTCCCCTAGCAGGCCAGGACCCTGCACAAAAGGATGCAGCTCCGGAAGGCAGATGACTCCTGGTTACCAACCGCTCCCGCTGCTCCCACCAGGATCCCACTTATCCCTCTCCAGACGGTGGAGAGGGGGCAGCAGGCTGAGGCTGAGGCTGACTGGACTCCCTCTTTCCTTCCACAGGTGTCTGGCTGCGGGGCTGGCACTGCCTTCCCCACTGCTCCTGGCCGCGGCCAGCCTCCTCCGGGGCTACTCCTGGTGCGGACAGGGAGACCCTCCAGCCGGGGCGGCCTGGCGGGCTGCCGCCCATGGCCCCTGGCTCAGCTGCTCCATCTGCCACTCAAGTCCTGGTCGGGCGGCCCCTGCGGGGATGCGGCCAAGTGTGCCAGCCTTTCAGGATCAGAGAGGACATCCCTAGAGAGGCTGAGGCTTCAGAGGAAGGAGAGTGGGCTCTGGGATCAGACAGACCGGGGTTCCACCCCCACCCCCGGGGGACTGTCTGACTTGGCAGGTCACGGACTCCTCTGAGACTCAGTCTGCCCCTCTGGAAAAGGGATGATTCCTGCCCGACATGGTTGCTTTGAAGGCCACAGGAGGTACCGGGCCCTGCAGACTGCGTGGTGGCTGGCGCTCTGCTGGGTCCGTGGAGGGCAGGACCTCCATGCCCATGGCAGGGAACGGGCGCCTCACCCACCTGAAGCTGCCTTGCTCCACTCTCAGACCCACCTGTCCTGCCTGGTCCCAGCCTGACCCTCCCTCAGATTCTACTGAGTCAAGCCTTAGTTGAAGACACAGAAGACAGCCCTAGCGGGAATAGCACCGTTTATTAAAGATCAAGACAAAAACCACAGGAAGGTCCCTTCTAGGACACAGAGGCCAGGCGTCCTGACCCACATCTGGGGGCTGCTGGTGGGGAGGGCATTTGCCCCCAGTTGGGCCCTCAGGCTCCCACAGATGGGGCAGGGCTATCATGTCCCCTTCCTGTTCCTCCTAGTCATGAGTCCCGGCTTCCCTGACCCAAGGCACTAACTCTTTCTGCCCATCAGTGCCCTCTTCCCCCCAAGTCCCCTGGGCCTTCACTTCCAGATCAGCGGGGGGTATGGCCTGGTGCAGCAGGGAGACCCTCCCAGTGCTGGGCTGGGCCTGTAGCAGCTCCTGGGAACACCTGGGGTAGAGTTTCCCTTGTAGCTCCTTACGGCGGGGGCCCTGGGCCAGCTGTTGGGTCGGGGAGATACAGGCCACGAGAGATGGTGGTGGGGATCTGCCAGGGGCAGGAGCCTGGCTGGAGAGGTGGAGGGCTGGGCCATGGGCCGGTGGGGGTAGGGTGGCCTGCTTCGGGGTGAGCTCCCTTTTGCTGCACCATTGGCACTAGAGAGCTTTCCCAACTCAGAGGAGGTTGCAAAGGCTGCTGGGCTCCCCTACTCCAGGCAGCTGGTGGGGCGCCAGGCTGTAGGCCAAGGCTGGCTCCTGTAGGAATGAGGGCTGCCCAAGGGCGGCAGGCACAGGCAGCCCAGCTCTCCCTTGTGGGGCTTTATTGCTGGGGGCAGTCCTGAGCCCACTCAGCCACCGTGCTGGACCCCACGTCCTGGTGGCCCTCTGAGGCACTTGCTCCCATCCAAACTGCTCTGCCCACAGCCTGTGGCTTTGCCCAGGTGTGTTGGTGTGTGGGGGGTGGTGTGCCCACCCTCCAGTCCAGCCCAGGGCAGTAGCAGCAAAGCGTGGCATCGCCTCAGTTTCTTATGAAATATTAATAATAATATTAATAATAATATACTTGACACTGTGGGGCTAGGGTACTGCCCAGGAGTCCGTGTGGGGCAGGCAGCTGCCTACGAGGGGCAGGGGCGCACGTTGGCCCCTGCCTGGGCGCGGTGCTGCAGGTCCAGTGGCTGTGCGGGTGGGGAGCCAGGCCAGGCAGAGTGCAGCACCAGATTCTTGATACAGCCCGTGATGCCCAAGGAGAACCTGCCCCCAGTCAGCGTGGCCACCCTGGGGGCTCCGCCTGTGGGGATGGGAGGGGTCAGGGCCTGTCGGCCAGCACTGCAGCCCAGGAGGGGAGGAAGGCCTGTGCTCTGGCTCTGCAGGAGCCCCGTCCCCTCCCACGCCCTGCGAGGGTGCCCGAGCCCAGGACTCACCGATGTAGATGCTGCCCTTGGTGTTCACTGCCACGTTCGGGCCTGGGGACTGGCCGCTGACCAGCTCCTCACCGTCCACCTGGATGGAGCCCCTCCGGCCCTCTCTGTGGTGGCACTGGATCAGGCCCCTCGCCACCAGCTCCCCATCCTCCCCGACCCAGTCAGAGTCCCTTCTCTTGGCCACAGAGACTCCAGACAGAGAAGTCTGCCCTCTGCTCCGAGTTCTTTCCTTCCCCCACTATATGAGATCTGCCCCACAAGCGCAGCTTCCCAGCACCCCAACTGGGCTTCACGCATCCCCGAGGGGGCTCACCCACCCCCATGGTATTCGGTCCTGCCTGGATATCTGTGCCATGGCTGGTGGGCTCTCCCGTGACCCTGGCTTCAAGTGCTGTCTCCCCATAGCTCAACGCCTGCCTCCGTGCGCACAGTTGGGGGCACCTGTCTCACTCCAGAACTCTTGACCCTTTGCCCTAGTGCCGGCGCAGGAGGGAGCATGTGCGTGTGTGTGTGTGCGCGCGCGTGACAGTGCGGGTGCCTTACCGCAGCGCCATCACTCGATGCCACTCGCCATCATTGATGGGGTCCTCAGAGACAAGGCGGGCCTCCCCACTGCCCAGCTGGTAGCTGCAGACACATGGCCCCAGTATGTGAACTGGGGCAGGACTGGAGTGGGGTGGGATGGTGGTGTGTGGCTGGGGCACTAGGAGCTGCAGCTTCTTGTCAGAGGAGCCCCTGAGGAGTGAGGGAGCCAGGTGGGAGGAGTGCCAGGACCCACCTGAAGACAAGGTGCCCATCCTGAAGCCCAAGACTGATGAAGTCCTTGCCTCGGCCAGCCGCTCCCACCTCCTGCCAGAGAAGCACAGGGTTACTAAGGCTTGGAAAGCCGAGGTTCCTGACAGCTGTGGCCCCCACCTTCCTCTCTCCCACCGCACTGGCCACCATGAGGCTAGGAACCCCAGGACTCTGGCCTGGACGCCCAGACTCACCACGCCCTGCCACAGCAGGAGGCCACTGGCTGTGCTGGTCCGGACCTCCAGCTCAATGGTTTCAGGCACCTCGGGCAGGCTGTTGGGTGCAGGGGAAGTGGGTGAGGGGACAGAAGTCCCAGATTCATGTTCCCTCCCTGGGCTGGCAGCCTCTCCCAACACCCATCTCACCTCCTGGAGAAGACTCGGCCTGGGAGGACTAGGAAGCCGTCATCGTGGAAATAGGCTCCGTACTGCCCAGGGGCATCTGTGGGCCAGTGGGGGACGTGAGACAGGCCACTCACCTGCATGGGGCACCCACTCCCATGGGCTCCCCTGACTGCCACCTGCACCCTAGCCTGTCCTAGTAGGGGGGATCTGAACTTGCAGTCCCTGGAGACCCAAGGGGGCCATGAACAGAACTCAGGGGCCTTGAACTTGGGTGGGAAAACACTGCAGCTCCATTTTCACTGACTTCTCACTGAAATTTAGCAATTCCTTCAATTATACATGCAGGTGACAAACCAAAGGTGTGGTAGCAGGATTTGTGACTGTGTCCCTAATAGAAGATTTACAGGACTGGATTTCTTTATTGATTTATGGTAATTGCAAATATTTCAAAACATCATTTATGCTTATTGAAATTGTGGTAGCTATTAGGAACACTAGATCTTATTATTTAATGTGTTAAAAAAGAAGCACACATGATACCAATCAGAAAATTTTAAATATTTTGATAACCTTATTCAGTATAATTGGTTTCTTTTGAAATCCTAGGTATTTCATTATTGAAAACCTTTCTGTTCTCTTGATCTTACAGATGGGGAGATAGGCTCGGGCCTTGGGGGGTGGGGAGTGGGGTGGGGTGGGGCGGGGCGAGTGACTTGTTCTGGAAGCAGGAAGCCTGGATGGCAACCTGGACCTTTCAGCTCCAACGTCCACCCTGTGTGTGGCTCCAACATCCCCATTCTACCTGCTCAGACCCAACCTAGGGGCCGGCCCTGGTCCCTGGGGGGCTGGTAGCTCTGAGGGTAGGGCACATTTTGCCACCCTACACTAAATGAGGATAATAGCTAACATTTGCCACATAGTGGGCTTCACATCCAGTAACAAACATCATTTTATGTAACAAGATACTTATAAATAACCCTATGACTTAAATATAATATTAGCTATTGCTAACATTTTATGCTCACTATAGAACAGACACCGTTGTAAACATTTAAAATATATTAAATAATTTTACTCATGCAAAACTTTATCCAAAGCCTTAAAGGAGGATATTACTTTTCTCCATTTTATATAGAAGGAACCTGAGGCACAGAGAGGTTAAGTGACTCACCAAAAGTCACACCGCTGCTAGGTGGCAGGGCTAGGATTTGAACCCAGGCAGCACATGTTTTTGCCTACTATATTCCATTACCTCTCCTTTTTATTACTGATAAACAAGAAGATACATATCTATAAAGCAGTTAGCACTGTGCCTGTAAATGTTCAATAAACATTAATTTTGAAAATTATTATCATTGTTTTTAAACAGACGGTGGAATCTGTGAGAATGAGGGTTCTGCCTTATTCTTCTTGTATTTACTGCTCCTATGGCAAGGATGGGCACCCAATGGATGTTTGTTGATGAATGCATGAATATAGAGGAGGAAACTGAGGTCAGAGGGGATCAAGGGCCTGCCCAAGGTCAGCCTGCCAGTACGTATAGGACAGGACCCAGCTGTGTGGCTGTGCTCTTCTTCATTCTGTCTCTCTCTGTCCAGTGAGCCTCTCCCATGGGCTTCTTCTGTTTAGAGGCTCAAGCAGAGGGGGCAGGGTAGCTGGAAGAGGAGGCCGAGAGACCTGGGGCAGGAGGAGGCTGTCCTGCTCAGCCTCTCGGGTTGGCCACAACAAATACGTACCGTTGCCCCCACTGCCTTCGAGATGCCAGTCGGACTCTGTTGTGCCCCGTCTAGAGCCTGTGGGGAAAGGCAGGTCCAGTTGTGGGCACAGACTCCCATGGTACCATGGTCTAGCCCCAGGACCCCAGGGAGGTGGACAGAAGCCAGGGCAGTTACACTACCTTGCTGGCAGCGTGGGCCAGAGAAGCCAGGGAGACAGAGGCAGTGGGTACCCTGGCAGGTGCCCCCATGCAGACAGGGCTCCTGGAGCTGGCAGGGGTTTTCCGCATGCTCGCAGAGGTCTCCTGTGGGCCGGGGCCAGGGAGAGTGGTTGTGGGCTGCAGTTGCCATCAGCTGTCCTGGGCCCTTCCCTCCCCCCTCCCAGGGCCTGGGAAACCTCACACACCTTTGAAGCCATCCTGACACAGGCACTGGACCTCATACTCGCCAGCAGGCATGCATGTGGCACCATTCTTGCAGGGCTGGTGCTCACAAGGGGAGCTGTCGTAGCATTGCCCAATGCCTCGGCTGCCCAGGAAGCTATAGGTGAGGTCCAGCCGCTTTCCATTCACTGACACCTGTGGGCACAGGGACACCGAGGGACTCAGGAGTGCAAGAGACGGAGGCAGAGGAGTGCCAGCAGAGAGAAGAATGCAGTAGGGACCCCAGGTTGGAGCTTAAGCAGAACGTGGGATTCTAGGGTGAAGAGGGAGGAACATAAGTTGAATGCCTGCTGTGTGCCAAGAACATCCATCAGTGCAGTCAGTCCTGAGCACAACCCTTCAAAGTTGGTGTAATTATCCCCATTTTACAGAGGAGGAAAGTGAAGCTCAGAGGTGAAGTGTGTGATCCCCAGGGCTTTGGGCTAGCTGTGGGGGGAGAGACCCCGTTTGTGGCCCTCTCCTCCCCACCCGTCCTCTGGAAGCTGCTCCTCACCTCACCCACGCAGCCGTGGAAGTGGGCGCTAATGTTGGTGGCTGGTGGCAGTGGCACTGTGGGCTCCACACCCCCGAGGTAGAGGAGGGTGTGCAGGTTGAGGCCCTGGCTCTTGCCTGGCGAGGAGCGTAGCACGGGGTGTTTGCCATTCACCCGCAGGCTGCCATCCTTGTTGAGACGCTCTGCAGACACGTGGTGCCAGTGGCCCAGGGCCAGCGGCTCGGGGCTCCGCAGAATGGCCAGCCCTGAGGAGACCACCAGGCAGGGGGTTGGCATGCAGATGCCCCCCTTGCCCTGCCCCACCCCGTTCAGGGGCTTGAGCAGCTAGGGAACTTCCTTCAGCCTCCTGGTGTTCCAGGAAGAACCGAGAGAGGGCTAGGGTCTTGCCTGAAGTCACACACAGAAGGAACGTGAAGGGACAGGGACTTCAGCTGGTCTTTTGAATTTATTCCTCCAAGCCTCTCCTGGGCATGGATAGCCAAGGGGGGCACAGAACTTGGCACCTAGAGCCCACCTGCCTTTGGTGTCCAGTGCTCACCTGACCCCAACTCGTAGCGGAACTCCAGGTGGCCACCAATCATCGCCAGGGACACAAAGTCCTCCACAGGCCCACTCTTCCCTCCGCTGAACAGCAGGATTCCGTCGGGCGCCAGAGGCTTAAACTCAATGTCCAGGCGTAGCTCATGGTGTGTGTTGGTAAGGGCGGGCAGTGCCAGGTAGGAACCAGTGCCCGACATGAAGGGGGTGGTCACTGTCACACCTGCAGCAGCCACAGCTCAGCCGGCGCAGTGGGGATACCCGAGTCCCAGGAGGGGTCCAACCACTCAGCCTTCCTCTGGGACCCCTGCCACCCCACTCTCCAGTCCCAGAGGGTCAGCATCAGCTGGCTGGCAGCTCTAGCAGCACAGGGGCCCTGCCCCCTGGCACTGCAGACCAGGCTAGAAGGATGGCCAATATGATGGGGTCCCTCTGGCGACCCTCAGGTAAGGGATCAGACTGGTCAGAGCTTGGCCAGGTGACTTTGAGGTCCTCTGGCTCTGCAATAATGTCCTCACCCACAGGACCCATCAGGGTGCTCCTTCCCAGCTTCCCCTGGACTTCCTGGGATCCTGGGAGTCTCAGGCTGGCCCCACTCACCTTCCTCACATCTCACCCCTGAGCGGCCCAGGTGACAGCGGCAGGTATAGCCTCGGCCATCAGGCCGGTTCACACAGGTGGCGTCAGGCCCACAGGCCTCTGGGGGCACACAGGCCAGTGAGGAGGACTTTGAGGTAACCCAGGAGAGGGTGAGATCCTACTTAGGGCCGGCCAGCGTGGGAGGGCCGCATCAGGGCACCACGGGGGCGGATGGGTTAGAGCAAGGGTGGGGACAGAGGAGACCACGTGTGTGCGGGGGGAGCAGCGTGGGGTGTGTGTGTGTGTGAATGGGTGACTTGTTTGTGTTGTTCTTGAAAGACCATGCCTGGGTCACAGTGTGGGGGTGCTGAGTACCCAGGTGGCAGGTGATGGGGTGAGTGCCTTGGTGAGAGATGGGAAGATGGTAGGTGCCTGGGACGCAGTGAGGACTTGGGTAGCAGAGACGGAGGCAGAGTACTCGGATGGCAGTGGATCAGAGGGACAGAGCGTGGTCAGTCAGTTAGCAGTGGGCCTGGGGGTGGATATGAAGGGGCAGTAATGGGCAGAGACAAGTACCTAGGGGTGGTGGGATACACACCTGGGTGGCAGTGCAGGGCCTGCGAGTGCTCACAGCGGCTCCCAGTGAAGCCAGCCAGGCAGATGCACACATAGCTGCTGCTCTCTGAGTCCTGGCACTGGCCCCCGTTCTGCAAAGCAAACCCCAGAAGTCAGGCTAAGAACACCCTGGCCCTCCCACACTCCTCACAGAGGCCTGCCATGGCTCAGAAAAGTGGCCGGGGCAGCCAGGTGGCACGTGTGGGGTGGGGTCACCTGGCAGGGCCGGTCCCGACAGGTGGGGCAGTGGGAGATACCATGCACCGTCAGGTTGAGGTCATGGAAGATGATCTCCTCGCCCTGGATGCGCAGTTCCCGGACACAGCCTGGGGGACAGGCCAGCAGGATGAGCAGATGTGGGGTGCTGGGAGGCCTGCCCCATCCAACCCAGCCCCCCTGCTATGCCCTCCCAGGCTCCCACGGGCTCTGCCAGCCAGCTAGTGGTTGGCCGGGGCTGGAGATGAGGCGGGGGGCTCACCCACAAAGCCGTTGCTCAGCCCGGCCTTGGGGATGGCACCATAGTCAGGGTAGCCGCCCAGGTAGAGCTCCTCGTTCAGGTCCAGGCCCTGGAACTTGCCCTGGGGAGCCACGGAGTTGGGAAGTTGGGAAAGGCAGACAGAGGTGGAAGGGCAGGCAGGTGGGGAAGGCACTGGGAATAGAGGGAAGGTGTTGGGTCTCTCACCTGGGAGGTTCCATTGACGGGGGCCAGGCTACCCACAATCAGGGAGCCCTGGGTGAGGCTGCGCAGCAGGGTCACGGTGTGGAACTGGCCCAGCGCCAGTGGTGTGGGGTGGCGGATGGTGGCCATGCCTGAGCCTGCATCAAACCTGCTCCGTGGGGTGGGGCAGGGGAGAGCGGATATGGGGTCTGTAAGAAGTGCTGGCCAGGGGGTCCAGCCTGGGCAAAGGTGACGTCACCATCCCCTAAAATCCTGTTCCAGCTCCTGTCCCTGCCCTGTGCCCCCACCCCGTCGCCTGTGCCCAGCTCGCCTCATGTCTTCCCTCCGCACACCCTCCCCCTGCAGCTCCCGGAGCTCCAGAGCCCTGCAGCCTCACCCAGCCTCACTGTTCCTGAGCGCTCCCACCCTGAGACTGCCCGGCCTCTTTCCTTCCTTGCTTCTGGCTGGCCTTGCCCAGCTAGAATACACATGCCCCCAAGGGCCAGAGGTTGATCTGTCCCTGTTAGTGCCTGGCATGTAGTAGGTGTTCCGCAAATAACTGCTGACTGGATGGACGAATCCCGGGAGTAGCCCCACCCCAGGGGGACACCCTCAGCGTCACAGAGTATTTCTGCTGCAGTTCCGTGCAGGTCTGAGGCTGCCCCCTCCTCCACCTGGCTGGTGTACTGTGCCTCGTCCAGCAGATCACGTGGTCCCCGAGGGTAACAACTTCATCTCCTCCCTTCTCAAGAACCTCCTTCGTATCACTCAGCCCAGCAGGGTGTGGGTCTGACCGAAGCCCCACAGTCCAGTTCCGGAGCCCCACTTCCTCTGTAAGTGGCGAGGGCAAGGGTCTCACCGGAATTCAGGCCTTCCACCCACGAGGCCGAAGGAGATGAAGTCAGGCTGCCTGTTGGCCAGGCTGGTGGGGCTCCCTGGCATCCGCTTCTGCCCATTGTACAGCAGCATCCCTAGGTAGGCACAGCTGTGTAAGGGCCTCCCCCCAGCCACGGGCTCCCTGTCTGCCCCAGCCCCCCGAATAAATGACCCAAGCTCATAAGCCTGTCCAAGGTCTACTTCCCACCCCTCCCGCTGGCGCGTGCCGCACAGCCAGGGCCTTCTCACCGCCCCGGACGGTACCCTGAGTGAGAGGGCCTTGCTGAGAGGCCCTAGCAAGCCCCTCACACGGCAGGGGCTACCTGAGGGAGGAGAGGGCGGCAGACTCACCCGAGTAGAGGAGGAGGCCTGGACAGTGAAAGGCAGAGATCCGTAGGAAGTGGGAGGAGACAGGTGAGAGGGTGAGAGGGTGAGCGAGAGAGAGAGAGGGAGAGAGAGAGAGAGAGAGAGAGGAGGACAAAGTGAGAGACAGGAGAGAAAGGAGGGAGGAAGGAGCAGAGCAGGAACAGGAAGGCAGGGCGGGAGGACCGGGCCCCGATGCACAATGGCGGAGGGACAGGGAGGCTGGAGCTAACAAGTAGCAGAGGCAGGGATGGAAGAGCGAGACATTAGGGAGGCCCCCGAGCGGGAGGCCAGCAGGGGGGCTCCTGGGACAGGGAGCGCTGAGCAAGGTGGCTAGGGCTGGGGGCTGCCGGGGCTCGTGCCCAGATGGCACCGTCTCCAGGATATCCCTGCTCTGGGCCCCCCACGTCAGCTCCTCTCCTGCTCACCATCGGCTGAGTCAGGCCGGAAGGTGATCTTGATTTCAAACTTCCTGTAGGCATCCTTGATGGTAGGCAGGGGCAGGAAGGAGTGGGGGGTCTGCGTGAAGTAGGGCACTACCCGCTCTGCCAGCAGAGAGCACAGTTAGAGACAATGCCCACCAGGCAGCAGGCAGGGCGCTGCCAGTTCTAGGGGGTGTTGTCTTACCTGGCACCTGCAGGTGGGCAAAGGCTTTGACCTTGCCCTGCCGATTAGTGGCAGTGCAGACATAGGTGCCTGCGTCCTGGGGTCGGACCGAGGGCAGCAGCAGCTTGTGGCTCTCCAGGCGGCTGTCGGGTGGCAGGTTCCCATCCAGCTGCAAACACCCCCCCACTCCGGACTCTGGCCTTGGCCTGCACCTCCACAGGACCTGTCCCCCATCTCTGCCTCAGGCCCGCCCTCAAACACTGTGCATGTGCTCTGGGCCAGGCCTGGTCCTGGTCCTGGGGGCACCAAGATGGTGAACACCTGGTCGCTGCCCCTCAGGTATGCCCGCCGGCTCCCTGCCCAGCATTTACCTTGCTCCACGTGATGTCAGGAGTGGGGTAGCCAGAGGCCATACAGGGGAAGACAGCTGCCGAACCAGCAGGCACTCGGACCTCTGGGGGCGTTGAGATCTGAGGCAGGGCTAAGAGGGTGAAGGAGACACAGGCCATCAACCTGATGACAGCCACCACTGTGAGCCCAGCCCCTGCCCTGACTCATTTAATCCTCACACTGTCTCCCTGGAAAGGAGGCATTATGTCCCCATTTCACAGATGAGGAAGCTGAGGCTCAGAGGGAGAAGTGGCTGCTTGCTGCTGGTTGCACCGAGGAAGCCAGGCAATCGAGGCTCAGGGATGGGTCCATTTGACTCCATAGCCTGCAACTCTTCAACATGCCTGGGTGCAAAATTGTGCAGCCCTTTGGGGACCTGAGGAGGGGCTACCAGGGCAGTGTGGCTCAGTAAGTTTGGAGGCAAGTCATAGGATTTGGACTGAAAAGGAAGTGCCTTTGAGGAAAACACAGACTTGTATCTGCCCTGCATCTACCGCCCTTGTTCTACTCTTTCATGTCTGTTGTCTCTGCCATCAGATTGGGCTGAAGGTCTCCCTCCTCAGGCAGGTGCTCCCTTAGGGGAGGGCTATGTGTACCCATTTCCCACTTGAGACCCCGAGGTGGAGCTTTTCCCTGTAAGTTCCAGCGTGCCCCAGAGGAACACTCACTTTTATCCCCTACTACCCCTACTTGGTATGAAACCTGCCCCTTAAGTACAACAAATGGAAAACTCCCAAGAGGGCAGAAAGGAAAGGTAAGTCAGGAGGGGCAGCAGGGGCCCCCGCCTGCTCCCTGTGCATGCAGAGGTTCACCTTGTACGAGCAGTAACACATGCGACTGGGTGGTGCCGGCAGGATTGGTGGCCGTGCAGCGGTACTGCCCGGCATCAGCCGGCTCCACGTGGGCGATCCTGACGATGCCTCCGCTCTGCACGATGCCAGGCCGCAGGCGCCCTCCCACTTTGCTCCAAGTCACCTGAGGCTTGGGGTCACCCAGGGCCAGGCACTCGAACTCCACAGCATGGCCGACCACCACGGTCTGCACGGAGGTCCGGATGTTGATGAGCACGGAGGGCAGGGCTGGGAGCGGGGAGGCAGAGGCAGAGTAAGGCCAGCCTGCGGCAGGCCTGGCCTGAGGGAGGCCGCAGACTGCGGTGGCAAAGGGGAGCGCGGGAGCCCTGTGCATTCGGCCATTTCCTCATTTGCTTCTCATGCATTCACTCACTAACACGTCCACTGGTTTGCTCTTTTGTTTATTGGTTCACTCACCTGCCTGTCATTCTTCACTGCTGCCTGAGCACTGCTCACCCCATCCATTTCCCTTCTTCCTCCCCCCAAGGCTTGTCAAGCCCCCTTACTGTATGCTGCATACAAGCAAGATACTAGCAAGCAATTCTCTTTATTCATACACATTTGAGGGGCTTCCTGGGGATTATGCTCCCTGTGCCCCTCAACTCTGTCCCCTGCTCTTAGTCACCTTCCTACCTTGGACAACCAGCTGGGCACTGGCCTGGGCCTGTCCCCATGGTCCATGGGCCTGACAAACATATGTCCCTTGGCAGCTTTGGTCCAAGTTCTGGATTCTGCAAAGAAAAAGGTAAGACATCAGTGAATAAAAACAGTTCATTAAAATGCTTTGTAATTGTGTGGGTGTTAAATGCCGTCAGAGATCAGCACATGGTATAAACTTCTGGTTTCCCAATAACCACAAAAGGTAGGTAGGTAGGCAGGGTGGGTGTCATCACACCCCTTCTAGACTAAGACCTCATGGTCCAGAGCTCCAGATCACTCGGATCTGCGTCATGTGTATATATCTCTTTCCTCCAACAATAGCATGAATATGGGCCACTGTGTGCTGAAGGCCTGTCATGTGTGCAGCACTGTGTGAAACACTTCAGATAATCTCATTTCAGCCTCTTATCAGCCACTGCAGCGCTGAGAACACTGAGGCTCAGAGAAGTGGAGTGACTTACCCAGGGACATTGTTTCATGCTGAGCCCCGTAGAGGATATGCTCTAACAGCCCCACTGTGTGCCCTGGATGGAGGCGCCCAAGGTCAGGCCTGCCGCCAGCCCCACTCACCGGAGCACACCATCCTGCACACTGTGGCCGGGAGGCAGCTCACCCCCTTCCTTGACCCAGCGGAACTGGGTGCCCTGGTCGCTGGGCACGGCACAGTGGAACTCGACGCTGGCCCCTATGCTCTTGGTCTCCAGCTGAGGCGTGACCTGAACAGCGGGTGTGGATCCTGCTGGGACGGTGTCGAGGACAGATCTGGAGGGTCCTGCAGGCACATGCACGAGGTTCTCTGTGTGTGTGTGTGTATGTATGTCATTGACACCCCCCAGGACCCAGGAAAACCCCACCCTGACATTCAGGGGGTGTTCTCCTGGTGGCTTCTCTGACCAGGAAAAAACCCCTTTCACTGGCAGGCAGATTCATTCATACGCTCTCTCACACCACCATTCAATCAACAAGTACAAGGGCCTGCGGAGCCCTGGGCTCTGTGCCTTCTGACCTTTGATAGGAGAGGGCAGCCTAAGGCAAGAGTGGGAAAGGCATCTTGGAAAGATTTAAACATTTTAAGGAAGGCAGGCAAAGACTATTCTGGCTCTAGTCTGACCTAAGGGGATTCCTGGTTTTGGTAGAGATACCAACCCATCCTCATGAACAACGTGGAAGGGAGGGTGGGTGTAGAGGCAGATTACCACCATTTCCTAAGTGCCTACTACGTACCATGGGCTTATATACTGCATCTTTCCAAGTCAGCCTATGTGCCGGCATTGTTCTCCCCCCTTTACAGATGAAGAAACTGAGGTTTGAGGTTAACTGACGTGGCTGAGGTCATACAACTATCAGGTGATGGAACTGTGCATTGAACCCATGCTCACTGTAGCCCAGGCTCTCGACCATAGGGCTCGGTGCCTTTCGGCTTTAGCAGCTGGGGCCCAGCAGCACTGGTCTGGCTTTGTGTCCCTGATAGAGGAGACCATGGATGTGTTGCATATTTTGGAGCTCCATGGAGACCGTGGGCATGCCAGGGGTGGGTGCTGCCCTGTCATAGTCACTGTCGTCACCGTCCAGCATTTACCCAGCCTGATCTGGGTCCTGTGGTGGACAAGCCTGGGGCTGCTGAGCTGACTGGCTCCAGGCCCTGCGCTGAATGTCCTCAGTCTGGCAGGTGAGGCCGGCTGGGGTACTTGTGTGAACATAACAGCCTCTGGCAGTGCGAGGTCATTGCCAAGGGAGGGATGCAGCAATGAGAGCTAGAGCTGCTGAGGGATGGGGGTCTTCCTGGAGGAGGCTGGCTGGTCTTGGGCCTCGGAGAAGAGGGGAAAGGAAGGCATTCCAGGTGGGGTAATGGAGAGAGGCCTCCGTGCCCCAAGTATGAGGTTTCTGGCTGCGAGTTCCTGGGTTAACGAAGAGCCCAGACAAGGGCCTGGAGGAAATCTGCCCTCCTTCTGCCCAGCCTGAGACAGGTCTGCTTACCTTGGACATGCACCTGGGCAAAGGCCTCCGCTGAGCCCACCTTGTTGGTGACCCTGCAGCGGTAGCGGCCTGAGTCCTCAGGGGCTGTGGGCTCAAAGCGCAGTATCTCATTCCTGGTGGTGACCCTCCCGGGGAGGCTGCCACCCACACGGCTCCACTGGTAGGTGAGCGGGGGTGTTCCATGTGCCAGGCACTGGAGCTGCACGGTCTCCCCTGCCTGCACTGCAGCGTGCTCCGGGACTGTAGTGGCATACGGTGGGCCTGGGGTGGGGGGACACAGAGGTCAGGGTGGGGAAGAGTAGAGGCCAGGACGGGAGCAGGAGTTGGGTCCAGACAACTTGCCACAGGCCCGGGAAGCTGAATGGTGAGCCCAGAGGATGGGGGGAGAGGGAAGCAAAGTTCCTGGGAGGGGATGTGGGGCTCAGGCTGGTGCAGGCTCTAGGGCCCTGAGGTACTGGCCCTCTGGATGAGGTCCTGGGGTTCTGTCCAGTGTGCAGCCTGGTGGGGGGCTCAGACCTCTGTGTGGTGCAGAGAGGGTAGCCCAAGGAAAACAGGTGAGCTCCTTACTCTCTACGTGCAGGGCGATGGTGGCCTCGGCATGCCCGACAGGGCTAGTGGCGTTGCAGATGTACTGGCCTGAGTCCTGCTGGGCTACCCGGGGGATGATCAGCGTGTCACCTTCCAGCCGGTGCTGCCAGGGCAGCGGGGAGCGCAGCTTGGACCAGTGGATGACGGGCGTGGGGCTGCCTGTGAAGCGAAGTGGAAGAGAGCAGAGGTCACTGGGCTGCCCCCAGAGGGTGGGGCTGGTGAGGAAGGGACCCAGGTCATCTTGCCCCTTCATGGGGCTCATGAAGTGGGCACCTCAGCCATCACTGGGAGATGCCATTGGCAAGACCCCCTCCCCAGGTATGACATCACCTTTAGATCTCTTTTGTCTACAATTTAGGCCCCAGGGCACCACTGTTCTCCCTGCCCTGAGTGCCAGCCCCGTCCACACCTGTGGCTGAGCAGCGCAGGGTGGCCGTGTGTCCAGCTTCCACAGTCAGCTCGACTTCTTCAACCTGGACTTGGGGGAACCCTGGGGCTACGATGCCTGTGTCCACAATCACTTCCACCCGCTTCTGTGCTGTGCCCAGAGCATTCTGAGCCAGGCATACATAGGTGCCTGCATCTGATGGTTTAGCTGATGAAATCTGGAAGAGAGAAAGGAGGTTGGTTATGTGGCACTGACGGGGTACCTTGGCATTAGGTCCTAGCTCTGGTTTGGTTTTACACCTCTCCTCTACCCTTACTTTGTTTTTAGCTCCCTGTTTGAATGGTTTCTTGAGGGCTCATACTCAAGACATCTCATTAATCTACCCATCCACTAGTCCATCAACTCACCCACCCATTTGTTCACTTACCCACCTACCCCTACCTACCAACCTACACATCCATCCATTTATCACCCACCCATCCATTCACCTATGTACCCACCCACCCACCCATCCATCCATCCACCCACCCACCCATCCATCCATCCACCCACCCACCCATCCATCCATCCATCCACCCACCCATCCACCCACACACACACCCACCCACCCACCCACCCATCCATCCATCCACCCACCCATCCATCCATCCATCCACCCACCCACCCACCCACCCACCCATCCATCCACCCACCCACCCACCCATCCATCCATCCATCCACCCACCCACCCACCCACCCATCCACCCACCTACCCACCCATCCATCCATCCACCCACCCACCCATCCATCCATCCACCCACCCACCCATCCATCCATCCACCCACCCACCCATCCATCCACCCACCCATCCATCCATCCATCCACCCACCCATCCATCCACCCACCCATCCATCCATCCATCCATCCACCCATCCAACCATCCATCCATCCACCCACCCACCCACCCATCCACCTACCCACCCATCCACCTACCCACCCATCCATCCATCCATCCACCCACCCACCCATCCATCCATCCATCCACCCACCCATCCATCCATCCATCCACCCACCCACCCATCCATCCACCCACCCATCCATCCATCCATCCACCCACCCATCCATCCATCCACCCACCCACCCATCCATCCATCTACCCACCCACCCATCCATCCATCCATCCACCCACCCACCCATCCATCCATCCATCCACCCACCCACCCATCCATCCACCCACCCATCTACTCACCTATCCACCCATCTGGTCACCTTTTCATTTATTCTTTCTTCCTTCCCCCTTCTTCCACCCTCCTTTCTTCCTGCACATCTTTCAATCTACCCACCATCTATACCCATCCCGTCCTCCTCTTCCCTCTCCACCCATTCATTACCCATTTGCCCATCCACCGCTCTTCCCTCAAAGCATTTTCTCAAGGATGGCCACTGAACGGGGTGGCACTGGCCTCTGGACGGGGGAGCCGCGCCTCACCTGCAGCACCGTGTGGCTGTCCACGAGCCCAAACATCTGCTGTTCCAAGTTGGTGGGAGTGCCGATCCGGGTCCAGCGAGCAGAGGAGCGGGGCTCCCCAGCACTCACACACTCCAGGGTGACGGCCTTTCCCACTGGCACCCTCACAGGGCCCTCGGGGAGCACAGACACCGTAGGGGGCCCTGCCCAGAGGAATACACCACTGATACACACGCAGGGCTCTGCTGGCCATGTGCACCGTCACGGCCCCCTCCTCAGAAACTGCCAGGTGGACACTAGTCTGCACTGACGTTGACGTCAAGACTCAGAGAGGGAGAATGCCCAAGAGGGAGGCAGCAGCAGAGGCAGGACTCAAGCCTGGGGAGTGGGCTCAGAATCAGGGCTGGAAACAGGACGGCAGAGCCCTGGGGACTGAGCCCCTCACCGTGCACATTGAGGGTCACGACACTCTGGGCCACACCGTAGGCATTGGAGGCCACGCAGCGGTAGGCACCGTGGTTGCTGGGCCGGGCGCCCACGATGGCGATGATGGAGCCATTGGGACTGATGTGGACATTGTCTGTGGGGTTGGCGTTGGGAAGGGCTCGTCAGCGAGGCCCATCCTCCCGCCTTGGTGCTGCCAGCAGGTGGCTTCTGTCCCAGGCCCCTGACCCTGTCCGCCCGGATGACCCTGCTCCAGCTCAGTCACAGATGGCCAAGCAAAGAGTCCTTGGAGACTCCTGGGTCCAGCCTCCTCCCCATCCAGATGGGGACACTGAGGCCCCAAGAGGGCAGGGCCTTACCCCGAGTCACACAGTGAGCTTGGTGCCATCCTTGGTCTCTGCCCCACCCACAGGCGTGATCCCCACGCGTTCCCACCTGCCTCCAGCCCCACCCCCCACCCGGCTCACCCTCCAGCTCTTGGTGCCGAGTCTTCCACTCAAGGCTGATGGGGGCTGCCCCGTCATGGATGAGGCACTTGAAGCTGGCATCCTGGCCCTGCTGCACGGTGCTGCTGGGAGGGTCGATGGAGATGACAGGGCTCCTAAGTCCTGGGGGACCAGGTGGGTAGAGGGCTGGGCTCAGCAGGGCTGGTCTGGCTCGACCCCGTGACTCAGCTCCAGGGTCTCCCCTCCTCCCTGCCCATGGCATCCGGCACACTCACGGTACGAGGACCCTGCACTGGGTGGGACAGTGATTGTGAAGGAGGCCTCCTGCTCAGGACCTGTGCCGCCGGCCACACGGCACACATACTCGCCCGAGTCAGCGGGCGACACCTGGTGGAGCCGCAGCCGGGAGCCATGGGTCTGTCGGAGCGAGGATGGAGCTGCCATCAGGCCAGAGCCCTGGGTACAGGGCAAGCCCACAGGCCCAGCTGTGCCCAAGAGTTCTCCCTTGGGTCTCAGGAGCTCAGGTTTCCAGCTGATGGGGATGAGGAAGCTACACTCACAGAATCCTACAAGTCTAATCTACCCACTTTACAGAGGAGGAAAGTGGCTCAGGAAATTGGTTCAGCAGCCGAGAGACAAACCCAGGTCTCTCAAACCCTGGGCTGGTGAACTCTTCTCCCAGAAACATTTTATGCTCTGGAGACTGCAAGCAGGCCAGGGTTTGCATGAGGTTGGGCGTGCAGAAGGCAAATGCAGTTTGAAACGTGCCTGCCCTGAGCCCTCCCGATCCTGGGCTCTGTACCTGGTGCCGGGCAGGGAGGCTGCCCCCATGCTTGTGCCACGTGACCTGGGCGTGGGCCTGCCCAGGTACCACACAGTTCAGATCCAGGGTCTGTCCTTCAGCCACATGGGAGGAGGAGGCCTCGATGTAGATGGGCTGCGCCAGTCCTGGGGCTGTGGGCACAATGGGAGGGTGAGAAAGGCGTGGCTCCCTTGGGGTGAAGACAGGGGCCAAAGGGGGGCCAGTGAATGCCAACTGGTCTTCGGAGAGGTGCAATGGCTTGAGAGTGACTGACATGGCTGAGCACCATTGACCTAAGAAGGGTCTCTGTTTCCTAGGGGCCAAGAGGCTGTGATGAGACCCAGTAGTTGCAGGGAGGGGTTGACAGACCTTCATGGAGCTGACAGCCAGAACCCTGCTCGGAGAGCAGGGAGGAATAAGGCCAGGAAGGGGTTCCCCGAACTGTGCCCCAGAATTGCCTGCTGTTGTCACTCACCAGGAATGGGGCCTGGGCTGGAGGCCTCAACTGCGACCATGACAGAAGCCTCCAGGGTGCCTGTGCTGCCGGTCACGTGGCATGAGTACTCGCCAGAATCAGCCGGCGACACCTGGTTCAGCCTCAGCAGGGGACCGTGGACCTGGAGAGGGTCACGGTGAGAGTGGGGAGAAGGAGCTGGCACCCAGTGGCCAAGGCCTGCCGATGCCCAAGTCCTCTGGTAACTGTACCCCAGGACTGTCATGTACAGTTATGTAGGCTGCATCCTGTCAAAGGTGACCTCCTTTGACATTAGACATTGTGGATATGTTTATTATGACTTTTTTTTTCTGGTAAGTGGAAGTCCAGTGTCTTGAGTAAGAGGTGTCCTTTTCTAATTTGTACCAAGGTGCTAGGGGAGTCAGTGTTGGCCTTGCCATGCCCAGCCTGTTCTTGACATTCTGATTCCCAGTGATCTCATGCTGCAGTTTTCCCAAAGTTCTAGATAGTGGGGCCACCTCCCTCGCAGGCTGATTTAGGCAGCACTGCCTAGCACGGGGTGGGGTGGGGAGTGCCTACATTCTACTTTGTCCAGCCTCCATACCTGGTGCCGGGCAGGGAGGCTGCCCCCGCGCCTGTGCCACGTGATCTGGGCATGAGCCTGCCCAGGCACCACGCAGTTCAGATCCAGGGTCTGCCCTTCAGCCACGTGGGAGGAGGAGGTCTCAATGCGGATGGGTAGGGCTGGGGCACAGGAAGAGGTCAGTGAGCTGGGACTCCCACCCCTGTGCCCTCAGCTCCCACCTCCTCAATGCCCCTACTTCCCACCTCTGAGGCCTGCAGCAGCTGGGCTAGGCTGCGAGGGGCAGAGGGGCCTCATTCTCCCAGCCCTGCCCCAGACAACAGCCCCACCAGCTCCTCCTGTGCTCTCAGCACCACTGGCGGCCAGGCAACCCCACACTGATCACTAACATTTCTCAAACTTGAGCAATGTGTGGCTAAGAACCAAGACTCCAGTTCTTATTTGCCCAGGTGCAAAACCCAGCTCTGCCACTTATTCATTCTGTGACCTTTGGAAAGCTATGTCACTTTTCTGTGTCTTGGCCTCCCCAACTGTAAAATAGAGAGAGCAATCACACTTACCTCAAAGGGTATCGTGAAAATAAATGTAACTCTACCAGGGCCCAGCAACAAGTGCTCTATCACATTTATTAGCATCCATGTACTATCATGATGTCGGCTGGAGCCATGTGCTCACTATGTTATTAACTACTTTCCCTTTCAATTGATTCACCTACAAAAACCCTTAAATACTTGGCCCACTATAGGCAATTATTTCCATGAAATTATGACAGGTTTGCCATGTCGCTGCTTTTTCCCTAATACGCCACTATTAACATACAACTGTTTGTCAGGGCACCACCACAAAGCACCTTCATGTACCCCCAGAGGTGCAATTCCAGCCCCTAGTGAACTCACGTAATGCTTGTAAGAGCTCCACTCTCCCTGCACGACAGATGGGGAAAGTGGACCACAGAGAGGAGAAAGCCCTACGCAGCACCTCAGAGTGTGCAAAGAGGGCGGGGACTCACGCACAGGCTGGACTCCAAGGCCCATGTGGGCCCCCGAGGTGAACCCCACTTCACCTGGCTCCTGACCTCTGCCTGCCTGCCTCTCTGCCCTTCCTCCCTCCTCCAGCCTCCCAACCCCACTGGAGGGACCCTCACCTGGGACAGGAACAGCACTGGAGCCAGAGGCCTCGATGGTGACCAGGACTGAGGCCTCCAGGGGGCCAGAGCTGCTCACTATGCGGCACACGTACTCGCCTGAGTCAGCTGGGGACACCTGGTGCAGCCGCAGCCTTGAGCCGTGCACCTGCGCAGTGATGGGATGGGGGGACAGAGGAGCAGAGTGAAATGGCAACCGGGATCCCTGAAGGCCTGGAGCCAGGGTCTGACTCCTGACCAAGGCAGGCAGTGCAACCCACGGGGGCTCCCAGGCCTCCTTCCTGGGCAGAGCTTGAGGGTCAGCAGCCTGGGTCATCTAGCAGCCCTCCCGCTATTTCCTCTCCCCAGTTCCCATACCTGGTGGTGAGTGGGCAGGCTGCCCCCACGCTTATGCCATGTGACCTGGGCGTGGGCCTGTCCAGGGACCACACAGTTCAGATCCAGTGTCTGCCCTTCAGCCACATGTGAAGATGATGATTCAATTCTGATGGGCACAGCACCGCCAGGCACTGGGGCGGGAGGGCACAGAAACAGCAAGTCAGGGCTTGGGCCATTGTCAGATTCGGGAACAGCTGGGCTGGTGGGAGCCTCAGCCATAGAAACCCCCATCCCCAAGGTAGTAGTAATAGTTAACACTCACCAAGCACTTACAGTGTGCCAGGCAAGTGTTCTAAGCACTTCGTGTATTAACTCATTAACCCTCACAAAATTCATAAACTTTCTGTGATGATGGAAATGTTCTATCATCTGCACTGTCCAGTGTGGTGGCTATCAAGCACTTGAAATGTGGGATGTGAATTTTAAATGTTAACTAATTGTAATTGCCACACATAACTAGCGGCCACCGCATGGGACAGCAATCTGAGGTTGGAACGATCAACATCCCCATTTCAGTGATGTAGAAATAAAGCTGAGGGAGGAGAGTTACTCACGCAAGTCCCTTAGTGGTGCAGGCAGAATTTGAACCCAGGCATCCCTCTGCAGAGCCCTTGCACTGGGCAGCCACCCCTGTCCACGGGCTCTGACTGCAGAGTTCCTTCTCCCCAGAGAGCACTGCTACCTGTGTCTCCCAGTCCCATCCCGGGCCTTCATCAGACTCACCAGAAGGGCTGCCAGCACGGGGGGAGACCGAGACCACGATGGAGGCCTCCTGGGCATCAATGTTATTGTTGGCCCGGCAAACATACTCTCCGGAGTCCGCCACGGACATCTGGTGCAGCCGCAGGCGGGAGCCGTGGGCCTGTGGGGCACGTGGGCAAGGAGGTGGAGGGGAGGCAAGGGGCTGAGGGGTCACTGGCTGCCTCGAGCCTCCTCCCAGGCCTGCCAGCTCATGCTTCAGGGTCTTTGCCTGCGGGGCTGTCCCTGCACAGCCCGCCCCAGGAGGCAGGGCTTCCCCCCCGATGGCCACGGATCCACTCTGTACCTGGTGTCGGGTGGGAAGGCTGCCCCCACGCTTATACCACGTGATGGTGGCCTGGGGCTGCCCAGCGACTATGCAGTTCAGATCCAAGGTCTGCCCTTCGACCACTGTAGGTGACGAGGACTCAATCCTGATTGGTAGAGACACGCTGGACACTGGGGACAGGGAGAAACAGGCCACATAGCCCGAGTCCGACAACAGTGACGGCCCTGGGGACGTGTCTGCCTCCTCGGCACCCGCTGGCCTGGAACCCCCACCCTGTGCGCTCACCGTGGGAGGAGCTGCTGCCCTGGATGGTGACAATGAGTGAGGTCTCCTGGGAGCCAGCACCGTTACTGACATGACACACATACTCGCCGGAGTCTGCTGGTGTCACCTGGGGGATCCGCAGCCGGGAGCCCACGATCTAGGGCAGACAGGTGTCCGTGGGTGGGGAAAGCGCCCCCACCCCTCAGGCACTGCTGCTGTCCCCCCTGCTCCAGGGTCCTCCCTGCCTTGCCTGGGCCGGCCCCCCTCCCCCTCCCCAGCCTCCTTCAGAACTCCCTCGGTGGCCTTCCTGAGGCTCTGGGCTGGGTTAGACAGTCCTCTAGCTTTGCACCCGCCACCCCTGCAGGAAGCCCATGGAGGCCCTCCCGGTGACGCCACAGGGCCCTGCTGTCATATGGCATGTCTGCCTTGCCCTCTAGCCGGTGAGGTCCCTGAGGGCAGGCACCTGTCTCATTCCATTGGGAGTCCTTAGTGCCAGGCATGGAGCAGGTTCTCAGGGAAATTAATAAGTGAGAGAATCATAGAATGCTCTGTTAAAATACAGTATCCATCTGAGGCCAGTGGGATTTATCTCCACATTCTCAGCACTGGTCTAAGGCCCTTCCAGCAAGAGTGCTCAATGGTTGTTGAATGACTGAATGAGCACAGAGGAGGTGCTGAGGGCCTTTCCTTATTCTTGTCAGGGCTGGTGCACTTAGCTTTTCCTTCTCTGCCTGCTGGCTCCATACCTGGTGTCGGCTGGGTAGGCTGCCTCCACGCTTATACCAGGTGATGGTGTGGGGGGTTTGGCTGGCCACTAGGCAGTTGAGATCCAGAGTATGTCCATTGGCCAGGGAGGCTGAGGAGGACTCGATGCGGACAGGGTACATCACACCCTGGGCTGGGGGGGTGAGATGGGAGGCAAGGTGCTGGAGCCATGGAGGGTGAAGTGGCCCTAGCAGTCCCCCACCATTTGCTGTTACTCCTGAGACACGCACTGTGAGGACCGTGGCGCTGCTGGATCGTGATGAGGACTGAGGCTTCCTGGGTGCCCGAGCCGCTGACCACACGGCACACATACTCCCCAGAGTCAGCGGGAGTCACATGGGGCAACCGCAGCCTTGAGCCATGCACCTGGGAGGGGCAGCAGGGAGGCATGCTCAGAGCCAGGCGCCGGGACCACCGCCAGGCTCCTGCCCCCTTCCTTGGGCCCCCTCCCAGCCTGGCCCAGCCAGCTGGGGCTCAAGGGAGGCTCTTCTGTGGAGAAGCACCATTCACAACCCTTCAGTTCCCCTGCCTCAGCGTCAGGACTGGGTCCACAGGGAGGAAGTGGGGACCAGCATTTAGTGACATGCTTGGGGCAGGTGAAGTAGGCAGTGTGAGCTCATTCGACAGACATGAGGATCAAAGAGGTCAAATGCTTGGCATAAAGTCACATGGCAGAGCAGCATGTGAGCTCAGATATGCCTGGATGAAAGGCTGTGCTCCTTATACCACCGTCACGGGGGTCCTTCAGGGCCCCCCAGCTCCCCACCTCCTACCTGGTGCTGAGCCGGGAGGCTGCCCCCGCGCCTGTGCCATGTGATCTGAGCGTGGGCCTGCCCAGCAACCAGGCAGTTCAGATCCAGGGTCTGCCCCTCAGCCACATGGGAGGACGATGACTCAATCCGGACTGGGGGCGTGACACCCAGTGCTGGGGAAGAAAGGCAGGGGGTCAGTCCCAGATGGGAGGGGAGGAGAGCTGGGTGTGGTAAAGGAGGGCTATTGGTCTCATGGGCTCCTGCTACTGCTGGATGGGGAGCCTCCCCTTGCTGGGTCCCTAGCCATGCTTTCCCACAGCACCACTCACCAGGCACAGAGCCTGCAGGCTCTATGGTGACCAGGACAGAGGCTTCCAGGGGCACCAAGCCGCCCACCACGCGGCACACATATTCACCCGAGTCGACTGGGGACACCTGGTATAGTCTCAGCAGTGAGCCATGGGTCTGGTGGAATGGAGGTGAGGTCAGATGGGGCCCTCGCCAGGACCCTTGCCCCTATAACCTGCATCCCAGCCTGGCTCTCTAACCCCCAAGGCCTGGCCATTAGCTGCATCTTGCTTAGGGCTGGGGAATGGCCAGAAGGAGCCATGGAGAACGAGTCAAACACTAATAACATGGTCCAGCCATTCTAAGACACATTCTTTAACCTCTCTGAATCTGAAATTCTCCTTTCAGTAATCAATCTTACAATTACAAATAGCAGCTTTTTTTCCTCTTAGAGGTACATAAAATAATGGTGCATCTTGCAATCAGTGACATCCTAAATTCTATAAAATACAGTAATAATAGACAATGTATTGTGGTATAACAGCTCACAGCACTTTCTATGAGCCAGAGCTCTGAGCACTTTACACATATATTAATTCACTTCATCCTTAAGACAATTCTTTAAGGTAGGTACCATTATTACCATTCTATAGATGCTGCAACTGTGGCACAGAGAGATTAAATAACTTGTCCAAGGTCACAAGCTCAGTGGTGGAGGTGGCATTCACACCTTGGCTGGCTGCTCCTTGAGCCTGGGTTCTAAACCGTGGCACTCTACAGCTGTGTGATAGGGTTTAAGGCTTCCCCTGTCTCAAGGAGCTTCCCAGCCCTCCTCATCCCTGACCTCCACCAAGGGGCCTCCCTCCCATCTTCTTCTTGACTAGTCATCCTCTTGTCCTGTACCTGATGCCGGACGGGGAGGCTGCCCCCGCGCTTATGCCATGTGACCTGGGCATGGGCCTGCCCGGGCACCACGCAGTTCAGATCCAGGGTCTGCCCTTCGGCCACGTGGGAGGAGGAGGACTCAATGCGGATGGGCTGGATGCCACCAGGAGCTAGGGGAGAAGACAGTCACCCATCACTCCAGTCCTCTGTAGCTGGCCATGCCTGTCCCCTTTCTCTGTCCCAGCCCAGCCTGGTGGCCCCACTCACGGTAGGCAAAGTTGGCCCCCTGGGTCCTGGTTACTTTGACTGTGATGGAGGCCTCCACACCATTGCTGGCCCGGCAAACGTACTCGCCTGCATCAGCTGGTGAGGCCTGGAAGATGTACAGGCGGGAGCCACGGACCTGGGCAGCCATGGGCAGGGAGGAGTATGAGAGGGGGGCTTCCTAGAGCCCACAGACGTTCCTTACCTGGCTTCTCTGAGCTAGGAACCGCCAGCCCCTCCACCCGCTGTCCATAGCTTGGCCCGGCTGGCCTCCTCCCACCCTTCTGCCACTGTGTACCTGGTGCCGGGCGGGAAGGCTGCCTCCACGCTTGTACCACGTGACCTGGGCATGGGCCTGCCCTGCCACCACACAGCTCAGATCCAGGGTCTGCCCCTCGGCCACTGTGGGGGATGAGGTCTCGATCCTGACAGGTGGGACGGGTCCTGGGGCTGCGGGGAAAGGAGTGAGGGTAGTAGATGCTCCCAGAAGAGAGGTCAATGGCTGTCCCCTTGGGGCCACTTCAGCCTTGTTCTCAGGCCAGGCCCGTGTGTTGGGCATCGGGTGCCCTGGGTTTGATGTCCTCAGCTGAGGGACCCTGGGGGGGCCGCTGGGCCAGGGCTGAACCTTGCAGAAGGTAAGCAAGTGGTAGAGGGGAGGGGAGTTGAGGCTGGGAGAGAGGAGGAGGCAGAAGCAGAGGCCAGCTCCAGTGTGGGCCTCCTGCCCAGCCCCTGGAGGTAACAAGTGTCTCTAGGATCAGCACCTGGGACTGCTCCCAGCCTCCTGCAGCTTGCCCTGTCACTGGCAGTTACTCACCAGGGATGGAGTCAGCACTGGAGCCAGAGGCCTTGATGGTGACCAGGACTGAGGTCTCCAGGGGCCCAGAGCCAAGGACTACACGGCACACGTACTCGCCTGAGTCGGCTGGGGACACTTGGTGCAGCCGCAGCAGTGAGCCATGGGTCTGAGTGCAAACGGGGAGGGTTAGGAGGGGGCTGGAGTACCCCTACTCAACCCCTCCAGCAGGCTGCCTGGTGGGGGGGGGCTGCTGTACCTGGTGCCGGGCAGGGAGGCTGCCCCCACGCCTGTGCCATGTGACCTGGGCATGGGCCTGCCCAGGCACCACGCAGTTCAGATCCAGGGTCTGCCCTTCAGCCACATGGGAGGATGAAGGCTCAATGCGGATGCGTTGGGAGCTGCCTGGAGCTGGGGCTCCACCAGGAGCTAGGGCACACAGGGGCTGGTCAGGATCCTGAGCTCCTGGGCCCTAGTCCTGTAGCCCTGGGGCAGAGGACTCTGGGAGATGACCAGGACCTAGCTCGGGAGGATGGATGGCAGGCCTTCTGGGGCTGGGACTATGTTCTTCTGCCTCAGCATGGCCAGCCAGACCCCTCCGTCCCTCCTCCACCTCCAACTTGGAGTTTGAGGCCCATTTACCTCACTGTGATTTCTGATCTCTGATGAGCTGCTCTGGCCTACAGGGAACCAGAGGCTTTTAGTGCCCAGGCTAGGTGAACGGCTGCAGACAATAATGCTACAACACCTCCGACAGAGAGTGTGCCATGCGCTCACACCATAGTGGTGGTATTATCCCCATTTCACAGACGTGGAAACTGAGACTCCCAAAAGTCAAATAACCAGTTCAGGTTAATATGGGGCAGAGCCGAGATTTGAACCCAGTATGACTCTCAACTCAGTGTTCAATCCTGCCTCTACTGCTTCCTAATGAATTCTGAAAACAGCACACTCATCACAGAGCCCCGGGTAAGCCAGATCAACTTTATCCGCACCTTCAGTCCCCTCCCCTCATCTCCCTAAGCAGACAGTGGAGGGTCAAAGCCTGTCTCCAGGGCTCCCTTTTGTCCTAATGTCACCAAGGAGTACACAGGCACTTCCCTGGGGACAGCGAGGAGATCCCAGGGTTTCCCCACCTGGCTCCTACCTGGGGTGTAGCTGGGGCCTGAATCGGGGCTGTGAAGGACAGAGACGACGATGGAGGCCTCCTTGGGGCTGGACTCATTCTGCACTCGGCACACGTATTCTCCAGAATCAGCTGGTGAGACCTGGGGGAGCCGCAGCCGGGAGCCATGCACCTGGGCCAGGAGGGGGCAGAAGCATGGGAGCACGGGAGGGGGCTGTAGTCCCCACTCCCTCTGAGCCTCGGCAGGTCAGTCACCAAGCCCTCACTCTGAGCCCTCCATGCCGGAAGCTGAAGGGGGAGGGAAATAAGGGCTGGCCCTGCTCTGGGAGAGGGGCTGTGTGCGCAGGACCACCCCAGACCCACTGCCACAGGCTCAGAGACCCTCATACCTGGGAGTGAGGAGGCAGGCTTCCCCCTCGCTTATACCACGTGACCTGGGCCTGGGCTGACCCGGCCACCACACAGTTGAGATCTAGTGTCTGCCCTTCAGTCACAGAAGGTGATGAGGACTCAATCCTGACTGGCGGGGAGCTGGCACCTGAGGCTGGGACAGAGGAGGAGCGAGTGGGCCTCTGGGAGCCCTGGCTTGCCCTCCTCACTCCTCCAGCCCCCAGAGGCCCCGCACCTGGAAGGACGACCACTTGGATCCGGGCCTGGGCAGTGCCTGCAGGGCTGGTGGCCACGCAGAGGTAGAAGCCGGCGTCAGCAGTTGTGATGGCTGGGATGAGCAGTGTGGCGATGTCTGTGCGCTCAGACCGGGCCTGCCACACAGTGAGAAGGGTCAGCCACTGAGGGGCGAGGCAGCCTGGCAATGGCTAGCCAGCAAGGGGGCACGAAAGGTAGAGGCAAGCACACAGCCAAATTAAGGTCCAGTGGGGCACCCGGGAGGGCAGAGCCAGGTAGCAAAGCAAGAGGCCAGGATGCAGCAGACAGGATGTCTGAGCAGGCCACCATCTTGGAAGTGAAGGA
This sequence comes from Manis pentadactyla, assembly GCF_030020395.1. Lineage (NCBI taxonomy): Eukaryota > Metazoa > Chordata > Mammalia > Pholidota > Manidae > Manis > Manis pentadactyla. The sequence goes on from NC_080022.1 coordinate 15,891,771, forward strand.
ACCAGAGGAGGAGATGGGGAGGAAGTAAAGGTGGGAGGGGCAGGTGGCAAGTGCTGGGATGGCTGAGCCTGTGGGCCTGGCTCCAATCCGTCTCCTCACCTGCGGAGGGAGGCTGCCCCCTTCCTTCCTCCAGCTGATGGTGGCGCTGGGCACACCTGCAGCCCTGCAGTACAGCCTGACGGTTCGGCCTTCGTGCACCTGGGTCCTCTCTGGACTCACCTGGACCCTGGGCCCGCTGCCCCCTGTGGACAGAGCCCTGTGAGACACCCCTCCGGGATGCCATGAGCTCCTGGTGCCCACCTGCAGGCCTGTCCTCTCACCGTGCACATGGAGCACAGCCCTAGCGACATGCTGCCCGGCGCTGCTGTGGGCACGGCACAGGTACTGGGCTTGATCCGAGAGCTGGACAGCGGGCAGGCGGAGGATGCCGCCGTGGATTTGTGCCTTCTGAGGGAGCTGGCCACCAGGGCCCCCTGATGGGGAGAAGTGGGCTCAGCACCCAGTGGGACTGCCATTGCTGGCCCCCCCAGAGGCTGTGGACCCCACAGCCTTGAGTTCTGCCCCTGGCCTCCACATGTGGGACAGCCCGGCCCTGAATGACATTCCTGCCACAGCGTCACCTGTCCACTCGAGCATGGGCGGGGGGTTCCCCGTGGCGCTGCAGCGGAACTCAGCCAACTGCCCAGGCTGCACTGTGAGCTGCGGTGGGTGGATGGAGACCATGGGGGCGGCTGGAGCGGCAGAGGCTGACAGGGGAGGAGAAAGAACACAAGGTCAGGGTAGGCCTTGTCCTCTGACCCACGGCAATGGCCTCCTTGCTGCTCTTTTTGCTGCCACTCTAGCCCTGATGGCCATTTGTCCACGGAGCAGCCAAAGAGGGCTTTTAAACCATCAGTGAGATCTTGTCACTTCCCCACTGCAGGCCTGTCCTTGGCTTCGAGTGCTGTTAGAATAAAAGGTGAATGCCTGCTATGATCTACTACGTACCATGTACACTCACCGAGCCCACACCTTCAAGCTCCTCACCCAGCCTCTCTCCCACAGCTCCAGGCATACTGCCTTGCCATTCCTCAAACACGTCAACATGTTCCTGCCTCAGTGCCTTTGCATATGCTCCTTCCTCTGCCAAGAACACTCTTTGCTGGCTCTTTAAGTGGCTGAACACCTCTTTCTTCAGGGCTCAGCTCAGATGTCACCTCCTCTGAGAGGCCCTCCCTGACTACCCCCATGGACAGTAGCTGTCCCTCCTCCTTCCTCCTTTCTTGTTTTCCCTTCATTCTATTCCTATTCCAGCCCCCCTCACCATGTATAATTAGGTTGTCTGTTCACTTGTTTCCATGCCTACTGTCTCCTTATGAGAAAATGCAGTGCAGGGGAGCAGAGCTCCTGTTTATCCCTCTCTCCAGTTTCTTCAGAGTTTAGGCCAGGACCTGGCACATTTCCCATTTTCTCAGTTGTCATCCTGGTGGGCATGAGGGGAGGCCAGGGCTGGGTGGTCAGGGAATGAAGGATGCACCTTGCACGTGCAGAGTGGCTGTGCCTTGGTCCATGGCGAACATGTTGGAGCCGGTGCACACATAGGTGCCCGCATCACTTGGCTGTACATTGCGAATGGTCAGGATGCCATTGAAGTCCATGGCGCTGGCTGGCAGTTTCCCATTGTGCAGGCGAGTCCACACCAGAGTATAGGCAGGAGACTGCAGGTGGGGCAAAGGGGATGGGGTGGAGGTCAGGGGTGGGGCTCAGAGAACCCACAAGACATCCTCCCAATGCCCACTCCCTGCTCTGCCCACCTTGCTCTTGGCTGTGCAGATGAAGGTGACATCGGCCCCAGGGCGCACGCTCTGGCTTCGCTGTTCCTCCACTGTCACTGTGATGGGCTTGCTTGGAGCCTCTGTGAGGACAGAAGGCCTCCCAGTAGGTTGGGTGCTGGCCAGACCCCTATCCTGTGGCCGCTTCCTCTCTCTGTCCATCATCCCTCTGGGTGTCACTTCCTTCCCAGGCTAGCTTTGATTCCATTCCACTCTCGGGTGCCTGCCTCCCTCATCCTGGCCAAACCCACCGCCCACCTTCTGCCAGCAATCGGGGGAACATCACACCCTGAGTCCACTTGGCCCCAGTGCATGATCACAGACTGCAAATAAGTTCCTAATGTTTCACTCTCCACTCCAACTGGTTTTCTCTGCCTGGTTCCAGTTTCTATCCTCCCAAACAATTTCGCACCTTCTGCCAACTTCTCCACCCTCCCAAACCCTGCTTCCACATTCATAGCTGATGGCTTCAACTCACACTTGAGAAAATTGAAACTACTAGTCAGGAATTTTCCCATTTTCTCAAATCCCCTTACTTTCCTCCTTCCTAGTCCCCAAAGGATGGGACTCTTTCCCCCTCTGCCCGCAGCCCTACCAGGACACCTTCCCAGACGCCCTCCCAAGGGCTTCCTCTCTTGGCTGTACACTCTCTGGCTACACCAGTCTCACCTCTCCCTCGGCACAGGATCATCCCCTCCATAGACAAATGTGTTCTAGAATTTCCCATCTCTGAAAGCACTCCCTTGACCCCACACTCCGTCTGGCTATTGCTCCATTTAGTGGCCTCACTTGAGAGCCCAGACTCTTGAAAGGGTTGTCTACACTTGCTGTCTACACTTATTGCCTTCCATGGATTTATTGCCTCCCTCCCATCTGGTTTCTATTCTTTCCATTGAAAACTACTCTTATCAAAGCATGACCTCCAAGGGTTGTTTCTCTTGTATCTGACTTCCACAGGGACCCTGGTGAGGCCAACCCCTCTCTCCTGGAGGCCCTTTCCCTTCTGACTCCCAACGGCCCACCTCCCCTGCCCTCTCCCAGCTCACTGGCGGCACCCACTCACTCTTATGGACTGTCCTCACTCTTCAACTTGCCATGTTCAAGTTGGAGCTCCTTGGGGCTCTGCCCTGGGTTCTGTCTTCAAGCCACACCCCCCCTGGGCAATTCCATCCTGCCCCATGGCTTTAAACACCTTCCCTAGGCCAACAGCTCCCCAACACATTTCCTGGCCAGGGCTTCTTTCTTGGGTTCCAGACGCACATACCCAAATGCCTGCCTGATGTGTCTGTGTAGCTGTTTCCGCACACATCTCAAACTTTAACAAGTCGTGATTCCCTCTGATCTGTTTGTAGCAGGTGCTGATGGTGCCCCACCCACATCCCCCCGCCATGTCACTTTAGAGCCCGCCTGCCTGACTCTTGCCAGCTGATGCATCTCTTTGCATGAAGCTTTCTTAGGCCACTGGAGACCACTGGGCCTGGCCATGAGGTGGGATGAAATGATATCCTGGAACAGGCCTCCATCATGACTGATCGGGGCTGGTGTACATATACCCCAGTTCCCTTGGCCCCGGGGCAGGGTGACTCCTAGTGAATGATTTACTCAAGTTTGTCAGTTTCCTTAAGCAACATTAAACAACCGCTCACTGTGGTAACTTGCTCAGTAACATGCCCAGTAATACACCTTCTCTTCCTGTCTCACTTCACCTCCCAAATAAACCCCTTGCAGGCACATCCTTGTCCCTCACTCTGCTCGGGCAGCCTAGTCTAAGACTCCCTCCCACTGAGCCTCTCTCATCTCAGGAAATGACAGCCCATTTGCCCAGCTGCTGGAGTCTAGACCTCTGGGCATGATCCTAGACTCTTCTCTCTCCCTTAATGACCACAATCAAATCCCACTAGTTCTGCCTCTAAAACCAGTCTCGACTCCTTCAGCTCTCTCCAGCTCCACGGCCGGTGCCCTCATCCAGACAACCACCATCCCCTCTGGAAGGTGAAGGGACCAGCTGCCTGTGTCCACAGTCTTCAGTCCAGCCCAGCACAGGCCATCTTAGGGACGGGGGCAGAAGGACTCACCAGTGACCAGCAGCTCTGCTCGGCTGGAATTGGCATGATGGAGATTACGACAGGTGCAAATGTAGACTCCCGCATCCGAGGGCTGGACACTGGGGAAGTGCAGCTCGGAGCCTGATGGGGAGCAGATGGCAGCTCATCAGTGCACATGTGCCCCCTCAGCCCCCGGCCTGTGTGTGAGGACTGGACCCCAGTAGGGCAGGGACAGACCTATGCCTCCCCTCTCCCTGGGTTGGCTCATGGGGCTGAGGGGCCTGAAGCCATGGGTACCTTGATGTCGCTGATGGGTGCTGCTGGGCAGGGGCCGCCCATCCTCACGAGACCAGTAGAAGTAGTGGGGTGGGCTCCCACTGACCTGGCACCGCAGGGAGTGGGGGCCACCCTGGGGTACTATGCTCCGAGCTGGTTGCACCTGGACCACCAGTGGGGCTTCAGCTGCTGGGGGAGTGACAGCAGAGGTCATTCAGAAGGGAGGTCCCCAGCATGTGGCATTGTCTCAGATATCTCTGCTCTCCAAAAGACTGGTGTGCGCCACCCTGGGCCCTGCCCCCCAGGCCGAAGATCTCCCAAACTCCCTAGGCTCCCTGCCTCACCCATTACCCTGATCCAAGGCCATGGTCCACTTACCCTGCGGCAGGCACCGGCCCCTCTGCACATTGGGGTTACCCACATAACCAGGGGCACATCTGTAAGGAGGAGCAGAGACCAGCTCTGTTAGGCCCTAGAGGACCCATGCATCATGGTGGACTTGGGGAGCCAGGAGCCCAGCGGGCTGCCCGGCGTGGGGTGAGGAGGCTCTGAGCTCTGGAGGGACTTCAGAGGCCAAAGAAAAGCCTCAGCACAGGGCCTCAGTGCTCTGAGAAAGGGGAGTGTAAGGGAACATCAGCAGGTTGCATAACGGGGGTGGTAGGACTTTTCTCTCCAGGGAACCATTCATTCAACAAATGTTTAAGAAACTCTGATGGTAGGTTATGGGGGTACACAGTGAGCACGAGGAAATCCCGGCCCTTATGGAACTCACTTTGTGGGAAACTGACACGGGAACTATGTAAATGAGAACGAGGGACATGTGTGGGGGCTGTGAGGGCATGGGGGCGAGGGGGGCACTAATCCAGCTCTGGGAGTCAGCAGGCTTCCCAGAGGGCATTCCGGAGCTGTTGTTATATTCCTCTGGAGCAGGCTGTACTCTTCAGAGAACTTATCACTGTTGGTAATGATACATTTGTATGACTCCTCACTGCCTTGTCTCCCTTTTAGGGGGTGGATTCTGGAAGGGCTGGGACCGAATCTCCTTTGTTGGCCACTTTATCAACAACACCTTGGCACACTGCAGGGCAGACAGTAGATGTTCAACAACGATGTGCAAAATGAGTGAATGAAGCTGAGCCTTGAAGGCTAAATAGGAGTTAGCCAGGAAGGTTTGAGGGTGAAGAATGTTCCATACAGAGGGAACAATACATCAAAGACCTGAACATTAAGAAGTCAAGAAGTTAGAGCCAGCTAGAGAGTACAGAGCTGGGAGTCGGAAGTGGGATGAGACCGAAGAGTAATAAGTATATACCAAAGTATATACATATATACGCTATAGTATGTTATATATACATACATATATATATAAGCATATACTGAAGTATATACAATATACAACTACTTAAGGGGCTTGGGCTGGCCCCAGGGCAGCAGGCAGTCTTGGAGAGCTTTTGCACAGGGGAGGGACATGATCCTAGTAGAGACTTTTCCGAGCAACACCATCCGGGACTCTGACTTAGCTGCCTCACACGCCCCCTGCTTTTCCCCCTCCTATTTGCATACTTACTGCTCACAGTACTGGCCGGTGTAGCCGGGTTCGCAGGCCGTGCAGCGGTACCCACCAGCTCCCAGGCTCTCACAGGTGCGGGAGAACCTGGGGTAGGGGAGGTAAAGGTCAGGCCATGGGACACCCACTTACCACCCTCCTCCCCCTGCTTCTGCCCCCAAAGCCAGTGCAGTGCCCTCCCCTCCCCAGTGGGACTTCCTCACTGGGCCTTGAGCAAGGGCACCCACATGTTCTCTGGGTTGGTCAGTGGGCAGGCACAGGGCTGGCAGTCCTCAGGTGTCCCGGCTGTGGCATCTCCATAGTAGCCAGGCGCACACAGCTCACAGAACTCCCCAGCGGCGTTGTGTTGGCATTGCTGTGAGGCACAAGGACATCAGCCCCTCGCAATTTGGCAAAATCTACCAAAACCTCTACAATCTTGTACTCCCTTGATCTGGAAATTCCAGTGTGAGCTTATCTTAACATATAATTGGGGAGGAGCACAAAGATTTCACTGCAGGGTGCTCATCTCAGTAGTGTTTATAAAAGCCAAATGCTGGAAACAATCCACAAACAGGGAACTAGATAAATCAAAAAGAATATCCATGCAAACAGCTAACAAAAAGGGTGGTGTTGACTGCATTTCTTACATTTTCCTATCTAAACACCTGTAACACCAGAGAACAGTGGAGCTATATACCTTGGTATGTGGGGGCACAGCTTTGAAAATACATGCTTCCTCACGAAAACATGTGAGTTTTATATTCTCTCCCAGAGAGGTCCATGTTTGTTTTATTAACACAGCCTGTTCCTTGCTCCATGGTTAGTGTGTGGGTCTGTCAACCACCCCTTGACCACATACTGCAGCGGGCTATACACACGCCACTCCGAAAAGGTCAAGTATGAAAAAGTATTTAATAATATGGAAAGTTGTTCATGAACTTGGGAGTAAAAAAAGTTGATTACCAAACTCAATTACGCGACGGTTCTTTGCAAAACAAAAGGCATATTAGTGCATGTAAATATTTGCCCAGAAAAAGAGCAAAGGAGCCCCATACTCTAATGTTGACAGTGCTGGCTTCCAGGTGATAGGATTACAGGGAATTTTTACTTTCTTTTTGGGTTATCTCTGTAGTTTGATTTTTCTACAGAGAACGTGTCACTTTGGTGATAAAAAAAAACAGCAGTAACTGAAGTTTTCAGTTATTCTGTTATTCCATAGCTCTGGCCACCCCACCATGCCTGCAGCCCCTCAGTGACCAGACCTGCTGGTCCAGGGGCTTTATCCCAGAGGCTGTGCCCCACAGCCTTGCCCTGGACATAAGCCCACCTTACCGAGCCCACCCCTCCCCATCTCACACTGGTATACCATCCAGGCCTGCATGCATCTTACCGAGCAGGCTCCAGTCTCTGGGTGGCACAGGTCTGAGTGGCCGTTGCATTCACACAGCTCACAGTGGCCAAGGTAGAGCCCACTCCCAGTGCGCGTGTAGCTGGGGGCACAGTCCTGCCAGCAGGGGGAGGGGTTGTTCTCCATCTCCAGTTCAGTCCCATCTGGAGCCAGCAGACCCAGAACCCACTCCCTCCATCCCTGCTCCAGAATCTAGACCCCCGGAGGCTCTGGAGGGGTGATCCCATGTCCAGCCCTCCTTGCTAGCAGCCTCCCTCAGGAGCCTTCCTCCCTGTCTTCATCTTTGCTTTCTCGACACTCCAGAGCTGGGGTAGAGTCTGCTCCCATTCTGCCTGGCTCCTGCAGCCACTTGGAATTTACTGAAATAATAGTTTTTCCTAGATGGAGAACCCTTCCTCACCCCCAGGGCTTTGTTCCTGAAAATTCTTCTGGCAGAGTCTTTATTGAAAAACTTAATCCCTAGTTGGAAAAAGAGAGGTCGAGGGACGTCAATTTGGAACGAACTCATGAAAATCTACAACCATGGCTGCGTTCCCTAAGTGAAGGAGGCAGCACGTATACAACCAAGGGTGATTCACACATTCTAAGTGAGGAATCATGGGTTCTGGAGACAATGAATTTCTATTCACTACCCCTTCTTTGAAATCTCTCCAGGACCCCTTCTCTGACCATTTCAAAGGGATGTTTGTAAATCTGTTTTCCTTCACTGCAAAAAGTATGCACCTAGGATGCAGTTTCCCCCAGGGGTTCTCTTTCAAAATGTGTTACATTTGATAACCAAGGGCTGTTAAATTCTTATATTTGGATTTGAAAGTTCTTGTGGCCACAGCAAAGGTGCACAGATGTAAAACTGCAGAGATGTGGGCTTCCTGCTGGGAGTTTCTGAGGCTGGGGGCTGGCTGCTCCATACTTGACCCCTCTGCCGCCCACCTGGCATTGCAGCCCTGTCTCGGCTGTGCCAGGGATTCCTCCTTCTTCAGTTCCACAATCACTCATCAAATGTCACTGGCAGCCTGCTGTGGGCCTGGGGATTTGGTGGTGAACAGTCCTCTCAGGCCCTGCCCTCACAGAGTTCACGACCTCCAGCTGAACCCTGCAGATGCTTCTGGATTCTCTGCCACTGACAGTCCTCTGTTCCACCCCTACTGTGCTTCCCTCCAAATGGACTCCCTGTCTCTCCCCTTGCCCCATCCATCTCAGTCACCACCGACAGAGAAACTTTCCTGGGGCCTGGCTCTGCTGGAAGCACTGCCTCGGCAGCCTGCCATTCCCCACCAAACAGCCTTGTTCCAGGCCTGAGGAAGAAAGAGCGTCCTGCTCCAGCTTCTCAGGGCTGACCATTTTCATCGCAGGCTACTTCCTTTTGAGCTTCTGCTTCTTCTGCCCTCTTGCCTATAATCAAAGCCTGCTCCGTGTAGTTCATTTCCCTAAGGCATTTCCACGCTCTGCTTTGGGCCAGAGTAATTTGTGTCTCTGTATTGTCAGGTGGATGCCCCGAGAGCACAAGCTGGGTCTGACCCTCCGGAGAGTGTAGCTGTGTGCCCTTGGGTAAGTCACCCACCTTTCACTGTCTGTTTTTTTAAAATCTGTTAAAAGTGGATAATCACACATCTCTCAGGGTCATTGCAAAAAATAAATAAGATATTGCGGGATACCTTAAAATTATGACAGCAATCCCAGGCCATGGAAATGCCAGTTGACCAGCTGTTGACACAGCTGTGCTGGGACAGAGGGGTCTGGGCCAGCCACACTCACCTGGCAGGACAAGCCGACATAGCCTGGGGGGCAGCGGCATTCCTCCACCTCAAGGGCCCGCGGCCCCTCTGAGGGCCCTGGCTGGGCGACCTCCAGGCTGACCGCACTGATGCTGGCTGTCAGTGGCATCGAGGAGAACGTGGCCCGGACCAAGAGCTCGTCCAGGTCAGCCAGTGCCATCAGGAGGTGCTCACGTGTAGCTGGCTGCCCATCAGGCCGGCGCCAGAATTCCTGGGTGTGGGAACAACAGCCAACGCAGTGAGGGGTGCTGGGCCTCATGTGCTGCTCCTGCAGCAGCCCCCTTTTCCCCCCGCCTCCAGCTCCTGCTTCCAGGCACTGGCCACGGATGTGAGGTGAGCACAGGGAAGTGAGAGGCAGGGGTACGCAGTGTCAAAGCCAGGCTCCAAAGCAGGGTGGAGGGTTGGAGAGGGTCAGACGTGGTGGCCAGGTACAGCTCACCTCTCGGAAAACAATCTGGTGGCTCCTCCTCTCAGGGCCCTGAAGCACCGGCTGGGAGGCCACTAGCATGATGTTGTTGCCCTGGGGAGATACCAGAGGGATTGGGAGGGGCACTGAGGGGCTCTTGGGGACAGTGGGGTCCCCCACCAGTCCCACCCTCCCATCTCACCAATCTCCCAAACCCATGTGCCTAAAGGAATCAGGTACATGCCCACTACGTCCTTCTCCCAGCAGCTGAGCCTCTGCCTGGGTAGTGCCCAGTCAGATGGCAGAGTGGAGGCATGGGCCTAACCCCCTCGGCGCACGCCACGTCAGCTGAGCACTGGACTGAAGTACCGCAAACATTGAAGGCGTCCCCTGACTTCCACCTCCCCCTTCTGCCGCCTGGCATGGCACCCTGCACGTACCGTGATCTGGACATCAGGGTCGGAGAGTGGGCTGCTCTGCGCCCCTGCTGTGTAGGAGAGGGTGTATCGCAGCTTCCCACCATAAGCTGCAACCTGCAAAGAGTCCTGCAGTCACAGCCTGACTCTGCCTTCCTCTGGGGTGTGGGTGACCCTCCAGGAGAGGGGGCAGAGCCTCTCGAGGACATTTCATACCTGTGCTGTCCCCTCTACCCAACCGGAAGCTGGTGTGCATGGCCTGTAGTTGCCAAGGAGACAGGACATCTCTCGGCTCCTTCAAAGTCTCAGACCTGGTGGCGGTGTCCTGAGAAGCCTCTTTTCTGTGTTACGGGGTTCCCCATTTCCCACTGCCTGACAATCCAGCAAGCAAGCTCCAATTCCCTTTTCACTTGAAGGAACTTCCCATAAAGCAAGGGGTAATGACAGTGACTATGCTGGGAAGGTTGCAGAAGGTTCAAAAGTTCTCAGCCATGGGGGTGGGGTTGAAGGTGGCTCCTCAGAGGCCTCACATCCCAGGCAGGTGGGTCTTGTTTGCTCAGAATCCCCCCTAATGCAAACAGCTGCCCTGGTTTTCTTGAAAGGAAACTATGTCCTACATGCAGGCCATGTGGTCTGAGGGGCCCACCTACCCCTCTTTACTGGAGACATGAGCCAGGTGTGGCCAATCTGCCCAACCCACCCATCTCCCTCTCCACTCCACCAAGGATGAAAGCGTGGACCTGGCATTTCTGTTCTTTCTACTGGAACAGAGAAACACCCTTTACTAGTCAGACTGGAAGCTGGAGAATGACGCCAACTGAGATAAAGTCCTAGTGAGCCCCTGGATCCAGCCATGCCTGATAGCAGCTATCTTGGGGACTCTGTTGTAGCCATGCCAACTGGACCTGGGTTTCCTATTGCTCACAACTGGAAGAGCCCTTCTGTTCGCCACGGGGGGTTTCACACGGGCATCCGAGGCCACAGCTCGGCCTCACAGGGCTTTACAACTTTCCTTTGCCACCAGGGCAGATGTTCAGATCAATATCACCCTGGGTCAGCCCATTTGTTCATTTGTGTGTTCATTCAGTTGGTGAGCATTTATTAAACACCTACTGACTATACCAAGCCCTGTGCTACACGTGCCCTGAGGATGACCTCCACAAGCTCAGGGTGAGGTAAGGAATTTAGGGGCACAACCAGATAACCATGAAACTGGCTTCCTATTTGCTTTGGATACTAGCAAGTTCATTGCCTTCTCTAGGACCAAGCTGCAGTGGAGTACAGCAGGGTGGCTAAGGGGGAAGGCTCTGCAATCTAAGACCAGAGTTCAAATCTAGCTTTATTGGCTGGACAGCCTTGGACAAGTCACTTAACCTCTCTGAGACCTACTTTCTTCATGTGGAAATGGGAGTAAAAACAGTATCTACCTTGAAGGGTAGCATGGGATTAACACAGTGTAAAATACTGAACTCAGCACGGTGCCTGCTGAGCTTACAGCCTCGAGGCTGGCCAACACCTAATTACACCCAGTTCCACCCTTGGCTTCAGCACATCTTTCCTATCCTCATTTCCCCCTGGCCTAGACTTGCCTGCTTCTCTGAGTATTATTTTCTTGCACATTGTATATACTCTAAAGAGGCACCCTCTGTTGTTTCAGAACAGGATGGAGGCAAAGCCAGTTCTAACACTAATGCCAATGTTAATAAGAAGGATGGTGATGCCAGTGGTGATAGGAATGATGGTCAGACTAACAGTGAGCTCTGCGAGTCAGGGTCTTCTGCCTCTACACAATACAACACACGGTAAATACTTAATGAATGCTTCTTGAATGAATCAATGGATGAATGAATGAATACAGTGTTAAGAGCAAGGTCAGTGACCTAGAGAGAAGGTAGAAGGAGCCCAAAGAAGGGATGTCTTATCTCCCAGGTAAAAGCTCCTCTGCCAGGGGCCTGTGGCCTGCTGGAGGGTAAGAGCTAAGCTGGGTTTAATCTCAGCCCTGCTTTGACCTGAACATGGGACCCCAGGCAAGCCCCTTTCCCTCTCTGGGCCTAGGTCTACTCATATGGGTCACAAAGGGCTTTGAAAAAGGACCCTCTGATATTTTAGGATTCAATGACACCCATTGCCCACCCCCAACTCCTTGTTACCTTGTTCCCCAGGAAGGCTGCGGGCAGCTGCCAATAATAGAGGCTTTCGGGAAGCAGAGAGAAGCCTTCATAGGAGAGAGAGAACTAGGACAGAAGGACAGGCGGTGAGTGAGAGTGGAGGGAGGGAGCAGGCTGGGGGCCAGAGGGCAGAGTGGTCCTGATGGGGTGGACCCAGACCCTGAGGGGTACCCAGGAGGGCAGAGGGATGGAAGTACCACCCCCACAGCTCAGGTCCTGGCCTTGCTCTTTGGACAACCTGTCCCCCTTGCATGGACCTGGGCCCCCCAATGACTCTTGCTGGGCATGCTTTGGGTTGGGGTCTCCTCACATCTGGCGCATGCCTTTTGCAGGCCCCACAGTGACTCACATGGCACACCAGAAAACATTTTAAAATTCAGTGGCTATTTTAATGTGCATTTAAAAATGTATCACTAGCGTAACTGAGCTGGTGTATGACTGACTTAAAGAAAAAGGTAAAGTAATAATAGTTCAGGAAGTGTGCAGAAACAGCAGAATTTGTGAAGTTGGTTCAGAAACAACTGAAGTCTAGGAAACATGAGTGGGGGTCCCTTGGCGAGTAGCCTGACACATACCTGGGAGTGTGCAGAGGAAGACAGAGAAGCAGAGGGGGAGGAGGAGGAGGCATGTGGATCTGCTGTCAGAGCAGCTGCAGGCTGGCTGCGGGGCAACAGCCCCTGCGGAGGGGGGTGGGAGTGGGCAGCAAAGCTGGAGAGGAGCTGCCAGATCTCAGCATCTATCCGCCTCTGGGCCTCATCCACCTGGGGGACCGAGAGGGGGAGGACAGGAAAGGAACAGAGAAGGACAGAAAGGACCCCATGAGGCTTTGCCATCCCCCAGGCCACGCCGGGCTCAGCCAGCCACCTGCTTCCGGGCTATCTGCTCACAAGTGCCAATGCCTGATGCTCTGACCCTTGTCTCCACTGCCCTCTTGCTACCTTCTTCATGAGCCTGCTGAGGCTATCCCGGGGTGGGCCCAGCTGACTATGGGGAGAAGCCCATACAGGAGGTGACCCCTGGGAAGAAAGGGGCAGACAGCTCTGTCCAGCTCAGGCTAGAGGGGCTGGAGGGAGGCCCACAGGCATATGTGGTGAGGGAGGCTGCTCTTTGGGCCTTACGCTCCATGAGTGCCCACGGTGCCGGGCCAAGCCATTCACAGCTCCGGAATGCCTCCCAAGGGCAACACTGGAGTGGACTGGGCATCAAGCCGGGGCCTAGCCTGGCATGGGGGGAAATGGCTCAAGAAGGCCAGGGCCTCGGCTCAAGGCTCCTGCTTGGATTATACTCTCAGGCCTCCTTCCCAGGGCCCCAGACACAGCCTATCCCAGCCAGGCCCTGGGTTACCTGTGATAGCCGCTGTGCCCAGCCCCTGCTCTCTGGGGGCCCCAGGATCCTTCCAGCTGTCACAGCTGCCCGCAACTGCTCCTCTGAGAGGGACGTGTGGTTCTGACGGGTGGAGGGCACAGGCCAGCTCAGACCACCCAGGGCCCCAGAGCTGGAGCCCTGAGGAGTGTTTTCTCCCCGTGGATATGGTGGCCAGAAAGGCTCACACTGAATGGGGAGAAAGATGCAAACTCCCCAGTCTAAGTGGCACACGGGGGTTAATTCCAGGCCACTGGGAGGACATACGCACACAGGGTTAACATGAGGTTGGAGGCACATACCCCTCCTGGCTCTAACTCCTGTCATCCAACGCTTGGGCGCAATAGCACCTTGACCGTGGGGCCATCGGGCACCACCTGGGTTCATGCAGACCCTCACTGCTTTGGGCACTGGGCTGGGGCTTCCAAGAACACACCATGCCAAGTCATAGCTTCACACCACTCAGAGCATGGGCCTACCTGCTGAGCCCGGGGCATCTGTGTGAAATAGGCCTCCTGCTGTGGGGTGCAGGGAAACGCCAGGAAAAGGAGTCAGAGAGAGGTCTGAGGGCCACAGGACAGGGCAGGAGGAAGGCAGACAGGGAGGCCAGAAGAGGAGGAACTCGAGAAGGGAGGAGGGACTAGAAGGCAGTCAGACCTGGGAGAAGACTAGGCTACTTGGTTCTGTCCAAGAAACAGGGACCGGGCAGCCTGAGAACCACCCCTCCTAAGTGTCCCTGGCCTCCCTGGGACCCAGGGCATGGGCACCCATCTACTAAAGCACAGGTCTCAGCCGGCAGGGTTCTCCTGTACCAAGAACCGCTTTTCCTGGGTGTTACTGGGTGGTCTTGACTACTCAAGGAACACATCTGGGCAGGCTGCCCTGGAGTCTGCTCCTAAAACCCTGTGCCTGTAACACCTCCCACTAGACCGTGACTCTGAGTAGCAAAGAAACATTCACCTCTGGCACATGCGGTATTGAAGGATGGCCTCTGACCTGGTTTGGATCCCCCGGGGTGCCACCTGGCTGTGGGAGCTCAGGCTTACCTGCGCTCTCTAACCTTAGAGTCCTCATTCATGTATCAGGGCTGTAGGAGGACCCCACCCAGGCAGTTGTGATTTATGACATGTACAAGTGCTTGGAACAGCGCTGAGCACAGGGTAAGAGCTCAATGAACTTGACCTATGATAAGAACTATTACTATGTCCAACACCAAGCACAGAGGCAACAGCAGAGATGAGAGGATTTTGAGTGAGCAAATGAATGAAATTGAAACTACCTTGCATAAGTCCTTGTGTGTCCAGGACCTTGCCCTGGGACCTGTTTGTTGACTAGCTGCATGAAAGCTAATAATCATTAATAGGTAAGCACTTATTCCGTGGCAGGCATGATCTCTAATCCTCCCAGCCACCCTGGAGCTGAGGTTTATCGAAAGGCAGCCAGCGGTAAGAGGCAGAGCTGGGTTTAGACCAAGGCCTATCTGACCCCAAAGGCACACACATAACCACGACGTGGTCAACACCTTCCTGTTGGCCCGGAGTGCTCTGAGGTCAACGTGTGTCTGAGGCCCCGGTGGCCCCAGGGCTTGGCAGGGGCCTGGCTCAGAGCTGGTGACTGGGGAGGGCCTGCAGCCCCCACCGAGCATCACACCTTGTCTCCTTGGTAAGTTTCCGGCAGCTGCCAGTAGAAGGACTCATGGCCAAGGTGGGCAAAGTTGCCAAAAGAGAGCTGGGCCCCCTGGGGCACGGGTTCCACGGTGAAGCCTCCCGTCAGGCGGCTGTTCCGCTGTGGGTTCACCAGGGCAAAGCCTTGGAAGTCCCCAGGGGCAAAGTGGGTGGATATCTGGTAATAGAAAGAGGATGGGGTGTCAGCCAGGGCACTAGGGCTGGTACCTTGGTGGGGAAGGGACATGGGAGGGCATTATGGTTGGTAATAGGGGGTTGCTGAGATCAGGGCTAGGACAGAAATAATGGGGGGATGGGGACATTTGGGGGAAGGAGGGTTTGGCTCAGTGCTGACATAAGCAACACTGGGGGCACGGGGAGGGTATTAGGGTAGGAGTGAGGGTGGCTGGGATCTGTGCTTACATGGGCAATAATGGGATGGGGAGATGGTTGTCTTCATAGGCAGTGGTGACCCTGCTTGGCCAGGCTTCTGACCTGCTCCAGTGATGACCCAGGCCGAGGCAGGCACCAGGCCCCGGGGCTGGGTCAGTGTACAGGCTCTTACCAGGTGGCGGGTGTAGGAGGAGCTGGCACACTGCTGGGTGATACCCATGCAGAAGCAGGGCAGGCAGCCATCGGAGTTGCTGGCGCTCAGGTGGAAGTGGTGGGGCCGGCAGTTGCTGCAAGTGAGGCCTTCTACCTGGGCCTGTGAGGATGGATGGAAGGGTGGGTGCGGGGAGCTAGGTGGGTCTCTTGCACCTCAGCAACCTTTGAAGCCAGCCTTCCCAGCCACTTCCGGCAGTTCTGAGGAGCCCCTGCTACCCCTATGCCTAGGTCCCCAGCTCCCGTCAGATGCTGCCTGATTTCCCACCAGTCTCCAAGCTGTGGGGCAGAGATGGGATCTCTGGGGAAGGGAGGTAGGGCACAGGGTTAGCCCCAAGGGTATGGTGAGAAGGAAGGCCTGGCAACAACTGTGGCTGCGGTTCAGGGCCTCGCCGAAGGCAGGGGGTTTGGACTAACCTTGCACTGACATTGACCAGCTGTGTCACACTGGCTGCTGACGCTGCCCTGGGGGTCGCAGCCACAGCCGATGGGCTCTGGCAACTGGCCGTCTCCTGAGGTGCAGGGAAGCCACAGCTGGAACCCGCCTCCAAGCACACCCATTTCCACCACCCTCTGGGCATCTAACTCACCACTGAGAGAGGGAGCGTTTATGTCTGAACACCTACCACGTGCACGCGTTATACACATTCACAGCAGCCCTCTGGGGTGGGTGGGCCTTTTTCTATCCTCATTTTACAGATAAAGAAGCTGAGACTCAGAAAGTAAAGTCACTTGCCCCAAAGTTCTCGAAGGGGAACAAAGGGTCTGTCCTAGGTCCTCCCCTGGGGGAGACTGGGTAGCCGGACCCCAGAGCCCTCCCCAACTACTCACTTCGGCATGGCTGGCCCTGGCTGGGGTTGCCGTAGTAACCTGGGGCACACCTACAAGAGAGAAAGCAGTGGGTGAAGGGAGGGCAGAATCACAGACTCCTGGAGAGGCTGCTGTGAGCTCAGGGCTTGCTGGGGGCTCCTGTGTTGGACTCAGTGACCTCACAGTGCTGGAAGGAACGAATCAACATAACTCACCCATTTTACAGATGGGGAGACGGGAGAAGAGCAGGGACCTGCCTTAGGCCATAGAGCCAGTGAGCAAGCATTATCAGACCTTAAACTCGGGACCTTCAGCAAGAATGAAGGCTTTTCTGAGAAGACCCTGGCTTGGTTGGGGCAGGGGGTGTCAGGGGCTGGGGATGATGAAGTACAAGCCCAGATCTCTGAGGGCCTTGAATGCTAAGCTAAAGAGTTAGGCTCTCAGGGAGGGGAGTTGATTGTCTTCTGGAGGCCTGTGTGAGTGGGTGGCTTCTGGCCCCTTCTGGGCAGGGGAGTTGGGCCCAGCCTGAGACCAGGGGAAGCCCCTCCTGCACACTCCCACCCTGACCACCACCCACCTCACCTCTCACAGTGACGCCCGCTGTGGCCTGGGGAGCATGCATCACAGGTGGCGCGGCCATCTGTGTCCAGAAAGCAAGTGTGGACGGCCCTGGGAACGTGGGGGGCAAATTTCCTATTAGAAGGTCAGCTCTTCCCTTAGGACCAGGAGAGAAGGGCAAGGAAGGGCAGGCACGTGAACTAACGTGCTCTGAGTGCCAGCTACATGCCAGGCACTGTGCTGAGAGTTCAGATGTATCATCCCCTCATTCACTTCTCACAAGAGGGGCCAAGGTGGGGTATATCATTATCCCCACCTTACAGACGGGGAAGTTGAGGCCCAGAGAGGGAAGTGTATCTTATACAAAGTGACACACTGAGGAAGCGGTAAGGCCAGGATTTAACCGCTGCCTCTGAGAAGGGCCTGGGAGGGGGCAATGGACATTTCAGGAAAGGGCAGGTACAGGAAGGGACTGGACGCACTGGCCAGTGGTAGGGGCTCCATAGCATGGGCATGGCTGGCAGTCCTGAGGCGTCCCCCTCTGGGCGTCCCCGTAGTATCCCGGCTGACACTGCTCGCACCGAGGGCCCTCTGTATGGTGCTGGCAGCCCTGGAGGGGCAGAGTGTGAGTTGAGGCTGGGCCCCTGGAAGCCACAGATCCCTGGGTTAGGAAGGAAGGAGGGTGGGACTTACCTGGCAGGCACCTGTTTCGGGTTCACAGGCCTCTGTATGGCCATGGCAGCTGCAGCGTTCGCAGGTGCCCAGGTAGAGGCCACTGGGCATGCGTGTGTAGCCTGTGTCACAGTCCTGGGGGTAGGAAGGTGGCAGTGGGAGGGTCTTCCGTGGCAGGGTCCATTCTGGGCAGGGACCACTGGGTGGCAGGGCTGGGGTGGGCCTGGGGAGGAGGGGAGAGCTAACGGAGGAGGAGCCAGGGAGCACCATGCAGGGGGCTGGCTGGAGAGGTGGGCTGGGCCCAGGGCTCACCTGGCAGGATGGGCCACGGTACCCAGGTGGGCAGGTACACTGTTCCACTTCCAGCGCAGGGTCCTGGCCAGTGTCCTCAGGCACAGCCACGTCCATGCTGATGCCAGACACCCTGGGAGAGCCAAGACCCAGCATGAATGAGCGCTCATTCTGTGCCAGGCATCCCTGGAGTCCTAGACACGATTGTTTCATTAATCCTCCCAACAGCCCTGCCGTAATGCTCTGGGGTCCCATCCAGCTCCCCAGCTGGGCATCTGCCCTGCCAGTTGTTGAGAGGGCTATGGTGAATGGCTTATACCTGCAACTTTCTCCAGAGCATGAACCTTCCTTACCCAGAGAGGTCAATCACCCCACTCCCCCAGGAAGACCAATGACAGAATGACCTAGGGTACAAAAGCGCCTTTGCCTCAAAGAAGGAAGCCTGTGCAGAGCTCCTTGGGGGTGGAGCTGAGGCTAGTCTTTACCTAAAACTGCTTCCTTGCCTGGCCATTTACCCCTCCTGCATGCCTCCTCCCCACTCAGGTTCTCCTTGTAAGCCGTGTGCACCACAATCCCCATCTTAGGCTTTGCTTCTAGGGAACCTAAGACAAGTCCTGTGATGGAGGCACTGTTATAATCTCCATTTTGCAGATGGGGAAAATGAGGCACAGAAAGGCCACAAAGCCTATAAGTGGTAGGGCTGGCATCTGGCTGTACTGCGTCCCACCCCGCTGCCTGCCAACCCAAGCCCCTCCGTCGTCCTGCCCTGCCCCAGACACCTGCTCTCGGCTGGCTGCTGGGTGTAGGACGCCTGGATCAGGATGGTGTCAATGTCCGCCAGTGCCATCAGCAGATGCTCCCGAGTGGCCGGCTGCCCATCAGGCCGCTGCCATGCTTGCTGCCAAGGGAAGGATGCATGTGCTGCAACCGCTGACTTCCTGGGATGCTGATACCCCTGGGGGAGAGGAAGCTCCTGGGGGTGCTGCTCACCTCCCGGAAGGGCACGGTGAAGGTGCTGGGTTGGCTGGGGCTGGGCTCCTGGGAGGTGCGATGTTCCAAGACGATGCCATTGCCCTGCAGGACCACCAACGGCTGCCCGTGCAGGGGTGTGGAGCCAGGCTGGGGCCGCTGGGTCACCGTGAAGCGCAGCTCTCCTCCATAGGAGGTCACCTGGGACACAGGGTGCACGGGTGCTCAGCTGAGGTGCCCATAGGCGGGCCCTGCCACTGCCCCCACCTCTTCCACGTCCTCTCCAAAGGCACTGGGACACTTCTGTTTCCAAGCCTTTGCCTGCGCCGTGCCCTTTCTCCTCCCACCCCCCCGCCTACCTTGTCCCCCCGGAAGCGTGAAGGGAGGCTCCAGAAGTAGGCTCCAGGCAGAAGGCTGTGGAAGGCGGATAAGACCAGTTCCCCGGGCGTGGGCGAGGAGATGCCCTGGCTGGTGGTGTGGGTGCCTGCGGTGTTGGTCAGGCTGAACTGAGTGGGCTCCTCGGAGGCCCCAAGCACCTGGGAGTGGGTGACAAGGCCAGGATGGGGTGGCGGCCTGGGACCAGCACACGGTCCCCCAGCCCAGGGCCGTGTTCCCGCCTCAAGCAGGTACCTGGGCGCGGCTCCAGGAGGAGCTGGTACACTGGCGACTGACACCCATGCAGAAGCACTTGAGGCAGCCATCGGGGTTGCGGGCGCTCAGGTGGAAAGAGCCGGCGACACACTCATTGCACAGGCGCCCTACCACGTTGTTCTGCGGGCACAGATCTGGGAGCTGCAGGATGGCCCATAGCAGGGGCTGCCTGGAGCTTCCGGCCTAATCTGCCCACATTCTAGAGGGTGATACCCATGGCCAGGGGGAGCCACAGGAAGAGCACGGGGAACAAAATTGGGGCTAATTATTAATGGGAGCTGATGCAACCAATCATTTTCCCCTTTCGCTTTGGTTGCTAGAGGGCTCACAAAGAAATTTAGATTTGAAAATATAGCAACTTGGTTACAATAGTTACTTCTCCTATATATGCAGTGTTTCATGCATCGTGCTAGTTTCTGTTCACCCAGCACCTCACGTAACTCTCTGGTACCTGGAGAGGTGTGTGGTATCTCCGTGCTTTACCCGAGGAGACTGAGGCTCCACGTCACTCAGCTCGCTAAGCCACTCTGGGATTGCAGATGAGGAGCACTTGGCCCCAAAATCTGTCCAGGGACATTCGATCCTCCCACTCTTAATGCACATGATTTCCCATGCCCCCGAGCCTCCACGTCCTCATCTGCAGCTTGGGGTTGCTGATGCTGACCTCACTGTGTCCGCATGAGAATTCAAGTGGGGTACAAGCGAAGTTACAACACAGATTCAATGGTTACACAAAGAATGACTGGCAGAGGATGCGGGACTTGAACCCAGGTCACCTGACTCCCTGGCAGGGCTCCTTCCCAATACCAGGCCGCCACTCACAGTGGGGAAGACTAGCCAGCCAGGCCCATCAGCATTCAGCTAGGCCCCCACCCACCAGCCAAGGAGCCAAGGAGAGAATGGAACCTCCTTTCTTCCTCCCACAGCTGTGTGCCAGGGCCCAAGGTGGCCGAGGTTGGGTAGGGTGGGTGTGCATACCTTACAGTGGCAGACCTCCCCAGGGCTCCCTGTGCTGCCTCGCTCATCACAGCGTACAATCTCCTGGTCTGGAGGCACAAAGTGGTGTTGGGAATGGGCTAGACACAGTCTGAACAGACAGGGACAGAGTAGGGCAGCTCCCCAAGGCTAATGGGGTTTGGGGCCTGGTGGGCAGCTGAGGAAGGTACTGGGAGTGGTGGCTGCGATACTCACTGGTGGGTCTGCACTTGCCACCCGGCTGGATGGGGTTGCCCTCAAAGCCGGGGGCACAGCTGGGGGAGAGAGAGGGTTGTCAATGGCACTTCTGTGCCACCACCCTGCACAGCCTGCTTCTCCCAGCCCTTGAGAGCTCCCCCTTACCTCTCACAGCGGCGGCCCGTGTAGCCTGGGGCACATGCATCACATGTGGCTTGGCCATCTGTGTCCAGGAAACAGGTATCTGAGAATCTATGGGCATCAAGTGATAGGACATGGGGCAAAGCTGAAATGATGGGCCAGGCCTTACTTACTCTCCCACCCTGGGAAATGACTGTGGTCCGCATGGACATAGTAGGCTCTGAGGCATGATGTTGTCTCTGTCTACCTGTCTGGGGATCAGCAACCTCATAGCAACACTAGGAAGACAGGTGGTCTTCATGTGATCATTATATGGAAAAGGAAAGAGGCCCAGACAGGTCAAGGGGCATAGAAGAATTTAGTGACCAAGTTATGATTTGAGCCCAGATTTCCCACCTCCCTGCCCAGAGTATGCCCCTAGCCTGCTGCACTGCCCATTCCCCCAGCATTTCTGCCTCACCCTGAGCTGGGTCTGACCTGCGGGAGGCATCGATGTATGGGCAAGGGCAGGGCCGGCAGGCAGTGGCTGTGGCCTTTGTGGCGTCCCCAAAGAAGCCAGACTTGCATTTGTTGCACTGTGGCCCCTCCGTGTTGTGCTGGCAATTCTGGGAGGGAGGAAAGCAAGTGGCTCAGGCTCCACAGAGTAGTGCCCCTGCTCCCGGCCCGGCGCCACACTGGACCAGCTGGACTCTTCAAGGGTGGGCTTTGAGGCTGTCTGGTTCAGCCTCTCCCCGCCGTGTTGGACTGACTGCCCAGCTTTGCAGACAGGGGAGCATCCAGCTGCATTCTGATGGGGGAACCCATCCCTTCACATGGCAGCCTGTCCCAAAGCAGGCTCCAAATGCCTGCTTTACACTGACCTGAACCCGCCTCTCCTTTCCAATCTGCACCCACTGGCCAGTCACTTCTGCCCTCTGAAACCCATTCCTTCTACCCCCCCCATCTCTTTGGGGATTTGAAGATACTAGTTTTCCCTGCTTGCGCCTTCTCTCTGTCAGCTCCACAAAAATCCCAGCTGCCTCCAGTATCCCGAGGAAATACATACGATTTCTAGGCTCCTTCCCCTTTGGACTGCCCTGCTAAGGGCCATCCATTGCACAATACCCTCCAGGATTGCTCTGACCAGGACGGAGGAGAGAAGGGTGATCACCTCCCTTACCTGGACAGTATGTGTCTATTAAGGCATCCAGAAACCACGATAGCTTGTCTGGCAGACATGGCGGTCATTGTGGAGGCTCATGCTAAGCTTGTGGGCACAAGGAGACCTCAGCCTGGACTTCCCACCCTGCCTTTGCCCCTGCCCCTAGCCAGAATCCAAGTGCCAGCAGGCACTACTTACCAGGCAGTGGCCATACACAGGGTCACAGGAGCTGGCGTGACCATTGCAGTTGCAGCCGGAGCAGGTGCCCAGGTAAGGCCCACCAGGCACCCGGGTGAAGTGGGCATCACAGCTCTCGCAGGACAAACCAGAATAGCCGATGGGGCACCTGTGGGGCAGGACCCAAGAGAGAGGCTACAGGAACTGTGAGGCCCTGCTGTTCCTCCCCAGTCCTTGCTGGGGTCGCTGTAGTCCCCGGCCCTGCCAGCTCAGGCACCTGCACTCCTCCACACTGTGGGCACGGCCGTGGCTGGTGGCGTAGGTGACAGTGGTATCCATGGCGATGTCGCTCAGCCCCACGTTGGCCATCTTGGCATTGTACACCGTCTGGATGAGCACGGCCTCCAGGCTCTGCAGCACCTGTAGCATGTCTGCCCGCTGCACTGGCTGGCCAGACTCGTGGACCCAGTGCTCCTGGGTGTGGACCAAGGTGGTGGGGGGTCACTTGTCAGCGCCTGCCCGGCCCGAACCCCCTTCACTCCCAGCTCTGAAGGCTCGGGCACCACACACCTCAGAGAACTGGACCTGGCGCTGGTTCACAGTGCCGGGCTGGGTGGGCGTGTGGCCCCGGGAGAGAAGGCGATATCCGGCACCTACGAGGACCACATCCGGCCGCTGCACTGGCTCCAGTGTGCCCCGTGACAGCTCATAGCGCACCTTGTAGCGCAGGGACCCACCGTAGGAATCCACCTGGCCAAGACACGGCAGCTTAGGGCAGAGCACTGGGGGCCTTCTTGATGCCCAGTGTGTGTCCAGGCATCCCCTTCCTCCCTCACTCTGAGTATCTGGTGCTGTGTGCCTAGCATGGAGCTGGGTTCAGGGAAGCAGACATGGGTGGGACATGGGCTCTGTCTTTGGGGTGCTCAGTTTGCTATGTGTGTGGGGTAGGATAATACTGTGTAAGCAGTGCCCAGAGAGGCCAGAGGAGTTGCACTCACTCCAGCCCATGTGTGCGGGAGTGGTCCCAGAGCCCTTTCCAAAGGCTGAATCCGCATTCCTCCTGGCATGGCAGGCAGAGACCCTGCCCTGAATGAATGAGCCATTGCCACAGGGGGCTGTGCTGAGCACCTTTCACCCAGAGTCGAGTCTGCCCTGCTGTCTATCACTTCAGAGAGAGTGGAGCCCAGGTATCTGGGCATATGAGGAGGGGCTTGGCCCTTTCCCCTTCCAGGGTGGCAGCCTGGCCCCTCACCTTGTTGCCCAGGAATTGCTCAGGCAGAGCCCAGAAAGAGTCATGGACCAGGAAGCGTCGGGACAGGTCGACCAGCTGAAACTCCTGCAGCGTAGTGTCAATCTGCAGCTGGGTGGAGGACAGGGGTGGCATGCCTGGCTGCGCAGGCATCGTCACATTGACACCTGTGGGTTGCATGGGGAAGGGTGAAGGCCACAGTACCTGCCTGCCCCAGATGCCCACCTTGACGGGTGGTTACCCAGAAAGGTGGGTAAGTTCTGGGAGAAATTTGATTTAGAACTTTAGTCTCTCTCCCTCAGTAAGAAAAAATAAAAAAAGATTTTTTCCCTCCCTAAGTTTTGGAAGCAGCATTTCCCAGAACACGCCCTGGGGAAAGCCTATGCTGTAGAATGATAGCTGGGAGCCATTTGGGAACCAAAGGGTCAAAAAAGGGTGAGGGGATTCTTTGCACCAGAACCTTTTGCTTGCTAAGGCCCATGGACTGTCAGGGTGCAACAGCCCTCAGTGGGCCACCTTGAGAGTTCCATGGGGTTGAAGAATGGATGCCCAAGTCATGGTCCCAACACCCGACAGATGTGTGAGTCAGGGCAAAGGCTTCAGTTTCCCTTCCCATAAAAAGGCAATAGTGGCTTGTCTCATAGGGTTATTGGGAAGATAAAATGAGCAAATTAATATAAAATGCTTAACACAGTGCAGCACAAAGGAAGTGCTCAAAAAATGGTTAGCAGTTAGGATTGCTGTTGGCTGGTTAGCTGCTATTGCTGTTACCATGACAGGTCATCTAGTCCAACCGTCTCCTACATGCGTGCACATACACATACGTACACACAGTCACACACACACACACACACACACACAGAGGGATTCTTTTTAAAGCATCCTCCCAGATCTCTAGGGCAGCACTAAACCACCCAAGAGAAATTTTTGTGATGATGGAAATGTTCTGTGTCTGCTCTTTCCAATATGTTGGCCACTAGCCACAGGCCACTGCACTCTCAAAATGTGGCTAATGTGGTTGAAGAACTGAATTAATTAATTTTAATTTAAATAACCACACATGGCTAGTAACTACCATGTGGGACAGTGCGAAGGGATGGGAGCTCATTACCTCCAAAGGCAGTCCTCCCAGCTCTGGACAGTTTGACTCTTAGAAAGTTCTTCTTTATACTAAGTCTAGTTCTATCTTCCAATAGCTTCTCCCCTTGATCCTAAATGTGACCCCTGTAACCATGGAGGAGTCCAGCGTCTCATCTGCAGAAAACCACGCACAGCCTTCCAGAATAGGCTACACTGTCCCAGGCCTGCCTTCCTCTTTCCCTTCCTGGGATGTTTTTATGCCCCCTCCATCCTGGTCACTATCTATGCGTATGCCATCTGCCTAGCCTGGCATCCCCTAACCCTGACCATCCTGATTCCAATCAGACAGGCCTAGGTTCCAGCTCTCCTCTCAACAGCTATGTGACCCCAGGGAAGCCCCACAGTCTCTCAGAGGACCTCAGAATCCTCATCTTAAAACAGTAAAGATAGTCCTGACTTTGCAAGGACTGTTGGCTGTCCCATGAAATGCCAACTGAGCGTGTAGGGAGCTACACCCTCTCCTTCCATTTAATCCTCTGCAATGGAGGAGATGAGACTGGGGCTGCCTGATGTCAGGCTGTAAACGACGGAGCTGGGACTTGAATCCAGGTCGAGCTGATGTCTGAGCCCACACCATTCTGCTTCTCTGAGCCAGTGAGAACCGAGTCCAGCTGCTTGCCTTTATATTTGGGGACACAGGCCCAGAGAAGCCAAGAGACTTGCCCAAAGTCACACAGGCAGTAACCGGTGCAGTGGGAGGTCAGCCTGGGACTAAGATGCCAAAGCCTGGCTCTTGTGCTCTGGGGACACTGGCGTCTCTTGGTGTCTCAGGACGAGGACAACGATGATGGTGACCATAGGCAATACTTACTGGGCATTTACCAGGGACTGAGCCCTGTTCTAAGTGATTTGCATACATTAATTTGTTAAGTCCTTTCAACAACCTGGGAGGTAGTTGTTATTTTACCCCATTTTGTAGATGAGGAAACTGAGACTCAAGAGACCCTTGACCAAGGGTGCACAGGCATAAAGGTGAGTCAGGATTTGGCGCAGGAATCTGGCTCCAGAGCCCATCCTCCTCATAACCTCAAGTAGGCAAATATCAAGTGTGGATTTGGCTTTTCCTAAAAATGTTTGTTTTCCCTTGAAATGATTTTCTTCTCAGCACGCCTTCAGCAATCTTGTGTCCCTCCCTGAATGTGGTCCCATCTACCCAGTACATGCTGCTCTCCTGAAAATGCCTTCTCTTTAAGCCCACAGGAACCTGGTGCCCACCTCCTCCCCACTGCCTCCCACCCACCAACGTACCCTTGAAGTCATCGGGCTGGTCAAAGCGCAGCCGGATCTGCTCCCGGAAGCGGTGGCTGCTCTGGCACACGCTGGTGACGCCAAAGCAGAAGCAGGACAGGCAGGCGGCGCTGTGCTCCAGGTAGAAATGGCCATCGGGACAGGGCCCTGCTGGGCAGCATGGGAGTGGGCTGCAGCTGGTCACCAACCAGCAGGCAGCCCCAGCTCCACCCCCGCGCCTGGTACCCACCAGCCCACCACCTGCTGGCCCTACCTCGCTGTGGAATAAGCTCCAGGACACCATCAGGAATGCCGAACACCATGCCTCGGGCATTCATGGCCTCACAGGTGTAAGCACCCTGGTCTGCTTCCTTCACGTCACGAATGGTCAGCGTGCCACGGCCTCCCTCACTGGTCACTGTCACCCTGCAGGGCCCCGAGACACAGGTGGGGTCAGGCCTGGGCCACTGACCCAGCCACCTCTACTTTCCCAGTCCTGCCCAGGCCCAGGGCCATACCTGGGATGGGAGGGGATGTGGCCCCAATTGAGTCTCCAGTTGATGATGGGGGTGGGGACGCCAATGGCCACACAGGTGAAGGTCACTGTCTGGCCCCGGGAAGCCTGGATCACCTCTTGGGGTGGGGTCACGACCTGGGGAGGCACTGGGGAGACCAGAGCAGAGGTGAGGGCTATGAGGGGCAAAGGAAGGAAGAGTGGGGGATGGCTCAAAGGAGGGGAGGAAAGGAGGGGCCGAGACGGGAGAGGGGTCCCCAGCTCTCCCCCAGCTCCCTGCTCACTGCAGCCGAACTCATCACTGCGGTCAGGACAGTCGCTCTCCTCGTCACAGTGGAAGCTGGCCGGGATGCAGGTGTTCGTGGAGACGCAGCGGAACTGTGTGGGCCCACACACGTCCTCGGGGCGCTTGGCAGCTAGGGGACAGAGCCAGGTAGTATGAGCAGGGGGCACTGTCCTCAGAGAGCACCACCCCCATTCCCTACCTACCCCCAAACAGCCCACCCTCTCCACCCTCTTCAGGTGTCCCCAGGGTCACTCTCCCATCTCGCCACATGACACCCAGCTGCCCTGACCAGGTCCAGAGACTGCTGACACAAGACTAGCCACAATGTCATGGTCAGCAGTCAGCCCTCAAAGGCTCATCACATTACTGTGCTCCCAGCACTCACTCCTGTGCTCCCCCAAACAGAGTTATACCAGGCATGTCACAGTGACCCCATTCCCCTCACACCCAGCCACCCTCAGAAGCACAAGACCTTTGTCAAAGGCACAGGTAAAGCGGCTGGTGTGTTTAGACGCCAGGTAATACCTGGCACGGTTCTATACTGGAAAGGCCTTGCTAGGGGCCTGCCACAGCCTGGGCCTTGCAGGTCTGCCCTCCTCTAACAGGCCCAGGGCTGGCACCTGACCCGGAGCAAGAACCTATGGACTGACCGGAGGCCTGGAGTTGGCCTGATGCCAGGGCCGGGCCCCAGTAGGCATCTCTAGCAGATGTTACTGGTCTATCCTCAGGGAGACTGAGTTTGAGACAGATGCACAGGGACGGAGAGGGTGGGAGTGGAGGCCACAGAACCAAGAGGAGGTCAGGAGGCAGCCCTCTACTGACACCACCGCAGAGGTGTCTGTCCCAGTGCTCTGCGAGCCCCAAGGCCCTTTGGCTTTCACGTTTTCTGTGCTCTGCCAACAAGGACTCAGTCCTCCTTTGACTTTTCCCTGGAAAAGGCCCCTGAGAAGAGGCTTTCAGCTAAGACCCCTGACTACCAAAGTTGGCCCCCAGGGCCTTCACACTTGGCCAGGGAGGGCAGAAACACCTGCCCGAGAAGGGGTGGGCGGGGGCCACATGGACCCGGGACACTCACGGCAGTTGGCCTCATCAGTGCGGTCCTCACAGTCAAAGTCGCCATCGCAGTGCCACAGCTTGAGGGCACAGTGTCCATTCCCACAGGGGAACTCGTTGGGCTCACAGGGCGGGGTGGGGCCTGGGTGGGCCGAGCAGGGTTCAGCTGTGGCCCTGCCCTGGCCGCTCCCCCTGCCCTTGAGCCCACTGCACCCCGCCTGCTCCTCACCACAATCCAGCTCATCACTGCCATCCTTGCAGTCATCCTGCCCATCACAGACATAGTCTCTGGGAATGCAGTGCCCACTGTGGCATGCAGCCTCATGAGGCCCACAGGGCACAGGCCTGCCGGTGCCAGGGAGCAGAGGCTGGGGAGTGAGAGTGACTGCAAACCGCTCCACGGTGGTTGTCTCCAGCCGGGGCAGTAAAGGTGATGTCTCCACCAGCGAGGGTGGCATGGAGGTGAGCTCTGGGACTGGCTCCTCTGTGGACAGAGCCCACCTGGCATTGGCAAGAGAGGGTGGCTCCTCACCCCACCCCCACCCCCCAGGCCCTCCCCGTACCTCCCACCACACCCGGTGCTGCCAGCCCTGACCCGATTATCACCTTCCCTGTGTCCCTGACCACCTCCCTCAGACCCCTCTGCCTGTGCCAGACCCTCACAACTGCAGATTGACTTGGGGGCCCACGTGTGCCCTGGCCCTGGCCCGGCATCTGCAGGCCACTTCTGCCCCTGGACAGTCCCTTACCACAATTGAGCTCATCAGACATGTCCCTGCAGTCAGGCCTCCGGTCGCAGCGATACTCCAGGGCCACGCACTCGTTGTGACTGTGGCAGGCAAACTCGGCCTCGGTGCAGACCCTTGGGAACTGGGGCACTGCGGGGTTGGAGGGGGTCAGAGGTCGGCGGAAGGGGCTGTGGACAGCACAAGCTCTGCGTGGCTGTGGGTAGGTTTTCGTGCCCTGTGGCAGTTACTTGGCATCTTGCAGTGGGGGAAAGGGGCATGTGGTGGACACATCACTGCACACACGGGTCATGGACCATGGGCCATGCGGCAGGAGCCTCACCCATCCCTTACACAGACCCTACGCAAGTTAACATGCTATACGCATGCAACCACATCACATGCATGCAGGCCGCAACCTGGCCCAGGAAGGATGAAGAGGAAGGAGAGAAGGGGTGGCTTATGGGCCATGCCCAGCCACCTGGTCCTCATTCTTCCTTCCCCCCTATCCATTAGCTTCTCCAGATACCTGGCTGGTTAAACTCTCACCTGGTGTCACTGTGGCCACCACAGTGCCCAGAGGGGACGGGGGTGTCTGTGCTGTAAAGGAAGGTGTGATCAGCAACCATCCCACCTGGGACCTGGTTGCTGTGGACTGCAGGACTCAGCCAAGCCCATCCCATCATCCCTGGCTGGGAAGACTCACTGAAAAATCGGGAGGAAAGAACTGGATCCCCAGCAATCTTCAGACCTGGGTCTGGGGATGCCCAGAGAGAAACCCGATCTTGGGTGCATTAACTGAGGTTTTATGTGCAGAACGAGGGAGGTGATTCCCTACACCATGATGGGGAAAGAGTCTGCTCAGTTCTGGCTTCCACTGAGCCAGGGATGGGGACATGCTGGAGCCTTCCAGGGAGAGGGACTGAGATGGAGATGGAGCTGAGAGCCAAAGCCTGTGAGGAACGACCTAGGACGGTCTGGCCTGGAGAAGACAAGACTTAGGGAGTGCAGCAAAAAGGAACCCAGGCCCACACAGAGTATGAAGGCCGGGCCTTTGTATCTAACAACTGTTTGACTTTGGGCCAGCTTCCTATTCTCTCTGAACTTATTTCTCATCTTATCATAGGCTCTGGCAAGACTGGCACAGACACAGCTTTTGGTGTAAATTCTCGCTTTTCCATTATCTGCCTATAAGAATTTGGACAAACCACTTTTCCTTTCTGGGCCTCAGGACCCCTATCTCTACAATAACCCGGGAATTGCTGCAAAAGCAGAATGGTGGAGATACTGAGAGCCTAGCATATAGTCTGTGCTCAGTAAACATTTGTTGGGTTTTGTTAAACATTAAAGTGTTTTGCATCCAAAAGTACTACGAAGAAAGGAATTATTACCTATTGTCAATGTATAGAGGTCTAGAGAGAGAAAGCATAAATTAAATCTAATGAGGACATGTTAAAGAAAACAGATTATGCTTAACACAAGCCCAGATAGCATAGGGAAGACTCATGAGATAGTGAGCTCCCTGTCTCCAGTGGGATACAAGCCCCAAGCTAGGAGATCCCATCATGTGGATATTCAAAGGGGACCTACATGAGTCTGAGAAACCAGAGGATATGCCCCCAGGCCCCAGGATGGCCTCACCTGTGCCCAGGCGTCGGAACTGAAATCCCCGGGGAGAGGTGATATAGGAGGCAATGGAGCCGCTGGAGATGACTGTGTGCAGCACCTCCTGAATCTGAGCCCCGTCCGCATTCCCTTCAGAGCCCACATCCAGCTCCACGAAGACCCAGCCATCCAGCTCCCTAGGGATGAGGATGGGGCAGGGAAACGGGGTGGGGAAGATGCCCAAGCTCTCAGCTTCTCCCTTAGCCCCTGCCTGATGCTCAGGCCAGATCTCCAGACTCTTGCCCTGCCCCTAGACCCCAAGCAGAGAAACTGAAGGTCCAAATTCTCCCCCACAAATAGAGATTCTCCCCATCAGGCCTCTCCTGCCTCCCCTCCTGGTACCCAGGCTTCTCCCCACCCTTGTAGCTCCCCCAGGTTCCTCCCAGCCCCTCACCAGCCCCCAGGGGACCCTTCTTACTTGATGAACACCACACTGACAACCTGATCTCCTGGAATCTTCAAGTACTCTGACTCCAGCTGGGGAGGGACAAGCACCATCAGCCTCCAGACACCTTCACCCCATCCCCAGTCCTGCCCTGCCACACTCGGGGTCCCCGAAGCCCCTTCACCTCACCGTGTCTACCACAGCCTCAGACACCTCTCGGAATGCCTCAGAGTTTGCGTCCTCCAGCCGAGGGCCGTAGTCGATGGAGTGAGTGAAATTTACCAGGGCCCGGAAATAAACTGCAGAAAGGAGGGGAGTGTCACTGTGAGGGGCCCAGCCTGGCATGTGGTGGCCTCAGGAAACTGGTCAGTGGTAGACATGGCAGCACAGTCCCCAGAAGCCTCTCGCCCAGGCAGACACCTATGTGCTCACAGCTATGCCCGGCACTGCCCATATGAGCACATGTTACAGCAGACCTGGGAGGCCTGCCCAAGGTCAAAGCTGGAGCCTACCCTTGAGTGAGGGCTTTGACTAACAGGGAAAGAAGTCCGATCCAGAAACCAAGTGATGGTGCAGAAGAGGAGACCCCCAGCGGCTCAGAGGAAGGCTGGACAAGAAGTGGCTTCCAGAGCAGGCTGGACTGGCTGGCACAGGGATTACTCACGAATGACTGAACCCACTCTTCCTTGACCAGTTCCTACTCGGCCCAGGGCTCCACTCAGTCTTCCCCCAAGAAGACTACCTGAACTGCCTTTCTCCCCGACCCTGGCTGGGTTAGAGACCCCTCCTCTGGTCTCCCCCAGACCCTCTGCTTTCCTCATCAGAGCACTTTCCACCCCACGCTGCGTAGAAACTGCCTACTTACATACGGACTGTAGAGCATTAAAGTAAAAATCACAGTTCTGAGGCCTCAGCTCAGGCACTGACCACACCTCTCCGAGTTTCTGTCTCCTCCTCTGTCAAATGTGGAATCAACTACATTCACCATCCTGGGTTTCTGGAGGGAATAGATGATACCGTGCTCACAGGCACCACCTCCCAGAGCACTAGGTGCAGCACCCGGCACGGAACAAGTGTAAGAGACTCCGAGCTGTTGTCACCTTTCTAGACTCTGAACTTGGGGAAGGGAGGAACCGTGGATCTCACTCATCCCTGTACCACCAGTGCTGTGCAATGCTCAGCACATAGTAGGTGCCTGGTCAGTGATGGCTGAATGAATTCACATCAGATTAGTGTGAGCACACACATACAAACTACTGTTTCTTAAGTACCTATTATATATAAGACATTTTATACACATTAAATCTGACAGTGTCCATGAGTTCATATAGAAGTTATATGAGTTAGTATGAGTTGTAAAAACATCATATGTACATGTACCCACACACACACAGTACTTAGAACTGAGTATGACACATAATAGATGCTGAATCAATCTATATCATGTATCTGTGGCATACAAAGACTGGTGTACACACACACATCACTTCTTGAGCACCTATCATATACAAGGTTTTTTTATGTATCAAATCTTACAATGTTCATGAATTTAGGAGTAAATTATAAGTGCTAAGTTAATGAGTTATAAATGAGTTTAAATATGTACAAGTGCTCAGAACAGGGTATGGTATAATATGAGCTATTACTACATGAGATCGGTGTAGCTTAGTGAGTAAAGGCTTAGCCTCTGGAATAAAATTGCCACTTAGAGCAGTGTGACCTCAAGGAAATTACTTAACCTTTCTGAACCTCAGCTTCCTCATCTGAAAAATGGGGATTGTAGTGCTTACCCCAGAGGGCTGCTGCGAGGATTAAGTGACTTAACAAATGTGAAGTACTTCTAACTGTCTGGTGCATCCTTGGGGCTGTGTAGGTTAGCTTTAATAGGCCAAATCTATATTGAAGGCCTACTGCACACTAGGCAGTGTTCTAGGGGCAGGAGATATAATAGTCAACTCCACAAATGACAGTTCCTGTCCCCATCACTTTCTAGCGGGAGAGAAAGGAAATCAATGAGCAAAGAATACATAGAGTACGGAAAAAATGAGGGCTCAGGGAGGGCACGAGGGGGGGGGCGGTCTGCTACTTCCCCAGAGTAGCCAGTGAAGACCCTCGTCAATGGGGGTGCATGTCCGAGAGGAGCCAAGGGGAAGAGCATTCCAGGCAGAGAGAACAGCAGCTGCAGAGTCCCTGAGGCAGAAGAGGGCTCAGAGAGGGGAGAGACGACTGTCGTGTAGGTGGCAGAGCAGGGAGTGGCATCGGCTAGGCCTGCCCACAAAGCCTGTCCTCCTTGCATTTCACTCTGTCAGCCTCACAGGTGCCCATGCCCCCCGAGCCAGGACCCTCTCCCTCGGTGGCGCCAGCTAAGCAAGCACTGCAGGGTGAGGGTGGGAGAGCTGAGCTAGGTGCAGGAGAGGGGGCTCCTACCCCAAGAGAGGGTGCTTGTGAGGCAGCACTGCCCACTCTGAACTACGGGGACCGTGAGGGCTGGGCTCCAGGGTGCCAGGCGGGTGGGGCTGTGCAGGCCCTGAGCTCAGCCACAGAGGCCCCTTGTGAGCAGGCACAGAGGCCCATTGAGAGTCCCCCCACTCCAGCCCCTGGCCTCAGCCCCACAGCCTCGCGCGGGCGAGGAGGCCGGGCCTCTGCCCAGGAATGTGCCCGCTCCTGGGGGAGGGGACCTGGCCCCACAAAGCCCTTTTCTACTAGGGCCTGGGAAGGGCACAGACTTCTAGCCTGACCCCACCCTCTGCCTGCTGCCAGACCAGGGGCAGGTCAGGGTGAGCACCTCCCCCTTCCACCCTGAGCTGCGTCCCTGCAGCCAGTGCCTGAGGGCTGGGGCAGAAGGTGAGGCCACATCTGTTTCAGGAACCAGATCCCCGAGCTAGGGTGCTGGCAGAGCGTGGTGCTGCCTGGGAGTGAGGCGTTCTCTGGGTGCCTTCCCTGGCCAGCTCTCTCCCTCTGGCCCTCATCCTGACCCTGTGTGGAGAGCTCCCTTGGAGCTAGAGGTGGAGGGACAGAGGTCCAGAGCTGCCTGCGCCCAGGCAGGGGTTTGGAATACACGCCTGACCTCCTCCCCACCTTGCAGCAGGCTACCTCACCAACTCCCTCTGCCTAGTTCCTCCTCAACAAACTCCTCCCACACACACCCAGGCCCCTCACCCGAGCCCCGGGTGCCGCTGGGGCCCTGGGATGGGTGCAAGATCAGCCAGTCCTGAGATGGATACATATCACCTCCACAGCTTTGCTGCCCAAGGGCTACTGCACCCATCCCAGCCAAACCAGCATGCTATGGGAGAGAACACCAGGGCCCCCCACTGTTTAGAACCACTGTGGCCAGATGGGGCTTGGCTGCATCCTGGGCGGGGGCTAGGGAGAAGGTGGGGCTATTTGGGGCCAGGCAGTGGCGGGTGGGCCTGGTGCCCAGACCCTGCAGGGAGGTACCTCTGAGCCTCCTGTGTGACAAAGTGCAGGCTGAGGAGGAAGAGGGGAGGGAGAAAGGAGAGGGAAGGACGAGCCGGAAGAGAGGATGGGAGGGATGCCGGGTCACTGACTGAGAGGACACTCCTCACCAGGCCCCAAGACCATCATGCCAGCCCCAGGAGGGTGGCCTGGGGGCCGCGCAGGGCCCGCAGAGGGGCAGCAGAGGGAGGCGAGAAGGGACAGAGACGGCAAAGGTGGGGGAGAGAACCATGGGGAGAGATAGACATGGGGAGAAAGACAGACAGACAACAGGGAGACAGAGACAGAGACCCAGAGACAGAGACCCAGAAAGTCAGGGGAGAATGAGAGATGGAAAAGACAAGACAAAGGCAGAAGGGAGAAAGGGGATGACAAGCAGACACAGAGGCAGAGACAGCAGGCCAGGGACAGGGAGAAGGCCCCAGAGGGATGAGGCCCAGAGAGAGACACAGAGGAAAGGCGGGGCAGGAGGCGGGCAGGACAGACAGAGACAGGGTGGGTGCAGGGAAGACCCGAGAGGGGAAGACAGGTCAGAAGATGGAAGGAAACTGGGTGAGGAACGGGGTCCCAGGGACGGGAGGCAGAGCAGGGGGCTGTGAACCAGGGGAGGGGGCTGGCACACCAGAGAGAGGGGCAGGGCTAGGGCAGAGCCTGTGGGAGCCACAGCCCACCTGAAGGAAGAGGGTAGGGTAGGTGCCATTCTGGGGCTCGATTCCAGGGTCTGGGGTTGGGCCAGCGCCCAGGCAAGAGGCAGAGCCAGGCTGGCCCCACCATCGTCAGGATGGCCCTTGCTTAGCAGTGCAGGACTGCCCCTGGGCAAGGCTGCAGTGGGCACACTGAGACCCTGGGAATCAGAGACACACCTGCTGCCTCCGTAGCTCAGGTTCAGCCCAGCTGCCTGGTCCTGCCCCAAGGGCAGTGGGCCAGTGCCAGGGCTTGGGCCAGGAGGGTCTAAGGCCCTGCATCTTCCCACAGATTGGCCCCACTCACAGGAAAGGCCCCCACCCTGCTCTCAGGCCCTTCCCGGCTGCTGCTCCCCAACCCCCACCCCTTCCCCACCTCTGGCCTCTCCTGCCCTCACAGTGGCTTCTGTGGGGGGCAGGGGGATGGGGAGGTGGGCTGGCAAGGATTACTCAGAGCTACGGCAGTGGGCAGCCTCATTTTCCAAATGGACAACATGGACAGGACCAGGGCCTCAGAAGGCAGGCCTGGCTTAGCAAGAGGCAGCTCCCAGGGATTTATTCTAGGGCATGGGGTGTGTATATGGGGCCCACCTGACACCCACTCGCAGCCCCCAAGCCCCCCAGCTCCCAGGCATCCTGGACCCTGTAGAGCCCTGCACGTGGAAAAGCTTCAGGCTGTCTGAATCTCAAGTGCTGGGAGCTCACAGTCAGGACCAGGCCACCCAGAGGCCATCCCTCCTGCCTGTACTTGCCCAGATAGAGCACCACTGTCTGGCATTTGATGCTCCTGATATGCCAGCCAAAGGGAAATGACCCCAGGCTGGGAGAGGCCAGGCCAGACTGGCCCTGGGCCTGCCAGTGTGGGCAGCTCTAGATGCAGCGGCGTCACCCAGTGATCAGCCTGAGCCAAGCTCCATCTTGGCCCTGACCACAGGGTGCTCAGTGCCGGCTCTCAGACAGGGGCGCAGGAGCAATACGAGCCACCAGGCCTTGTCACTGGGCAGTTCCTCCTCTACCCAGAATCCCGAGGTGGAAGGAAACAGGGACTCTGAGCCCCAATCCGGGCACTGAGCCGGCCCCAGCTGGGCACTTGGAGTGATGGCAAAGGGAGCAGCTGATAGAGACTTGACTCCTTCCCCTCCACTAAGCCCAGCCCTCCTTCCCCCACCCAGGAACCCTTGTCTCCCCAGCAGGTGACCTGACCTAAGACAGGGCTCCCTCCCAGGTCCAGGGTGAGGCTGACCTACCCCTGCCAGCTCTGTGGGCCTGCCTGAATGTCCAGGGCCTCTCTGTCTGTCCACCCCTGTGGGGTCTCCAGCTCTGCAGGGTCATCCCAGGAAGGGCTCTAGGGAAGGACTCCATGGCTGAGCTGCGCGGCGAGGAGAATTTTTCTTTGAAGGCTAAGCACCTGGTTTTTAGTTTCCTCAGAACTGGGTACCTCCTGCCCACAGCTCTGAGCTTTGTCCCTGTGGCACTGGCAACCCCCAAATCTGGCCATCCCTTGCGAACCAGTCCAGATAACAGTCACTCAGCAGGTATGGCACCAGCCTCACACAACACCCAAGCAGTCCTTGGGGCCCTCAGCCCCCGAGCTAGGGTCTCTGTTGCCAGGTAGACCTGGGCTTCCCCAGGGGGCAAGGTGGGGACCTGCGGGATGCTCTCAGCAACTTACCCATCTGGAAGTCCCCGCTGCCCACGTCCCCGCTGCCCAGGCTGTCTGTAAGCAAAAGACAGACTTATGTAGGAACAACAAAGCACCTAGTGAGTGTCAGGCCCTGCTCTGGGCACCTGGCACAAAGTAGGGAAGGTCTTGAGAACACAGAACTGTTATCTCTTCCCCCGGCCTACGGAGGGCTGACCTATAAAAGTCAGCTTGGAAGCCTCCACGAGAGGGTATAGGCCAAGGCCCCAGAACCCTGGGACTCGACTGTGTGCTGCTGGCTAGGGTGGGAGCGGCCAGGTCCGACTGGCCTCCAGCAATGAGGGCAGTAACTGCCCTGTACTGTGCACTGCCTACCACCTTCCCTGTTGGTCCTGATCACCTTGTGCAGTGACAGAGGAGCAACTACCAGCCTAGGACCACGCAGTTTTAAGTGGAGGATCCTAGGGTCGCTGGGACCAGAGCTCAGGATGCATACAGCTCTTGGCCCATCCCACCTTGGGCTAGCTTCCTAGGGCCTCTTTAAGGACACTTATCCCCTTAACTCCGAGCCACCGGAACCCTCTGCTTACCTCCAGAGGCATCAGCCAGCAAGTCCTCATCATCAGAAAGATCTGAATAGCTCCAGCCAGCCCGGCCCGCTGTAACCGTCTCTGCGTCCTCAGGCAGAGACAAGCCATCATACGCTCTCAGCCCGTGAGTTACCTGTAAGAGACCACACAGCCAACTGTGTCACCTACCCTAGCTCCTACCAAGCTCGGGACCCTTCCTCTCACTTCAAATGGGACCCTGAGTCCCATCCCAAAGCCCTCCAGTGGTTCAGTCAGACATGGTTTGAATAAGAGGCAGGCTGGGGCTGAACCACTGTTTTTGACTCATTTCCCCAAATCCCATTAGCCCCTGTAGGCCTCAGAGCCCAACTCTGCTAATCCACCAGGTCTGAATGAATTATCAAATAAACAGATGATAGAATTAAATCACTTTGGTAAGTGATGACTCTCCTTCTTTGGAGAAGGCAAAGTACATCCAGGACATGAGTTAGTGCCAGGGGAACACAGGCAGGTAAAGGGTGACTTGGGCTGGCAAGATGGGGGACAGGGGCAGGTAGAAAGGTGGCCAGGGTCTGCACAGAAGGGGGACAGAGGCAGAAATCGAAGGTGAGTCAACTGAGGATGTCTCCAATAGCAGCTCCCCCGAGGCCATCTTGGCCAGCTCCTTCTGCATCAATCCGGTCTCCAAATCTTCAGGCCACAGGGAACACATTCCAGCCACGTTGGAGGACTAGCTCCAGCACTTGTGGTTACACTGACAAGCCATTCTGTGCACCCAGAGATGGTGGGTGGAGCCCAGCAGCTGGGGCGAACAGGGGCAGGACAGGCATGGTGTCAACTCTGTGACCTCAAGCTGATGCTAAGCCCAGCACAAGCTCCACCTCTGGTTCCCATTCCAGAGGGGCTGCTGAGACCCTGTACCCCAAGGGCGGGAGCAGAAGGGCCCCCAGCAGCCATAACACCTGCCTTGCTCAGGTGTTGGTATGAGTAATGAATGCCTCTTTCCCTTAGACAAGATCAAGATGCTTCCAAAGGAGTTTTACTAGATAATTCAGAAGAAAACAAACCCAGTGGAGTCCAGGGGCCTCCAAGCACAGTGTGCACAGATCCGCTGTGGTGCGTAACTCACATCCGGCCCCAACTGGCCTGGCATGAGCCTCTCAGGCCCTGACCTGGCCTCAGCCCTCTCTGCAGAGCCCAGACTGCTCAGAAGGAAATGGTCTCACTTGTGAAAACCAAACCCAGCCCTCACTGGCTAGACAAAGTAGTGGCAGCAGGAAAGAGGCCTGTGGAGGAGGAAAAAGTGAGGAGACGGGCCAGCGCCTCTCCCACCCCATCCCCCAACCTCACACAGCCTGTAACTGAGCGTCTGGCCTTTTCTCACGCTGGTCCCTCTGATGGAATGCCCTTCCTCTCTTTGTTTATCCAGCTAACTCCAAGCCATCCTCCAAAGTTCAGCTAAACATCACCTCCTCTAACTACTCAGTAGTAAAAAGGAACAATTTACTGATATGCACAGCAACATGAATGAACCTCAAATGCGCTATGCTGAGCGAAAGAAGCCAGACACGAAAGACAGCTACACGCCATATGCCTCCACTTACGTGCAACTCTGGGAGGGAGTCTAATCTACAGTAACAGGAAGGTCACTAGTTACCTGGCACCAGGGGTAGGGGGGGCTGACAGAGAAGGGGCGCAAGGGAACCTTTTGGAGTGGCGGTTCCCTGGGTACACACTTCTCATTCTCATTACTGAACTGTACACTTAAAATGGGTACATTTTACTGTATGTAATTATATATCAATGAGAATGACTAAAGAAGAAATCTCTGGGAGACTCTGTCCTGACTCCTTACCCTTCCCAGCCGCCTCTGCCCCCTCCCTGGCTGGGCTCTGGGCCCTCCTGGGCTCACACTGTAATTGTTGCTACCTTCATTGGAATGGATGCACCTTGAAGGCAGTGGCTGTGATTAATTCATCTCTACTTTTTCAACATCTATGTTCAATAAACGAATGGGTAAAATGTCATCACCTGGATTTCCATGGTGCCCATGATATTGGTGTCATTGTAGGGCACCCACACATGGGGTACCAAGCAGAGTAAGGCTGTGGACCACATGTTCAGGTCCTCCCCAATCCCTGTACTGCAGACACTTGAGTCGAACTTCACACACTGTCTGAGTAGGGGTGTGAACGTGAACTTGCTTCCTGACCCACCCCCACTCCGTCCAGGTGGAGGTTCCAGCAGCGACCCCAGTCAGAGTCTCAGGATCACCATGCCCATGGCTGGCCCAAGCCGTCATCAGGGCTGTCTCTGTGTGACCACCACCCCTTCCTGAAGGACGCCTGGGAGGCGTATGGGCACACGCACGTTCTGGGGACATGTGCCACTGAAACCCAGAACACTACTGAGCTGAGCAGCGGACAGCATGGCTGTGGTGCCCTGACGTGTGTTCCCAGGATTCCATAAACAGTGGCTGGGAACATGTTCACGTGACACCCACAGCGACCAACACGAGGAGGGAGGGATGCCAGGACCCTGGTGGACAGCAGTGGAAATCCCTGAAGCAGAAGAAAATGTAAAATCAAGAGATAGGGCCTCAGCTGGACCGTGGCCCAGCACCTCTGCCCTGACTGGCCCTCACACCCAGAAAGGGACCTGGCCTGGCCCTGTGTTGTCACCCAGGTTGGCTGCAGGGCCAGGTAGGGAGAGCAGTGCTCTAGGACCTGGCTGGCCTCCCCTCCCCAACCTAATGACCTGCCCTATTTTAGGGCCCCTGTTAACCTTAGCGAGGGAACTCTGCAGGACTCTGAGCAGTCCCCTCTGACCACAGACACCGGCACTCAGAGGCAGAGCTGTGGAGCACGCGCAGCCATGGAGGGCCTGCTCCCTGCCGCCAGACTCATGTGACAGCTGATCCTGGAGCGCCTGCGGGGGGCTCTCCTGGTGATGGCTGAGCGCTGTGGATCCCTAACAGGACTCCTGGAGTCCCCTTGGTGACCCTGGCATGTTGTGTGCAGATGCTTTTCATGGTAAGGAGAGCATGGAATTCATGATGCACCGAGGCTCAGGCCAGAAGCTGTTCTGCCCGCCAAGAAGTACCTGGAAACCGTGGTGACACTGCAGAATGAACGACTCCAACCGATGACACCGGCAGGTCACCTGCGGGGGAGGCCAGTCCTCCCACCCTACAAAGCCTGAGCTTGGCAGCGGTGACCACACACCTGAGGCTGTCCTTTCAGATCACTCTGTGCCTTCTGGCAAAGGGATGGGGGAGCCAGCCTCCTACACTTCCCAAGCCCACTGATGAGAAACCGACCCTCAGGGCATCACAGAAGGATGGAGAACAACTTGGGAAGAAAATGCTGGATAATTGGAAAGGAAACACTGCTTTTCCAGAAAGGGCAGAAGTCCTTGCCCAGGACATTGCACGATGCAGGCAGAAGCCGAAGGAAAAGGAGGAGGAGCAGGAAGGACTGTTGCGGTCGAATGCACGTGCGGAAGAGGACCTGAAAGAGGGAGTCAGCCGACTACCGTCAGTGGCTGGGACCCTGCTCCACGCAGCCCCTGCACCCCCGAGACATCGCCTGGTCGGTGGGAGCCTGGAAGTCAAGCAGAAGCAGGAAGCCGGAAACTGCAAACACGCTGTCCCCGGGTCAGAAGTGGCACTGAAGGCTCACATGCACGATGCTGACTCGCCTGTGTCCCTTCAAAGCCCTGAGAGAGCCAGATCATTGAGGGAACAGAAGCAAGTCAAAGAAGAGCTGAGAAAACGAACAGCCGCCCTCCAGGCAGAGGAAACATCTCTGAGGCGTGAAATCCTACAGCTGGAAAGTCAACTACTTCAGCTGAAGCTCCAGAATCTGCTTGAACTACACCAAGAAGTACCATGCAACTTGAGAGCCAAATCGCTAAGGAGGAAAAGAGGTGTGCAGGAATTGAGAAGAAACTGACTAACTTGTGCAGAAACTGGAAGTCCAAGTTTCAGATTCTCCAGCGGCACAACAAGATAGCCAAAGACATGGGCAAAGAATTGGAGAGTCAGGTCCTTCTACCAAAGGGAGTTCCTCTTGCATGAGAAAAGGGCTCAGAAAAGCTGGGAAGCAGCCGTGCAGACTGAGAGAGACCTCATGAAGCTAAGAGAAGGCGACTGCATCAGACAAATGCTGGCTGATGCCCAGGCCCACCTGCAGCCTTTCCCAAGTGGCTCTTCAGCTCCTATTGCTCCACCTGCAGCCCACGGAGGCCACAAGTTGTCCCAGGATCCCCTGAATCTTCAGGCCCCTCCAAGAAGGAGGAGGATGTCACCGTGAGGGCCCAGGGCCCAGGGGTGACCTGCAGGTGTGACTCAGCTCGCGGCAGCCAGGTCCTGACCACCCACAGCCATGGCACAGCTCTGCAGGTGTTTCTGTCTTTGAGCTAATTTTGATTTCTCTCTTTTAGGTTTAGCTACTGTTATTTAACTGATACAATTCCCTTATCCAAGTAAGCATAGCATTACAATCTTAAGAGTATTTTTCAAATAAAGTTTCATTTAATATAAAAAAAAGTCATCACCTATTAATTCTAGCTGCTTCCTGAAGATGACTTACTTTGGAGGTACCACCCACCCCCATGCAGTCTATGCACAACCTCCCTCCCTAGGCTGGGAGCTCTCCGGAGGCAGAAGCTGGGTGTCATTTGGCCATAGCGTTTGCAGTGCTACCAAGCCTTGTGTGAGGTCTGTGCTGCCCACATCTTGCTATGGCCTAAAGCCCCTTCCCCCCACAATCCTTGGGCAAATCCCACTCCTGTTCCTTCTCTCACCACCCTTTCCCTCTGGACAAATGCTCAGCCCTGTCCTGGGTTGCCAGTGGACTTCTGGGCCATGCCCACAGGGTCTGTAGTCAGGAGTAAGCTTTAGCACCTCCAGAACCTGGTGAGAAATACAGATTTCTGGGCCTCTTCTCAGAGTCCCGGAGCTAGGCTCTCCCCACTCCAGGCAAGAAGATTGGAGTATGACATGCTCAGGGGCCTCCAACACTCAGTGGTTAAGAGCCACAAGACCAACCCCCTACCAGGGGTTCTCCCTCTGTCTCTGGCTTTGGGTAGAGGGCAAAGTTCCCTCTGGGTCAGGGGTGGGTCCTAAGGGGAGTGTGAGGCTAGGGCCGGCGCAGGGGCACTGACACTGGCCAGAGGAGGTTAGTGAGGCAGGCTTAGATTCTCCCAACCTGCAGAGGGCTCTCTCTCTGGGTCATTGCCACACCCTCCCCCTCCCCATGCAAGCAAGGCCATGAGGGACATGCATGGGGTATCCAGATTCCTGGCACCCCCTAGACACTGCAGTCTGGAAAGAAGAACCCTGGTGGTCAGCAAGGTCCAGAGAGGAAAAAGCTGTGGAGTGAGGGGAGCGGCTCAGGACTGCACAAGAAAAACAAAGTGAGCTCTAACTTGGAAAAAAATATCTGCAGTGACAGGGGAGAAAGAATCCAGAGCATGTTGGGGCCTGGACAGACGCCCTTCCACCCTAGGGGCTCCAGGGAAATGGGCCTGTCCACATGCCAGCCTGCCTTGCTTGCAGTGCCTCCCCAGGGCCCGAGGCTCTTGGGTCACATCAGGGCCTGCAGCCCTGAGGGCCAAGCCAGCAAGAGCAGAGACTTCACCTGTGAAAAGCTGAAGATCAAAAGATTCTAGCAGATGTATTTCACATCTGAGAGAGGTGACAAGCTAGACTGCAAAAGGCTCCCAGAAAGAGCCCAAAGGAGCCTGAGACTCGACCATAGAAGGGAACCTGAATTTAGACCAGTGTACTTGGGGAATAAAAAGATCTAACATTTATTGAGGACTCATTATGCACCAAGTACTCCTTTAAGGATTTTTATACGGGTTAACCTAGGTTATAGGTGTTAAACAGCCCCACCATAAAGATGGGGAAATGGAGCAGTCAGGGTGAAGATCTAGCAGTGACATAGCTGGGATGTGAATGCTCATGGTCTGGTCCCAGTGTCTAAGCTCTTACTGCTGGGCCATATTGCCTCTGTGACCAGGGCTGTGGGATGAGCCAGGGCTGCCAGAGGTCACTGAGAGTCACTCTCACAAAGCCTCTCAACCACACGGCACTTCAGAGGTTACAGAGCATTTCCCTAACCTCACTGCCACTGGACCCCCTAAGATGGCCGAGCAGGTGTGAACGGCCCCCTTTCACAGAGCAGGGAACTGTGTCCCAGAGAAGTAACTTGCCCAAGATCACAGGTGAGCCCCAAACTTCCAGGCTCCCCACCCCAGCCCCCTGCTGACCAGGAAAGGAGGGAGGGCTGGGGCTGGCCCCCAGGCTGGCTGTGAGGCCTACGCCTGGTCAGGAAGCCCAGGGCTGGTCTGCCCCATCCCCAGTCTGACCAGCTCCCAGGATGGCCCACAGGTGCTTGAGCTGGCAGCAGCCGGAGCCTGTGCAGCGTGTGCCTACATCCCAAGGAGGGCCGCAGGCAGCTCCAAGGTCAAAGGCAGAAATAGAGCCCAGTTTCCTGACATGCAGCCCATCTCTGGCTGTGAGGGAGCCCGGCTTCCTCCCAGAGGAACCCAGTACTTCACGCAGGCACTGGAGCCAGCTGGAAGGGCCTGGGAGGAAGGGTCCAGACGGCAGGCCTGAGCCAGAGAGGAAGGAGCCAAGCAGGGAGGGGGATTTTCCAGACGCCACAGGTTCCTGGTCAGAGAAGGGAGGGCAGCTGACTCATCCAGGCCAAGGCCAGAGGACTGTTCTACTGTGCTGGGAACAACTGCTTGGGGCAGGGGTGTGGGCAGCGTGGCCCCCCAACCGGCAGCAGGTGTGGGGGGTGACCCAGGCAGCAGGGTAGCAGACAGGCGGGGGACTTCTGGGAGACACCCACTCCTTGAGGCTAGGCTGTGTCCAGGTCCTCCTGGTGAGGACCAAGGTGCATATGAACTCCAGGTCCAAGTCCCACAGAGACCCTTGGGGACAAGGAACAGAGAGCCTGGACGTTCCTTTCCTGGACTGGGTGAGGATGCAGAGTGGGCCAAGGCTGGCTGGGAAGAACCCAACATGGAAGGGAAAGGCCAAGCCATCAGGGAGG
This sequence comes from Manis pentadactyla, assembly GCF_030020395.1. NCBI lineage: Eukaryota > Metazoa > Chordata > Mammalia > Pholidota > Manidae > Manis > Manis pentadactyla. The sequence continues at coordinate 15,935,501 of NC_080022.1, forward strand.
GGGACAGAAGATAGAGAAGGTCTGGGGTACAGGGGAGGCACAGATACAGATACAGGGTATAGGGTTTGGAGTTTTAACAGGAGTTATTAATTAAGGCTTGTGGGCCTTGAAAAACTCACGTGTGCAGATAACTAGGTTTCTAATGCTGTTAAAACCAAACCTGTGGGACGGTGACAGTGAAGAGATAGCAGTTAAGAACAGTCAGAACCCACTGAGGGCTTCCTCCATGCCAGCCCCTGTCCTAAACACTGCATGGACTACATGGTCACCACCCCTCATCCACAATAAGGGAACTCCAAAGAGCTCTGAAAACTAAAATTTAAAAAAAATTTTAAGTTTAGAGCAAGCTCATTTGGTGCCAAGTCCTGATCTGAACTGATAGAAAGGTATTTATTAATAACCTATTCACCCCCACTTAGGGGGAGCAGTCATACATTTTGCTGCAGCAATATTAACGTGATTCACTATGGGCTGTTGCCCCAGACTCCACTGAGGATGTCACATCACAGCCACCAGGTGTCTATGTGCCATTTCTCAAATTTGAAAACTTCTGGATTTCAAAATACCTCTGACCCCAAGGGATTCAGCTGTATTATTACTTCCCTTTTGCAAGTGAGGGAACTGAGGCTCAGAGAGGGTTGTCTGCGTAACTGGGATTAAGAGCATATAAGGTGCTCAACATGGTGCCTTGTATACAGTACACTCTAGATAAGCGTTACCATTAGCATCATGCAGACAGTGCGGAGTAGAGGGGAGGGGTGGGTGTGGCCCAGAAGTGATGCCTGGGAGTGTGGAGCAGGGGTCAGGCTTAGGGTCAGCCTCCAGGTCTGGGATAAAGGGAGGAATCTGGCTCTGCTGCCCAGGCCCTGGGCTGGCAGGCTGGGTGGGGCCCTGGCTGGGGGGCGACAACAAGCTTAGTTCCAACACTCAGGTTGTCTGCCTGTTCCGAGGCTTGGCTCTAGTGTGCCCAGGGGACTTTGAGCTTCTCCAGAAACATTCTTCACAAGAGTTGGGCAGCCCGCCCACCTCCTCCCCACCATGGTCCAGGCCTGGGGCTGAGTCCACCACCGCCCCCACAGCTGGGCAGGAAGGTCTGAGCATCACAGTCTGGTCCCCACAGTGGCTACAGCTGCCCAGGGCACGGCTCCAGGCATCTGGGCTGGAGTGAGCTCACCCCATCAAAATCCAGAGACAGCGAAGGTGCAGGAGACAAATGAGCCCCTGCCTGCCCACCTGCCTCCTCCCAGCATCTGCTTCAGGGCCCCTTCCCCTGTCCACAGTGGGGGAACCAGCAGGTGGTGTGACCCATGGCCCGCAAATCTCCAGGGAGGGACACGAACCCAGACAAGTTCTCCCTCTCACTCCGCTATGATGCAGGCTTCCAGGTCACTCCACACAAGAGCTCCCCACTCTGTTACAGACCAGGCCCCAGACACAAGGTCAAGTTGCCCTGCCCCACCCCCGGGCCGCCCATGGCCTTGTCCATGGGCATCAGACAGCAAGGGGGAAGGAATCTGTCAGGGCAGCAGTTTGTTGTGCAAACTGCCAGGGGTGGGTGAGCCTGACACAAAGGCCAAAAGGCCTTTAATCCCCTGGCAGGCTGAGAGGGGCGCCGGCCCGGAAAGGAGGTGGCCACGGCCTCCTTTGGCATGCCTGCACTGCCCGTGCCACTTGGGAGGTCTGCCAGCTTCCCACATTCGACTCCCAAGGCAGCAGGACCTTCTCCAGCCAGTTGGCCAGGAAGAGCAATGATCTAAAGAGACTGGCCATGGTGCATCGTGCTCACTGCATGCAGGTGCTCAGATAAGGTCCTTACGAAACTTATCACAGCCCCGTAAGGTCGATACTGATGGCTCCCCCATTTTACAGATGAGGAAAGAGGCTTAGAGAAGTGAAGTCACCTTCTCAAGGTCACACATCTAAGGCACTGGGAATTCAGTTGGAAAACAGGGTCCCCTCTCCTGTATCTGTTGGCTTAGAGGCATAGCAGCCAGCAGGATCCTGCTTCTGACCCCAAGGCCTGGGAGCTGGAAGGGCTGCATTCCAGCCAGGGCTCTGCAGGAGCACTAAGGAAGTGGGAACAGAGACCAAGGAAGTGGGAAGCTGGGGTCTGGGGCTTACTGTTCCAGCTCTGCCCAGAACTCACCCTGCGGCCCTGGATGAGCCCCTGGACACCGTTCCCTTCAAGCAAACTGTACTGAACCCCTCCTCTATGCGGTAGGCCTCCCTACCAGCTGTCTCTGCCGAGAGGAAAGAAAGCACTAGGAGGGCAGTGATTTTCACGTTTTGATCATGGCTGCATCTTTGGAACAAAAAACACATACTAAGCACTCAATATCTATTAATAAATTAAAAGACTAAATGAACTTGCCCAACAAGCCTGACGCAGGAATTAGCCCCTCTGACAGGAGAAGAAAGCAAAGTTCAGAAAGTAAGGACTTGCCCAAGATCACACAGCTATAAAGTGCCAGAATCTCTGGGCCTCAGTTCCCCATTGATAAAACCAAGGCCACAATACCTCACCCCAAGGGAAGGAGGGGACTGGGTCACACAATCCCTGAAGTCCATCCTAAGACACTCTGCCATTGAATAATGATTCCTCTAGGCCCGAGTCCCTCAGTGATAAAATGGTACAAAACCCATGTTTGTCTGCCTCCTTCCTGGAGCTGTTGGGAGAGACAAGTGGAATGAGTGCGAAGCATGGCTGAAGAACTCTGAATCTGTCTGGCCCTCTCCCAGGTGGGCCTGGCACAGTCTCTGCCTTGATGGTACCTATAATGTCACTGGGATGTGTACCAAACTAGGCTGTTCCCACCACGGCCAAGCAAGAGAGCTTTACTCCAAGTCTCTGAGAGATGCAGCCAGTGGGGTAGTGGGTAGACTGCTCAGACAACCTGATTCCAGGCTGCCATGGCCACTTTCTAGCTGGGTGGCCTTAGCTTTCTCATCTGTAAAAAAAAGGATAATCCATCAGACCTGCCCCATAAGTTGCAATTCAAGTCACTCTGACCTTTATTTACTGAGTACCTACTATGTGCTGGGCTCTGGGGATAAAACTGGCAAGGAGACAGACACAGAACTCTTGTGTTCCTAGAGGAGACAGACCATTAAACTGAATGATCAAGCAGTGTGTGGGAAGTTCTGCAGAGGATGGGAGCTGGGAGAGCCCAGAAGAGGGCCCCCTCATGCAGTGAGCAGGGAGGGAGTTTGGAGAAGGTTTCCCAGGACAAATGACAATTCAGCTGGGTCTGAGAGATGATTTTGCCTACGTGGGATGGAGAAGGGGGAGAGAGGGTACACCAGGCAGAAAGAAGGGCATGCTGTGGAACCCAGAGGTGGGAGAGCACAGAGCACAGCCGAGAGACAGGCAGAAGTTTGGTGCTGTGGGACATGGTGTGCGGCGGGCAAAGGATCAATGCAGACCAATCCTGAAGGGGCTTTTTCACTTAAAGAGCAGTGCCTGTCGGTTGTGCTAGTCATGGTGCTAGTCACAGAGCCCAATTCTCCCAGCCCCCACAGGGTCCCCACACTCTCCTCCTGCTCCACAGACACCCCAAGAATGAGCCTCCCCTGGCACTGAGTGAGTGTCTGCCAGCTTATAGGGACAAAGCAGGAAGCTGCTAGGAAATGCCCCCCCACACCTCCACCCCGCCCCACCGTGTGCCAGGTGCCGCCAAGGTGGTGGACAGTGGTGAGTGGGGACAGCTTCCGGGCTGGCTGCCCAGTAAGAAGGTCCCCAGGGGTGAACATTATCCACTGAGCTCTGCTGGTGCCAACAGTGCCTGCAGTGGTCATGCGCCTGCCTCCTGCCTGCAGCCCAACTTGGTTCTCAGATTCTCTGGCTCCCAAATGGCCCTGCTGCCGTGGAGTGCTGGCATGTCAGTGGCCTTCCAGGCCACACCAACTCCTCAGGCTTGCCCATGCCCGGAGGGGTCACTGCCCACAGCTTTCATGAATGAAACCCCTAGCACACTGCCAGGCCTATGGGAGGATGTGAGGAATGTTTCACAAATTTTTGATGAAATGAGATCCCATTTATAACTATGACCGCTTCCTGAACTTACCAGGTTAAGCCTTTCCATTGTTCTCAATTCACCAAAGGATTAGAAGAAAAGCCCTTACCATGGCCAACCAGGTCTGGGTGACCTACCTACACACATGCGCACACCTACACATGCTTCTCCAACCTCATCTCCTGCTGTGCTCTCCCACTTCCTGCCACATTTATCTCAATAATTCTCAAACACACCAAACCACCACAGGGCCTTTTCACTTGCTGTGTCCTCTGCCTGAGATGCTGCCCCTAGATATGCTCATTCTGCTCAAATGTCACTTTTACAAAGAACTGCCCTGTCCACATCTCAAGCCCAGAAACTATTAGAGTCATAGTTCCGTCACTTCACTTACCCTGTTTCATAGCACCTCTCCGCCTACATCCTACATTATATTTACGTGTTTATCTGTATATCATCTGCTTCTCCCACGGGAACATCAGCGCCACAAAGGCCGGGACTATGTCCACTTTGCTCACTGCTGTAACCCCAGCATCTAAAAGTACCTTGCAATAGATGCTCAATAATATTTGTTAAACTCATTAACGGATGCAGTTTACAAATGAAGAGACAGAGTCTCAGAAAGGCGACTTGCCCAGTCACAGAGTTGGAGGACCCAAGACTTGAAGCCAGACCCCCGGCTCCAAACTCTGAACTCCCTGAGCTTCCTCCTGCCGTCTCTGACGCCTGGGGCTTGCCAGCCAGGAGGCTCGCCTCAGGGGGGCGCAAAGCTGCCCTGGCACTGAGGAGTGAGACCTGCTTGCTGCCTCAGGAGTGGGCGGGGGTCTCAGAGGCGAGCAAGACCGTAGTTCTAGCTCCAGGGCCTTGCGCAAGGCCAGCCAGGCCGCCAGGCCTCGGGACTCCATTCCCGCTTGCTCCCGTGGGCATCAGCAACAGGAAAAAACAGGCTGGAATGGCAACAGCTGCAGCCAGGGAGGCCAGCTCCCCCTGCCTCCCAGGGCCTTCCTTGTCTGCTTCCTGGGGGGGAAGAAGGGGCAGGCAGGGCTGAGCCCCTGGTGGAAGACAGGCCTGCGGGCACAGAGCTGGAAATGAGAGGGAAGGCCCCTTCCTCCTGAAGCGCCCTCTGTCCCCTCTCCTCACGACTAATGTCCGTTCCAGGCTGCAGTCACTCTGGACAGGAATAGGTATGGGGGTGGGTCCTGTAGACAAACACACCTGGGAAAGGTTGGTTACACAACGCCAAGCTGGTTCCGTAAACCCTAAATGTCTTCAATGCCATGACGAGGAAAGGGGGCAACTATTTAGTGTTTCCCAAACTTGCTTAACTTGGAACCCTTCCTTCGTGCAGAGCTCATGGGACTGGGTTCTCCAGAACACATTTTGGGAACACCCACCTCAAATGTATGCCTTTCCCTCAGCTGGCTGCCAACTAGCTCTCCCCAAGTAAGGCTTTAGATGTAAGATATGACCCACCACCACCACAGGGGTTCTAAAAGGGGGTTCTCAAAGACAGAAAAGCCCCAAGGCCCCACGGAATAAAGAGCTGATGGAGGAAAACAGGCCAGGTGACAGGCTAATTGGTGGCAGGAGGGGTATGTTCTCTCCTCAGGGTGAAACCCTGTCAGAGTCTGAGAAAACCCAGACAGGAGCTGCCCCTTCCCTCCCTGCCCGACAGCCTGGAGTCTCAGGAGGAGGGCACTGTTGCGGGGGACAGAGCAGGTGGCCTGGGGCCTGGCCACTCCTCGTTCCCTAGGACCATGCAGACGGTCTGAAGGAGAGGTTGGAAGCTGTGTGTTCAAGGGAGAGTTTAGCCACCTAGTGCAGAGACGGACTGGGGGCTGCTGGGGGCGCGTGGAGGGAGGGAGGAGCTGGTGCTCTTCCAGGCAGCAGGGTGGGCCATTGGGGACTGAGAAGGGGCTTCGGGCTCACCCCGCTCTCTTGGGAAAGTCCCTTCCCCTCTCTGGGCCTCGGGCTCCCTCTGTCAAACGATGGCGTAGGCCTAGATCACCGGTTTCCCTCTGTTCTCAGCAGCCTCAGCGCCACTTTAGAGAGTGGGTAAGGGGGTGGAAGTAGGGGTGGAGGGACAGTAGAATTTGGGCCCCTTTCCCCAAATTCTTGATTCGGTAAAAACAAATCCACCTTTTCCCATTTTATATTATGACCTCCTACATATGTCTGGTTCAGCTCCTGGCTAGCTGTGAGCAAGTCACTTTACCTTTCTATGCCTCTGTTTCCTCATCTGCAAAATGGGCATGATCGTTCATATTAAAAGTATCTACCTCATAGGGTTGTTGTGAGGATTAAACAAAAACGTAAAATACTACAAATAGCACTAGCATATGATGACTGCTCTGTTTGCTGTTAGTTATCAAAATACTATAGTTTTTAAGCAAAATACTATTACTTTGATTGAAGTAAGGGTTTCATTGCTTAGTAAGTTTGAAAGCTCTCAACTTAGATGATCCCAAAGGCTCCTTCTGATTTTGACATTTTAGGACATTGAAATCCTGAAACGTTAGGATTCTAAAATCCTCAGCTCTGACTCCCGCCACCCAAAACGGCAGTGCTAGCCAGGCGGATTCCAAAGCTGGAACCAAGCCATAAGGAGCAGACCGCAGGGAACTGCTCAGCAAAGCATAGTCAGCTTCATCACCATCATCATTTATGTTTATACCTCCCCCACCACCTTGTTCCAGAAAGGCTCAAAGCAACTTGAAAGATGTACACCTAATGAAACGAAACGAAACATACGTAAGAAAACCTTAGGTAAGGACGAGCGACAGAGCCTGGAGTGAGACGACTAGACAGAAAGCATGTGCCGATTTCTGGAGGTCTGGGAAAGTAACAACTCATCTGGCTCTGAGCTTTGCAGTGGCCAAGGGGAGGAAGGAAACCTGACCAGTCCTTGAATTCTGTGTCCCATGAGGTAAAAACAAACCTGTTGCTGAGAAGAAGTACAACTATTCCTGATGCTGAGAGTGAGGAATGTCCCAAGGGTAAAGGCCCTTGCTGGGGGGGCCACCATCCCCTCGGAGCCCAATGACCATGACCCTTTGAGGCTGAAGGCAGGCGCAGAGGCTACAGGGATCAGTGATCCAGGAGCACCCTCAGCATCCTTGGTCTGGACAGCATCCCCAAGCCTGAACACAGCCAATGCCCAAAATAGCCAGCGCAGGACAGGGTGCCAGGAGGCCCTGAGCAGGGGACCTGGCAAGGTCCACCCACAGTGGGAGGCCCCGGGGGCCACTGCACACACCTCCCTGGCACACACAGGAGCACCTTCACCCAGGCACACGGCTCCATGGGAGGACCCCCAACAGGCTCTCCCCTCAGCACGTTGCTCACGCAGAGCTTGGGCAGCTGCTCCACCCTTCCCACAAAGGCGGGCCTTCCTGCAGGAGCCAAATGGAAAAGTCTTCACAGAAACACCACACATACCAAATAGGGAAGTGCCCAAAGACCTCTTCCTGCTCCCCACCTCTAGGAGCAGCCTCCCTCAGGATCCTCCTGCATTCCCCAGCTGCAAGCCAAGACAATGGGGGCTATTCTGGGCTGCATGTGGTATTTAGAGCTCTGGCTGGGCCTCATCCCTGGGGAACAAGAGGCCTTGACCTCGGCAAAACCTTCCTGATATTGTTGCTGCCCAGACTGTGTACCAACCTCTCCCGCCAGGCCAGGAGGCCCTGCAAGATGCAACACAAGTGCTGCCTCCTCCAGGAAGCCCTCAGGGCCATTGCCCAAGACCCTCAGAAGAATAGGGTCCTGGCCCCTGCTCTGCCACTGATCTGCTCAGCCCCAGTTTTCTCATCTGCAAAATGTGGATAATAATACCAGTGTGTAAAAGTGCTTGGAGACTTCTGTGGTTAAGCTGAAGTCTTGTTTCCCCAGCCACCATGTGGGACAGAATGTAAGCAAAGATGGGAATTTTCTGTTCTGTCACTGCTCTTTTTCTAGCACCTGGCACACAGTAGGTGCCAAATAAATATCTGATTGATACAAATATCTATGGAATGTGTCTGTAACTCCCCATTGAACCACCCACAGTGCTGAGTACACAGGTGGCTAATACTCTTTGATGATAATATTGCCAGATCTCATTTGGGGTACAGAGAACATGCCAGCCACTATGCTAAGCAGTTTACATTCATTATCTCATTTAATTTGCTCAACAATCCTAAGAGGTAGGTACTGTTATTTTACAAGCAAGAAAATGGGAGTTCTACTTCAAGTGGTTAGAGAGTTTGCTTGGGGTTCTAAAATGACTAAGTGGTCAAGCTGGGAGTCGAACCTAGGGACCCCGAAGCCTCTATCATCCTGCACAAACACACCCTAAAGAAAGGCTACAGCGCCAACACTGAGCTGGGAGCCAGGAGCCGGGAGCCAGGAGCTGGGAGCCTGAATTCAGCCACACAGTAGCTTTGTGACTTCAAACACATGACTTGGCTTCTTTGGATCTGTTTTCTCTTCCATAAGAACAGGGACATTAATTCCTACTTCTTCATGTCATTAGTAGGGTCAGGAACTAAGGGATGTGACCCTGTCCCTATATTAGCCCCAACCCCTCCCCAGGGGCAGCAGCTATGAAGGACGGTGGGAAGATGTCCTGGGAGGAGGGGCCTACCCAGTGCTGGCTCTGGAACAAAGCTCAGCAGCTGCTGACAACAGCTGGTAGGAGTTCTGGGCCTGGCCCAAGCAGGGGGAGAAGGGGCAGGCTGAAAAGTCACCTCTGGCCCTCCTCTGTCACCCTGTCCTGCTGACAGCTGCTGGGGCCTCAGGGCCAAGGGCTCCACAGCAGGAGGGGGTTGGGAACAGGCTGGCTGGGGTCATCTCGGTCCGCATGCTGCCAACTGCTCAGATCCAGGGTGCCTGGCTCCACTGGGCCCACTGGCCAGGACACAGGCCTCACTGCCCCACCCTGCAGCCATTTACCCAGTTACTGGGAAAGTCTGGGGTGAGGGTGGAAGGACTGGAGCAAAGGTCTGCAGGCCGAACATGCCTTGTCTGGAGCCTGGGCTGAGCCCTTGTCTGGAGACCCCGAGGTGGGGCAGTAGATGGGCAGGGCTGAGTGCAAACAGGGTCCTAGGAGAGGTCTTGTGTTTCTCCTGGCTAATGGCAGGGGTTGCAGCCCCACCCTAGCCCCTTCTCAGCCCCCTCGGCTCCACTCCCGGCTAAGTACCAATCCTTCCAGTTCACTCCAGCCCACGCGGCTCTCGTGCCTCTGAACTCTTGCATACCCATAATTATGACTGACCATATTTTCTAAGGCAAACACAGAGAGAAACAGTTCAACAAAGGATTCCTGGGTCACTTCCGGGCATCAGAGGCAGCTTGGGAGATGTTTAGATGCACAAGTATTCAAATTCTGGAGCATGTTCATAGCTTTGTTCACTACTTTTATTTTATTAATAAATCAAAGCCATCCTAGGACATGTGTGGCAGCCACGTGCCACCCCACATCACTTGGCGCTGACTGGACACACTCTAGCCTGGCAACTTCCTAGCTCTGTAGACCTGGGCAAATCACTTGACCTCTCTAGGCCTGGTTCCTCATCTGTAAAATGGGAGTAAAAATGGTCACCTCACAAGGTTGCAGAGAAACCTGCCTATAGAGGCTCCAAAGGCTTCCTGGTGTCAAGCTGGGAGGGGTCACCTAGCCCAACACCCTCACTTACAGAAAGGGAAACTGAGGCCCAGAGAGAGGAAGTAAGGATATCAAGGTGGACCAACCAGTGTTGGAGAGCCTGAGCTCAAATCCCACCTGTGACACTGCCCACTGGGAGACTTCATCTTCGAGCTTCATTTTAGTGACTCTCCACCAAGTGTTGTTATAAGGAGAAGCTGGACCGTGTATGTAGAGTACTTCGAACGGTGCCAGGTTCCGGAGGGGATAGGACAGCTCTAAGAAAAGAGGAAGGCTCCCAAGCTGATGGCAGGGGCAGACTCGGGATCCAGGTGTGCTGGCTCCTAACTTGGTGTCCTTTTCCTTTTCCTTCCGTGATGTCACCTTCCTTCCCTCCTTCCCCAAGGCTGGGCCCAGGGTCACACAGACGAGGACTCTGGGAGGGTGGCATTAGGCTGAGTCTTTGTCAGGGGCTGATCAGGGTTTGAGACCCCAGTCTCAACCTCTGGGACATACTGCTGGTCCCTCTGACTGGTCCTAAGCTCCACGCAGGCAGGCCCAGCTGAGGAAATGGCAGGAAGGTCTGGGAAGCGAGGGGTGCATGTACTTGGCAGGGAGGCCTCAACCTCCCAGGGACTTGGGTTACCGGAAATGGTAAATCTCCCGCTGCCTGCCGCCTGCCACCTCTGACCAGAAATGCCTGCTGCCTGAGGGAACATCCTGTCCCGCTTGGCTTCACACAGCCCAGGGACAGCTCTGGACCTGGGCCCCTCCTGTGCTCCCCGCCCCACCCTTGGGATCTCAGGTTGGCCTCTGGGGCTCCCCAGCCAAAGGATACTTGTCATTCTGGGGCAGTGGGAGCAGTTGTAACTGACCAGTCATAGGAAGAAAAGAGAGGGCTGCTAGGGCACCCCAAAAAGATCAAGAGCCACCCTAAATGTGATCCATTCAATATTGTTAAATGTGGATTCTGAGCCCCAGCTGGGTGAGGGCTCTGATCTCGGTAACCCAACTAAGGAGGTGGCACAGGGTGAGCTCTGGGGTAGGATTAACTTTGTTGGGAACCCGGCTCTGCCACTTCCCAGTTGGTGGCTTTGGGCAAATCACCATAGCACCTCCCACCCCTCACCTCTGACATGGAACTGACAAAGCAGTCAGGACTCTGCGAAATTCACCGGGCTGAGAGGTGAGTCGCTTAGCACAGGGCCTGGTGCATAGCAAGGGCCCAGTGAACAGTGGCTATCAGGTGTTGGGAAGTGATGGGAAGAAGGGAAAATACCAATAATTATTATGTGAGCAGGAATTCTGAGGTATGCATGCGTTCTGCCTTTGTGGAACTGACATTCTGCTTGTCAGCTGCTCCATCAACTACTATGTGTCATGTGGTGAGAAGAGCTAAAAAAAATAGAGCAGGGTGAGGCGAGCAGGGTGTGGCTTGCTATTTTACACTGGTCATTAGGGAAGGTGACAGAGGTCTGGAGGAAGCTGGTGCTGCACAGAGGAAGAGCACGCTGGGCACAGGGAACAGCAGCTGTTAAGGCCCCAAGGCAGGAGTATCCTTGGAATGTTCTGGAAATAGCCAGGAGTCCAGTTATCTAACTTTCTGCAGCTGCCCTGGGAGAGAGGTATAATTATCCCCATTCCCCAGATGAGGCGCATGAGCCTCAGGGAGGCTTCCCCAAGGTCATGAAAGAAATAAGTGGCAAGGCGGATTCCAACTCAGCTTCTCAGCAAAGTGCCCAGGGGCCACTGTCCTCGGAGCTCCCACGGGAAGGAACAGAATGGGAGAAAAGCTTGTAAGGTGTTTCAGTCCCAGTTCTGATTCCTCTAGACTGGCTGTGCGATCTCAGACATTAGATTTCCTTGCAGGGTCTCAATATCCTCAGCACTCATGGACCAGCGATGCCAGCTGGTGAGGGAGGAGGGCAAAAGAGGGAGAGGGGAGGGTATGATGTTGGAGGTGATCTTGAGCTTCTCTGGCGCTCTGACGCAAAGCTCCTTCCCAGACGGATGAGAATACCGCAGGCAGAACCTACCAAACTGAACCACTCACTGTGACCTCCTGCCCGGCCCCAAGAGTTGGCACCCTGCCTACACCTGTCTGGGTCTTGCCCCTACCTAGCACCCAGGGCCTGGCTACAGCTGGGAATCTGTCTGCATTTCAGCTCCAGGTGTCATACATGCCCCTCAACCCTAGGACCCCACCCAGGGACAGCTCCTGGTGTCCTGAGAAGGTAGAGGCCCATGACTGGCCTTTGTAACCAAAGGTGCCAAAGCAGGCCAGCCCTCACGGGCACCCAGCCAGACCCTGAGGCCAGGCCAAGTGCAAACAACATGCTTGGCGCCCAGATACAGGCGCGTTAGAGCGGGCAGGCTGCCCACTGCACCCGTCACAACAAACCATCATCTCAGCCCTGCCGAGAGGGGCCCAGGCAGCCAGCACCTCTGCTGGGAGCCTCCTCCTCGCACTCTCCCCACCCCCACGAGCTGCAGGGATGGGCAGTGGGAATTTCAGGGGCTGGACACAGAGATTTCAGATTCCAGATGCCAGCGGCTACACAGGGAGATAAGCAGAGGCAGGTTGAGGGGAGTGGGTGGGAAATGAACGGGGGAAGTGTGGGCTGGATGCAGCCAAGTCATGGACTTTTTAACATTACAGGTGGAGTCAAGCAAGGGGAAAGGGAGACTTTCCCAGCTGCTGGGCAGAGAGCAGAGATGGCACAGTGCTGCAAGAGGTGTAATCCTGTCCACCCCATCGAGGCCCAGGGGTCTCTCAGGCCTCCACAGCCTGGGGATTCCAAACTGGGAGAGGGAGCCAGCAACGACAATAGTCACTCCTTACTGAGTGCATATGGCACTTCACGGGCACCCATGCCAACCAAGAGAACTTTCCGCAGTGATAGCAATGTTCTGTATCTACTTGTCCAATAAGGTAGCCACTAACCACCTGTGTCTCCAAGCATTTGAAATGTGGCTAGTGCAACTGGGAAACTGGATTTTTTAATTAGATTGTATTTAACTAAATCTTAAATTTAATTAGTCGCATTGGCTATAGTGGCTATCATAATGGACAGCGCAGACCCCACCATCACCAATCCTTAAACCAAACCTGGAGGTACAGCCATCCCCATCTCACAAAGGAGGAATGGGAGGCTTGCCTGAGGCGATACAGCTAGTAAGCTGCAGAGACAAATCGGAACCCAAGCCCGGCCCCTCCACTGCACTCCCCACCCAGGGTTATTGTCAACGCTGGAAAAGACTAACGGAAATGGCACATGTGTGGGCGATAAAGCTGCCCAGTTAATCAAGACATCAAGTCTCTTGCTTTTGGCCTGAATTCTGTCAGCTACACCGGTTATCACAGGCTGCCCAGAAGCTCAGACAGGCCATTTATAAAAGGCTTTGATTTCTTGACACGAAGAAAGGGCAGAATGACGATGGAATAATCCCAGCTGGTTGAAGAGCTCAGTCTTTGAAAACACTGGGACTCCTCAGTGACAAAAAAATCTAGGCTTGGTGTTCCCGACCTCATCACCCAGACCCCTCACAGCCCCCCAAGGCTTCTGATAACTGGACAACACCCACTCCCACAGGGCACATTTTCCTGCCTCTAGGCCTTTATGTATACTATTCCCTCCTCCGAGAATGTTGCTCTGTTCCTATGTCTCCCAATCTAACCTACTCACCCATCCTTCCAGGCACAGCTCAATTACCACCTCCACTCTGAAGTCTTCTTGGACACCCCACAAAGATATCTTTCTCCACCACATATCCATAGGACTTAATTTCTACCTCTTAGAAGAGTAGAGGTTTGGTCTTAATTTCACCACTTGAGTAATTGTCTCTACTCTCATGCTGAACCAAAGTTCCTTGGGGACAAACACCAGGTTGGGTTTTTTTCATCTTTTAAATATATATTTTAACCTTCAGACATTTCCAAATGCTGAGTAGCAGCTAATGAAAAATAAACAGATATTTACTAAATTGAACTAAATTATAATAGTGGCTTAGAAGTTTGGAGACTCGATTTCTTATGGCTCCGCCTCAGCTTCCTTTGATCCTGAGAAGAGATCCCTTCCCGGCTCTGGACCTCAATTTGTACATCTGTAAAATGGGGGCAGTGATAGTACCTGCCTTGTTGGGAAATTATTCATACTTACTACACATATTTAACAAAGACTATGTGCCAAGTACTTGACAAATGTTATCTTCATGACAACCCCATGAGATAGGTATTATTACAATCCCCATTTTATAGAAGAGGAACTGGCAGTGAAATTAAATAGATAAAAGAGATGATGCAAGTCAAATGCTTAACACAGTGTGTGGCACACGGTAAGCACTAAATAAATTGTAGTGACTTTTTTTTTCCTGTATAATGAAGAGTCGACAGGATTGGAAGCAATTTTGGATGCTTCCCCAGGGCTGAGCATAAAGTAAGCGCTCTCAAAATATTTGCTGACAGATTGACTCAGTCCCAAAGGAACCGGTGATAAACAAGGTGAATCTGACTAAACCCAGGGCAGTCCCTGCTCTGACTCCCCCTCCCCACTCTGACCTGCCTGGGCAGGGGCCACTGTCTGCACCACAGGCCACGTAGGTAGAGAACTGGTGCCCTCATCTTTCTCCAATGACAGGAAGCATGGAATGACCTGGGGGACAACCTCCATCCAGCTGTGCTGATCCCGTGGGTGAATGGAGAGAACAGAGTCCAATAAAGTCTTCAAGGCAGGGACACTCCTGACTTTCTCTAGCCCTGCTAGGGGCTTCTACACTCGACTCCTCTCCCCGGCCTCAGCCAGACCAAGACAGGGAGAAGGGGCAGAATTTGGGAAAAGAATGAACATGGACGGGCTATGCTGGTCATCTCACTGGGCCTCAGTTCTCACAATCATCAAATGATGATAATTCCTACATCACAGGGGTGGTTTTCACAATGAAGTGAGACAACGTCCACAAAGCAGAGCTTCTCCAGCTCTAGCAGGCACAGGATCTCCTGGGGATCTTGCTGGTGCTCACATTCTGATTCTGTAGGTCTGGGTGGGAACTGAGACTCTTCATTTCTTATAGGCCCCAGCTGCTGGCACAGGGACAACCCCTGGACTTAGAACAGCACCTTGAACACAGTAGCCCTCAGTGGAAGTCAGCTATGCTTTTTCTTCTAGAGATTTATTTAATCCTTAAGAAACATCCCTAGGGGTTTGGAACCGTTATTTCACCACTGATAATACTGAGGTCCAATGAGGTTGAGGGACTTGCACAACCACAGGCTAGAAAGAGGCAAAAGCAGGGTTCAAGGCCAAGTCCGCAGACCCATCCTTCCCATGCATCACACCACCCCAAGCCCCACCCTCCTCCAGCGCTGCAGGCACAAAGCTGAGGACACATGGGCCCTGCCCCTCAGCTGCGTTGCCAGCCCCTGCTGGGCCAGCCAGACCTCTGGGCACTAGTCCAGGCTCCCCCAAAAGAGGCCTTGGGCCATCACCCCATCTCCCGCAGCAGCAGCTTCCAGCTGCCTCCCTCTCCATCACCTTATAAAGCAGCCTGAGCTGCTGGCTTCCAAGTTGCAGTTTAATTTTATATGGAGTGAACTATCCTCTCCTCTGCAGCCTCAGCCCCACTGCTTCACACATTCCTTCTGCAGCGACATTACCTAATTTAACCATGGCCCCTGCTCTCCGGGGCTCTCAAAATAGCAGTTACCAGTGGGGGAAATGCCCTAATGTTATCAAAATAAGCAGTTCTCCCGCCTCCCCCGCCCTTGGTTTGCAACCTCAGGACCCAGTGTGGGAGGAACCAGGGCTTGGGGGACGGAGGTGGGCCTGGGGTAGATCCAGAGATGCTGCCAAAGCCCTGTTCTCTCCACCCTTCCCACCCTCTCATATATGCCCTCTTCATACATGTTCCTGGGATCACATATGAAGATCCTCATGCCCCTACCTTCCCCCAAATCATCCCAGGGGCCACTGTTGCCCTGGTTACCCAAGACTAGGATTCAACTTTCATTTTCTCCTAATAACAAAAAGTACAATAGTAATAATTGCACTAATTATGAACGAAACACCTCCTACACCTTGGCTCACTGACACCTGCTGAGTAGGGATTAGTATTTAGTATTCTCTTACTTCAGATGAGGAAATGGGTGCTTAGAAAAGTGAAGGGACTTGTCTAGGGTCACATAGCTCTGAAGTGGCAAAGCTGGTGTTAGAAGCCAAACCCAGCTGCCCCAAAGCCCTAACCATCATACCACCTTGTAGCTGGAGCGCCTCTGCAGGGCCTGAACTTGGGAGAGGAGGAACTCAAGGGTTTGTACGTGCTAGAAGGGGCTAGTTCACCTGGTGTTTATTATAGGGTCTGCTTCCATGGCTGGTGCCAAACCCAGGGACCTATTATACCCTAGCTTACATCACACCCAGGTCCTATGGGCCGTAAGTCTGTCCCAAGGGCCCCAGGGACTCAGGCTGTCTCTCAATCTGTGACTCTAAGGCTCTATTCCCTAAAACCCCATCCCTTGGGCCTAAGAACAGGGCTGCTACATTACAGCAGGGAACACCCAGGCCACTGACATACCTTGGGTGCAACCAGTGGTTAAGGAGCTGGGAGGGTGGGCCTTACCCTCCCCTGCCACCTAGAATAATCATTAACTGGAACAGAGCAGGGCTGAGAGCCGTGGCAGGAGCCCAGGCTGTGGCATCCCCAGGGCCAGTTCCAGGCCCCATCCAAGCTATGGTATTTGGGGCCACCTTCCCAGGCACACAGCTGGGCTGCTGAGGCCCTGGTATGGGAGGGGGTGGCTTGGACCCCCTGGCTGGGAAGCACCCATCTGGTGTCACTAGGGTAGTGGCCCTGCAGAGGCCTGGAGTGCACTCACAGAGCTCTAGGCCCTCCTCCCTCATAATCCATCCTTTCCTGCTCCCTCCCAACATTATGCAGACCCAAAAGTGAAGGGTGTTGAGAATGGATGACTCCAGAGAATGGATGACCCTGAGGCTTGAGGCCTTCTTAAACTGGGGACGAGTAGGCAGAATAAAACCAAGCCCCCAGGTTTACTTAGGATCAAGTACCAGGTTTGAAGGGGAACAAAGAAAATCTCAAAATAATAGTTCCTGTTATCTATCAACTAACTGCCTCTTCTGGCTCTAGGACATTTACATGATCTCTAAATCTTCCCCAAAACCCTGCAGAGAGGGTACCATCAGTCCCAGTTAACAGATAAGGCCCAAAGAGGTTAAGTCACCAGCCCAGGGTTACATAGCAATAAGTGACAGAGCTAAGACAGGATTCAAGGCTGTGCTTCCTGCCCATGACACTATCCCAAAGTACAACCTGGAGAATTAACTGATGGGGGGCTAACAGGCCTCACAAAAGAGTCCTCTGAGCCCTGGTCAGAACCCCCAAAGGTGAGAGAGCTATGGGGGTGGGAATGGTAGGGAGTCTAGATATATTCGGTAAAGGTGGCCCCTGGGACATCCAGCACTTGTCAGGGCAATGGCTAGGCCTTCTGGGAGATGGGGGGTGGGGTGGCAGGGGCACCTGAGGCCTGCATAAGGTGGAGGGTTGAAGGGAGAAGGGTGGGACCTACAATGCCTCTCCCCTCAGGAGGTCACCATCCTTCTACTTAGGAATTCCCTTCAATTGCTCAGGTGAAACCAAGGTGAGGCCCTGGCTGGCTGAAAGCTTTGATCTTATCATACATTCCTGCCCCAGCTATCCCAGTCCATTTCCCCCAACCTGGGAGGTGGGAAAGCAGGTCAGTTTAACCCTTTCCTCCCATTCCCTGAGATCAAATCCAGGCTTAAGCTGACTTCTTCCTCCATCAAAGGGGGAAAGAGAAAGGAGGAAGGGAAGTAGAAAGCAGGGGCTTCAGGCCTACACCCCTCCTTTAACTCATTCGATGCTGCAGAACCCCAAACCTCAACTCCATAGGCTGCTTCCACTTCTTCTAAATTAAAATAACCAGACTCAGTATAAATAGCCCCTGCTATTTTCCACATTCATGAGCTCATCTGAGACTCAACAAAACTGGTGTGCTCTCCTCTCCACCCCTGTGGGTCTTCTCCCCTTCCCTAGCCCAGGGGGACCTAGCTGTCACACCAGCATCCCTTTTTCCACAAGCTACTTTCCAGGGAAATAGAATTTGCAGTAACTAGTGTAACAAATGGGGGCTGAGACAAGTTACGCAGACTTCGGGTATCTCCCAGAGATTATGCGGCTCTGACAACCTGCTCCAAAGTTCTTAGAAGCCCCTTCCTCGAATGCCACCTTCTTCCCTCTGCACCCTGCCCTTTATTGACTGGTCCACCATCCAGCTTGTCTCCCCTATCAGACTATAAGCTCCTTCGGTCCCTGGTTAGTGTTTATACCTAACACAGGGGCTGGCATGCAGCTGACACCCCATAAATGTTTTTGCTGAATGAACGATCCCATTTTGCATTTGGGGAAACTTTAAGTTCAGAGAAGTTGAAGGACTTACCCTGGATCACACAGGCAGGGCCACAAAGAGTACAGGAATCTGGTGACCCCAAGTCTAGTGCTCGCTTGCTAAACAAACACTTATAAAGCCCCTGGATGTTAGCTCAGCAGCAGGTGCCCAAGGGACGCAGGAGTGAACAGACATGGGTACCCACTTAAGGAGTGACCCCAGGTCCACGGAGAGGACGGGCTAGGCTTCAAGGAGGCCTACACAAGCAGGGAACCATCTCCTCCATCTGTTTCCCTGGCACCTGTGGGCTGGTAGCATCAATGAAGGAAGACATGGGATTGGTAATATGGTAGGCTCAGCATAGCGGTTACCTCCCCGGGGCTCCAGAGAATGGATACCACAGAGTCTTGAGGGGAAGCCAGCAATTTTCTCCAAGAACTCAACGCCCCTTTCCTTTGAGTTGGCAGATGGCCGAACAGCAAGAAAGGAGCCCATATTGTGAGTTGGAAAATCAAGGAGGGAGTAGAGGGTCAGAAGCTGGCTGGCAACCAAGTGGAGGCCCAGGCCTCGACCTCTTGCTTCCTGGGCTGGCCAGGTACAGGGCAGGGGCCAGGATGGATGTCACCACAGTTATCTTGGTGACTTCCTCTCATTCTTCCCCAGTGTTAATGACTCCAGCAGCAGGCCAGGGCCTTCCTGCCCACACACCTGACACAATTCAAATCTAGGGACAATGGGGATGACTTCTGGACCACTGCTTCAGATGCCTTCCTCCTCCACCAGCCAAATCCTCCTTGCTCTTCAAACCCCACTTCCTCCAGAAAGTCTTTCCAGATAATCTCATGCCAAATGGATCTTTTCCTTCCCTGCCAATCTGCTGCTGTCTGGATTTCGAGCTGCACTGGGTACTTAACAGTTCCTGGACCCTGCCTCTCCAGAACCTAAAGCTTCTGGAGAGTAGAGACCATGTCTCTACTTTCTCCCAAGAGTACTGACAGAGCTAGATTCAGCTCCCACCTTCCTCTGCACCTGGCTGTGTGATCTTGGGCAAGTCATTGCTCTCCTCTGAGCTGTCTCATCTGGGAAACAGAGGTAAAATCCCAGCTACCCAGGAAAGTTGATAATGCAGATAAAACACCGAGCACAACGTCTGACACACAGTAGGTCCTCAGGTGATTAATGAGTAAATAAATGAATGGACAGATGAATTTCCAACTCCTCCATTGCACAGGGAAGAGTGTAAACACTGCACATGTTCAAATGACAGTTTGGAGCATGGTTGCAGATTCTGCCTCTCAGCTGGGCCAGGTGCTTTTGTGTCTTGTATTTCACCCAAGCCCCCAATATTGAGGTGGGCATGGGCATAGGGCTGCAAGCCCCCAGCATTGAGGTAGCCACAGGTCTGGCCCAGAGCAGGTCCCACTCAGCAAAAAGTCCCTGGACTCCAAGCTGCAAAACCTGCAGGCTCCACAGGGAGCACAGGACCTGACTGAGAAGGACCCAGGGAGTTTCCATCCCAGGGAAAACCTGATCCATCTCCCTGGGGAATGTAATCATCAAGTTGAGATGGAAGCCAAGGGGCAAAAGGTCTGAGAAGCAGGAGCTGGACAAGCCCACATGGCAGATATGCAGCTTGATGTACCTTCTGCCAAAGCTGGCCCAGTCTGCCTCCTCTGTGCAGCCCGTCCTGACTATGCCACCACCCTAGACTGTCCTCTCTCTCCATCCTACAGGGTGGACCTATTTAGGAGGGGACAGCAACTTTGGAGTCAGACAACCTGGGTTCCACTCGCAGCTGTGCCACATATTAGATGGACAGCTTAGGCCAGCCATGCCCTGCTCTATGCCTCAGTTTCCCCTCCCTGCAAAATGGAGATAATAATGCCAACCCCAAGAGATTGTTAGGATTATATGCAATAATGCTTGGAGACAGCTCCCTCGGAGCTTGGCTCAAGAGAAGGTGGGGGTTTTAATCAAGAGGAGATGTGAGAGCTCACTGACTATTGGCTCATGATCTGGGTGGCTGGAGGGCCCAGGGCTGAGAAGAGACTGATCTGTTCTCAGGTAACTCCTTGGTCTCTGTTCCTCTGGCCCAAAGGTCACAAGAAGGCAAACAGCAGGAAAAGAGCTGTTAAGTGAAGGAGGCCACTGGGGCTAGGACTTATGAGGCCAGAATTTCAATCCATCCAGCTCAGAGAGGGATCCAAGAAGAGGCATGATCCCAGTTCCCAACTATTTGAAAACTGGAACCTCCAAACAAGGAGCGGGATGAGTCAGCTGGGGTGAGCAGGGGAGGCCAGGACCGGGAAGTGGGGGCCAGAGCCGGCTCCTTGGAGGCAAGCATGGGGAGGTGGGGAAAAGGGAGGTGGGGCAGGGACCAGAGGTGGGCTGGGAAGGGGCCAGACAGCTGGGAATTCCCAGCCCCACACCAGGAGAAGCATCTGTTGGGTCACTCAAGGCTTCCTCTAAAGTCCTCCCCCTGCCCAGCCATGGGCTGCCTGCTCCCCCCGCACAGAGTGGGACTGGGGAAAAGATGAGGAAAGATGCCAGATGTTAAAAAAATGAAACACCTGGACGGTGCTGGTCCCCTACCCAGCAGCCCAAGCCCAAGGCACAGGACTGGGGAGAGGTCACCAGGCACTGTGTGTCTCTTCCTCTGTAGTCCGGTTTCTCTGAGAGCCCATGGGGGTCAGATTTAGAGCCACACAGCGCCACTAACTCTGGCCTGCTGCAGATTATCTCAGGACTCCCTGGGCAATGTCCTGCCTCCTCTAGTGTGGCCTGAGGGAGGATGAGGCTGAGATGGGGTCCCGGGAAGATCCCTCCACTGTCCCCCTTAGGATGCATAACATCCTTTCTGCACCCACGGGAGCCACTTGGCCACACCTCTTGTTGCTCAGAGCCCACCAACTGCACACATCTGGGAAGGGGACAATGAGTCCACAGGCTCCAGCCTTTCCCAGGCCACACCCTGGGGTGTGCCCCCCTCCTTCTCCCCCTCCAGGAAGGAGCAGTCAGGGTGGAAGGGTGGACTCTGTCCTGCAGCTGCAGCCTCAGTGGGGGAAGCAGGGGGGAAGTGGTGGGGGTGGGGGTTGCTGTGACAGATCAAATGCAGTTATATCCTGGGCTCTCAGACTGTGAAAAGAGGAGCAGAAGGAACAGGAATGATCCCTTTACTTGGTCATTCATTCAACAAGTCCAGAGCAGGGCCTGCCTGGGTCAACAGATGGCAGCAGTTTTGATCAGGAGAATATATGCCATGCTGGGCACTGGGAACCCTCAAATACCACTCTGGCCTTGCCCTCAGTAGGAACAAGACTAACAGAGCAGCCACCGATTGTCAAACACTATCAGACACTCAGACACTGAGGGAGGCGCATCCACCTGATCTCATATCCATCTGGGAAACAGGCATCATGACCCGTTTCTGACCAGGAGCTCAGAGAGATGAAGCAACTTGTCCAGGGTCACACAGCCAGTAGGGGATGAGCCCTCTGAACCTATACCTTTTTCTTGACTACAGTCCCCAGAGAAAGGGCTCCAAGTCCAGAGAGGGCACAGACAAATGGAAGATGGTAGAATGGGCCTCCTGACTTGTCCCACATGCTCCAGGTCTCAGCAGAGCGCAGGGTCTGCGAAGGACAACTCTCCTGCATTGAACGGCCAGAAGCAGCCCCTTCCAAACCCTCTGAATGGAGCCTGGGACTTCCTGGCCTGCTGGCTTCCACAAGCATGTTAATGTGTTCCCTCTATAAATGTTCACCTACTGTCACCTAGTGCTAAGCAAAGTGCAATGAATAAAACTGAGTCCCCACCTTCACAGAGCTTCCATTCTGGATGAGGGAAGACAGTAAATTCTAAATACACACACAGATAGAGGCCATGGGGTTCTAAGGGATCAACGCCTGCATCTCCATAAATGTACACTCAGCAAGGCCCCCTCCCACACACCCCATGGGCTGATGCAGAGGCCCCAGCTTGGGTGGGGAGCGAGGGGTTTGCTCACTGCCCTCACTGTGAGTCAGTACTGCACTGCCCCTACCCCCACGCCTTCCTTTCCATCGCCTGCCAGTCATCTTCCTCCCAAGCCAGCAACTCCGGGAGTTTTCCCTTCTCAGTCAGAGGCAGCTCCATCCTTCTGGAGGATGCTCGTGCCGAAGATTATAGAGACATCCCTGACTGTTCTCTTTCTATCCCAATCCATCAGCAAATCCTGTCAGCCCTACCTTCAAGAATATATTCAGGATTCAACCATTTCTTCCCACCTCCTTTGCCCTAGTCCGACCTCCCATTGTCTCTGGCCTGGGTCATGGCCTTCCTATTTTTGCCCTTGACCCTCCACGTTCTCTTGACATAGCAATAGACTGACTGCCCATCTCACTCAGTAGTAAATCCAAAGTCCTTCGCACAGCCAAAGCTCTGCCTGGTCTCCCCATGCCAACTCTCTGGCCCCATCTACCCTGCTCCCCCTTACTCATGCCGCTCCAGCCACACAGGCTTCCCTGCTTTCCACAAATATGCCAAGCACACCTCTGGGCCTTTGCATTAGCTGTTCCCTCTGTTTGGAGTGTTCCTTCCCTACGTATCTGCAGGTTCCCTACATACCCACATAACCCTCGCTTCCTTCAGATACCTTCTGTTCAAAGGTTACCTTATCAGAGGCTTTTCCTGACCACCCATCCCACCTCTTCACTCTCTGTCCTCTTCTCTGCTTATTTTTTCTTCTGAGCACTTATCACCACCTAATGTATTATATTTATTATCTATTGTCCTCCACTAGCTATGATGCAAGTTACATGAGAGGAGGGAATTTGACTGTTTTGCTTTCCATAACCTCAGCACCTCGAATAAGGTCAGATACTTAGAAGATGTTCATAAACATTTGTTATATGAATTGTGAGTCTAACACACAGCTGTAGGGGACTTTCGTTTACAGAATAGTTACAGGACATACATCACTGGTCCACTCATTCATTCAACACACACTGCAAGCCCTTGTGCCCTAAAATCTCGACTAACAGATAAACAGGGCACTCTCCTCTGTGCTTCAGGGAAAAGGCTCTGGTAGGTAGCCAGGAGCTGCTCCTAAGGACATCTCAGGTCTCAGGGATGCCACAAGGATGCTCTGAGTTCCCTTAACCCTGGCACAGGCAGGCATCAGGGAAGGGAGGGAGGGTGGGTTCTGGGGGCAGCTGAGACTTCAAGGCCCACATTCCCAGGCCTCAAAGAGCTGCCTTGTTCCCAGGGCTCTCACGATGGTGCCCCTGGCCTAGCCACCCCCAGCAGCCACAAGCCACACCCCTCTCAAGGCCACTATTGACACGGACCTGACGCCAGCACTAAGGCTGGCGGCTGCCCATGAAGTGAGTTCCACACATTCTTCTGGGTTTCAGTCAGCCAGCTCTGGGTGCTGGGGTGGCCAGCAGGCCCCAGCCAGGCCCTGGGAGCAGGACAGGGCAGCAGGGCCAAAGGGCCAAGGCCCAGGTTGGGGCAACATTCCAGTAGGGCTGGGACCCTCAGCCCAACATTCCCCCTTCCTGGCAGGAGCGAGATGTGGGTAAGGCCAGGGTGAGCTCTGGGAGTAGGGAGCAGCGAGCTCAGCAGATCCTTGAGAAGTCACTGGAGAATGAGGTCAGGCTTGTCCCCTCCTCTTCCAGCCTGACCACTGCAGCTGCAACGGATTAGGGAAGAGGGCAAGAGGCCAGGGCTAGGAGGCCTTCCAGATGCCCCAAGTGGTCAGAGGGTCTAGAACCTACATGTTCGGCCTCCAAATCGTTGCTGCATATCTTTCCACAACTTGGGCAGCCCCTCCTGCCCTCCCTGCTGAGAATCTCACACCAAGGCCAGGCAGCCTTGAAGCATCTGCAGACTCACCCTAAACCCTGAGCCCCCAGGGAACAGCCAGGGGGAACCAATGGGGGCTCCACGCAGGACAGTTTTTCCTTATTTTCCACATTAGATGGGGCCCAACTTGGCCCACTGGACCCTTAAAGCCCTGGATTAATTCAACTGCCTGTAGTATCTCAGGGAATATTTAATGAGGAAATTAATTACCAAAGCTATACATGAACATATCCCACAAATGACCGCCTAGAGTGAAGTCTTTCTAGACTCACACCTAGGGGTCCCCAGGAGGTCCATGAGGCACACTACCCTGAATGCCTGTGTCCCTGAAGCCAGACTCCACTATGCTTTTTTGCCTGAGGTAGCACTTGCTACGACCTGAGTTCTTACTTTTACCAACATCAGTAACAACAGTTTTGTCTGCCTGCCTGCTACAAGCAAGTGGAAGAGTTTCTACTGGCTTCAAAGCCTGGCTCATGGTACCACTGAGAGAGAGAGAGAGACAGAGAGAGAGAGAGAGAGAGAGAGAGAGAGAGAGAGAGAGAGAGAGTGTGTGTGTCATTTGGGCAGATTACCTAACCTCTCTGTGCCTCAATTTCCTCTGCTTAGAGAATGGGGACTGTACCAGAAGCTATAGCTTAATGCAAATGCAGTCAGTCAACAGATTTATTTCCTAACCACTTACTACTCACCAAGCGCTGAAGGTACAGAGGCAGTGAGCAAAACCACGTAAGGTCCTGCTCTTGTGGAACTTAAGTTGGGGGAAGGAGACAGATGAACAAATAAACACATGCATGTCGGATAGTGATAAGAAAAAAATGAAGGTGCATGGGTACAGCAGACGCTGGGCAGAGTCGGGGACCTGAAAGAAGTAAGGCAGAGGGTCAGGCAGATATTTGGGGGACAAGCATTCTAGGCAGAAGGTACAGCAGATGCAAAGGCCCTAAGGTGGGAGTGTTTGGGAATTTGGCACATTCAAGAAGCAAAGACCAGTGTGGTGTGGAGTGAGCAAGGGGAAGTTGGCAGGAGGAGAGATTCGAGAGGGAGTGGGGTCAGGGAGGCCAGATTTCGTAGGACCTCATGGGCTATATTAAGTCAGGGGCTTGGGCCTGAACAACATGGGGAGTGCAGGGAGGTTCTGAGCAGGGGAATACGTAAGGATCTGTTGAGAAATTTCATACCTAGCAGATAGTGGGCACTTGATAAATGTGAACTACCCATATTACTTCGTTATCATCTGACCTGGCACCCCAGAACCTCCCTCCCCACCACTCCAAGTACTGAACCCAGTCACCTTCTGCCACCTTCCTTCCACCCATCTCCCAAGCTGGGCCTCAGACCCACAGATCCCAACTTGCCTGTACTCGGCCTGAGAACAGGCCCGGGCCAAGCAAGGCGCGGGCCACAGCTTCCCAGACACAGGGAGCTCAGCCTCGGGCATGGGGGTGGTGGTGTCTATCTCTACCCCTTCCAGCCTCCTCCTCTCTGGAAAGCCTCAGCCACTGTGGACAGACCTGCAGCCCGCCCTCTGGAAATCCCCAGAGCACCCTCACAATTCCCTCCCAGCAGCAGGTCTGGAGCAAGGGGGCTTGTGGGTGGTGGTGGAGGGGGGGTGAGGAGGCCAGTTTTGTCAAGGGAAGGGCTGAGGTACAGCTGCCCCTGAGGGAAGGGAAGGCTCCTCCATTTCCGCCGGCGCACAGCCTCCCTAGCAAGGAAACCCAGCTGAGGCAGGAAACAGGTATCTCAGTGACTTCCCTCCACAGCCCTGGAAAATACCGTAATCACCACAGCCCCCTCAAGACTCCTGTCTCCTGGCAGGGCTGGCCCCAAGAAAGGAAGGGCTAAGGCCTCAACAGGAAGAAAAAGGGTCAGCAGGCCAAGGCCCTGAGTCACCCAAGCCTGGCCCCTTCCCCAGCAGGCCTCCCCACCTCCTCTGAACTGAAATTACTCCCACACTTAATCACAGATCGCTGTTTCCTGTCTCCTGCCCCCAGTGAGGTCTTGAGCTCCCTCAGGACCATTCTACCCTCACCCACTCACCAATGGCTTGTGGATGTGGACTGAAGGACAGATGAGATGACAGACAGGGGACAAGGAGGTGCCCAAGGTTTGCTGGGGCACTGGGCTAGCAACCTGATGTCATTTAATGCTTCTTACCCCCATTTTACAGATATGGAAACTGAGACTCACAGAGAACTCACAGAGAAGAACTCACCCCTGATCATATAGCTAGAAGATGGTACAGCTGGGATTCAAACTAGGTTCCTTAAGACTCCAAAGACAGCTCTTTCCAGCCCTTTCCCACTGGGATGGGACAGTGACCTCGGTGTGGTTGCTGAAAAGTAGTATAATCCCACAGGATCAGAGCTGCCTGTTTACCCATCTCAGTACAAGGTCAGTTCTTGCTCACCCATAAGCCCCAGCACCTAGTACTAGGAGGTGCTTAGCAAGTATCTGCTTAGTGAATGAACCTCTGAACTCCTGCTGTCATGGAATGCAATGCTGCTCAATGAAGATGTGTTGAATGACCAAGTGAATGAGATGATTGGCTGCAATCTGGGAATTTCTGTGGAAATTCCTTTAGCACACAGCAAGCAGTTCACTGCCTGTCCCCACTCCTGCCACTGTAGAACTCACATAGCCTAGAGCCCCTTATCAGGGGACAGAGCTGGGAGAGGGGCAGAAAAGGAAGACATTCCATATGCTAGGTTAGTGCCTACTTTTTGGAAAAGTAAAGATCAGTTTTGGGCCCTTCAAGTTCAAATCAAGACTGGGGAGCAACTGGATGAGTGTTGGGGTGAGAGGCTGAGTTAGTAGATTAAGGAAGCTGCCCATATGGGGGTGAGGTAGGAGAGGTTCTGTGTGGGTGGGGCAAGAGAGGAGAGGGGGGTCAAATCTGCAGTGGGGGTTGAGGAGTGACTCAGAGGTGAGAGGGAGCCAGCAAGGCAAGGACAGGGGTTCAGTCACAGGGTAGACACTGGCCAGCTTCGAAAAGTCCCTCTCTTGGCTCTGAGAACAGGGGAATGGGGACAGGGACTACCTGGACCACCTCAAAGAGGGTGGGGGCAGCTCTGTGGTTCACCAAGGCAGGCCCAGCTCCCCAGATGTGCCCCCACCCACATCGGCCACCAGCTCCCTTTCCACTGATCCAGCCCCACCCTTCTGAGTTCACTCAGGTCCTCAGAGCCTCTCCTGGCCAAAGATTCTCTTTTCCTTTGCATGGGCCCATCCTGCTCAGAGCAGGGGACTGGGCCGTAGGGGTCTGCCACCCCCACCCCTTGAAGAGCTAAGAGGAAAGCTGGGGAAACAGGTCCACTGAGTGTCTTATGTGCCACATAACAGGCCCAGCACCAGGCACTTTCATGCACACTGCATCCAGTCTTACCCTCCACCTTTGAGCTATGCACTTTGAAGCCATGCATTTTGAGTTCCCCTTAGGTATGTGGGATGGTCTCAGAGAAGTTAACTAGCTTGCCCAAGGTCACACAGTTACCCAAGGAAGAGCAGGAATTGATTCAAGTCCTGGGCTGTAGCACTCCAGGGCCCATGAGTGTTTCACACAAGCCTCAGCTGGGTTCTAAATGGTTCTTTACTTGCCTGTCTAGTTACTACGCTCCCAAGGGAACACACAGAGTGGTAAACTTCCAGTGAGGGCTGATAGTGCCTCCTTTTCCAAGGTGGCAAAGGGGTGCCCTCGCTCTGCCAAGTTCCCACCCTGCTTGAAGTTTTCTGCCTGGTCCCCAGGAATGGC
The DNA here is from genome assembly GCF_030020395.1 of Manis pentadactyla. NCBI lineage: Eukaryota > Metazoa > Chordata > Mammalia > Pholidota > Manidae > Manis > Manis pentadactyla. The sequence continues at coordinate 15,963,151 of NC_080022.1, forward strand.
AGGCCGGGCCATGCCTATCGCGACTCGGAGACTGGACAACGTGGCCAGGCGCCCCACGGGCTCCCACGCCGGCCGGCCCCGCCCCCGGGCCCACGGAGGGCTCCCTGGACGCCCCTCGGGACAGCCTCACCCCTGAGGGCGGCGCCGCTCGAGCGGGCCTGGGGTCCCCGGCGTGCGCCGCCGTCCCGGGCCAGAGTCCCAGCTCCGCAGCCTCGGGGCCCCGCCGAGCGGGCGGACGCGGAGAGCCGACCCCGGGCGCCCCCGCCCCTCCGCCCGCACACTCACCGCGAGCAGCCGCCCGTGCAGCAGCAACGCCAGCACCAGCGCGCCCGCCGCCCGCCGCCCCATGGCCCGGCCGGCTCAGCTCGCTCGCTCGCTCGGCGCCCGCGCGGAGCCGCCCTCTCGCCAGCCCGCCGAGTCTTCGGGACGGCGCTGGCCGCTCGCCACCCCCACCCCTGCCTCCCGCGGCTGCCCGCCCCGCCCCCGGGTAAGGCTCCGCCCCCTTTGCCGCCGCGGGGCGTTAGGCCCCGCCCCCAGGCCGCGGCACCGCCTGCCGGAGCCGAGCGGGCCGAGCGGGTCGCGCGGCTGACTGGGCCTTTGTCTGGGCCCCCAGCCCCCTCCCCGCGGGCCGCGCCCCCGCCCGGCTCCCCGCCAAACCCGGCCTGGAGTGTGGGATGGGACGGGCGCCGGGGCCCCGCCGTCCTCCCGTGCGGCTCCCGCACGCCCCCACGGACTCCCGGGCCCCTAAGTCCCCGTCACACCCCTTCGCAGTCCACCAACGTGACTCCTTACACGGACACGCCCGATGACCCTCCGGAACGCCACGCTCTCCCGCTTGCATCTTTCACGCACACGGCGCTCACAAGCAGCTTTCACACGCGCACATGGGCACGTCCACAGCCACCCTGGGCTCACCAGAGCACTTCCACACTCACACCGCTCGGGCACTAAAGCACTCAGCCAATACCGGGACCACTGGGCACACTCATACCCTTGCACCCAGCTTTCATGTACCGACAGCCTTCACACACTCAAAAGACCACTTTAGCCCTTCAAATTTTTCACCGGTGACACAGTGGAAACAACTTTCACACATACTCAGCCGCTCACGTTCATATTCACATTTTCACACAGACTCACATGAATCCCCAGATAGGAAACGTAAAGACATGTTTTCACGCAGATTCCTCACAGATGCTCGCAGTCCACACACAGGCCAACATAATTTTCTTACACACATATCGGCCTGTTTTTTTTACATTTTCTCACACACTAACCACAGTGCCTTAGAGCGGACACTCAATAGTGAACTGAATTGCCTTCCCACACATGCCATTTTCCACAGAAATCGCTCACAGATCAGCTTTGATTCACATAAATCACAGCCTCTGTGCCAGAGACACACCAGCTCACACTCTCAGGCCCAGACACAGACAGACACTGCCAAAGCCCCAGTCACACATGCTTGGGCGGTAAATCACAATCCCTGATGCTCCTCCAACACAGTCCCACAGACACATGGCCACGCCACTGGCCTCTCCACCGCCTACGCTCAGGTCTCCCTTCAGCCTGAAAATTTCCAGGGCAACCCAGGCTAATGGGTGGAAAGAAAGTGTGTGTGTGTGTGTGTGTGTGTGTGTGTGTGTGTGTGTGCGCGTGCGCGCGTGCGCATGCGTGTGCATGTGTATATAGCTTAGAGGAAAACTTTTTGAGTAATGATAAAGGGAGGAGAATAAAAACTGAAGTTTCCATTGTTTCCTGTGAGAGTTGCTAGGTTCCAGAGACTCATGGCTGGGTTTGCAGCCAGGAGTGAGGTGAGCTGTGGACAGAAGGAAATGCCCAGCTAACTGGGCGGCACCAGGTCTGCCTCTGGAAGGCATGTTCCCTGTGATAGAGGCCTGCAGGCTCCCAGGCACTCTGGGGGCCTCCCCTCTGGGCACCTGGGGAATTGAGATAATCCTGACATCCTGACTCCCAGCCCAGGTAGATACCCCATCTCCAAAAGCCTGGGTTCTCCACTTCTTTCTGGGGGACCAGCTCAGAGTTGTAAGGGTTAGAGGTACATCTACAGTGTTCGATTAATTCCCTGGCCCCAACCCAGATGCTAGGCACAACGCTGAATAAGGTCTATTTCTGCTCTAGACAGGGAGATGGGGTGGACCAAGGAAGGATGCCCACTGGTGGCCCTTGGTGAACCCCTAATCTGATGGAGGGAAGGGGAAGGATGTAGTCCCCATCCTCATGTTGTTCTCAGTCTGATGGAAAATGTCTCCCCCATCTCACTGTGCAGTCATGAGCAAATCATTCAACTTTTCAATGCCTCAGTGTCATCATCTAGAAAAGAGAATAATGCTAAGTCCTCCTTCATAGTGTTGTTACAAGAATTTAAATGAATTAATAGACTTATTTCTTAAAAAGAGAAGTTTCAGGCACATAGTAAGCACTAAGTAAGTGGTAGCCATTTCTCTTACTCCTGTTTCAGGGTAAGCTGGTAATCTGAAGAAGGAGACACAACCCTGCCCTTGGGGGCGCCTGTCTGACGGCAGAGCAGTATCTGCACCCACTGTGTGGCTCCCAGTCTGAAGGCCAGACGTAGCCCCCTCCCCAGGGATCGCCAGTCCGATGGGGGAGTGCGGCCTTGTACTCAGGAACTCCCTGGTGATGGAGAAGGCTTACTGCCTCCACTGACTTCAGCGCTGGCAGGTGGCCAGCCTTGGTGGTGGGATTTTTCCAAGGCCGGTCTGTGGAGGGTCAGCATCCGTGACAAATCGCATTTTGTTAGCTACCTCGGGCCCTTTAAATCCCAGAGCTTTGGCTTCTTAGATGATTTGCTCATGAGCAAAGGGAAGAGGGAACAAGCAACCCTTTGTAGATGTTTGGTCAAGACTAAACCCAAGCTCTAAGTCTTGCTTCCAAAAGGAGGTTTAGGGGAGGAAAAGGATGGTAAAGCTGCTTGGAGAGTGGAAGGAGCTGGGCTGACACAGAAGGCAGGAAAATATGGCCTGTCTAGAAAGTCTTTCAGAGTAACCGCACCCACCCTGAGGATTGGTCATCCACCTATTTATTCTGCATCCTCTTTTTCCCACTAAGGGATTTGGCCGCCTCTTTTATTTTGCAGTCCTTGATATCTTTAGTAAATGTTCTCAAGTTGCTTTGTCTCGGGCCTGGCTATCTCCTCATATGGCTTAGAAAAGGAGCAGAAGCAAGGCCTTCTGGACTTTGCAGAGCCCGGGAGGCGCCTATAATCGCACTGCATGTATTCATAGCTCAGGGTGCTTGTCACACTCTTTTGGAGAGAAATAACTCAAGTCTTGTACAAGGTTCCTCAGATAAGGAGAGACTACAATAGTTTGGATAGGCAAAAGCAGCCGAACAATCTGGCTTCTGAGAAACAGAAGTTGGGGGTCTTCTGGAACCAGTAGTCAGTCTGTGGGCCACCTGTCTGCCCTTCCAAAATTGACAGGACTCAGTTTCTCCTGGCTTCCACACCCATTACGAATCTTTTCCCTGCCTCAGAGCTTCTCCCTTGTTTCACTTTCATTCATTCATTCATTCATTCATTCAGGGCTGCAGTGGTTGGTTGGGCAGGCTGTTCACTGAACAAGGATATGCAGCCAAATGGTTCCTATGGTGGCACTCTGTCTTCCTAGAGGGGATGCCCTGTGCTAATATGAACAAAGGCACTGTAAGGGCTAGCTGTGGTCCTGCATTCATTTCATAATGAAAGTAAACACCTATTTTGCGCAAGGGTTTCAATGTTTGTGTGGGAAAACAGATGCTGGCAGGGTAAAGATACGTCCTTGGGTGAGAATGTGAAACAGGAAATTGGTATTGAATGGAAGTGGGGAAGGAGGAGAGGAAAAAAGGAGATGATGTGAAGAGGAAGAACAGGACACAGTTTAAAACAGGCAATAAAAGTTCCCATGGAGAGAGAGAGGACTCTGCAAGACCTGGCAAGATACACTCCTGTCCGTTTCTCCTGCCAGTCCCTCCTCCAACATGGTCTTTCCATATATTCTTCCTTCTCTTAAGTTGCTTATCTCATTCAACATTCACCCCCTTCACCTTACTCTCTTTGAGGAATCAGATCAAACATCATGCCACCATAGAGGCCTTCCCTGACCTTCCAAGGTAGATCATGTCTCCTGCTCTATTTTGCCACTCACCCTGTCCCCCATGCTCCTCCTCTCCTAACATTTTTGACAATTGCAATGATTTGGAAGATCATTGATTAATATGAGGCATAATAAAGGCAGAGAGTTCAACTGTCTAATTTCTGTCTTGTTTCCAACTACATCCCCTGTGAAGAGCACAGTGCCTGGCATGGAGTTGGCACTTGCATGATGTTTCTTGAATGAAAACAAGTTGGTTCAAGCATGGTATAAGATATCAATGTCCCCCTTCTGGCTTGTACTCAGAGCAAAGATAAACTTCCCTCACTGTTTGATTAACATGGACTCTCATTTGAGCAGTCTTCACTGCGCATTTTATTGCAGCCCTTTTCCAGACAAGGAAACTGAGGCCCAGGGCATGATGTGGTTTACCTAGATCACACACGATGGAGTAGGACTCACATCCTTATCTGTCTGCTCTGGAACCCACATTCTCAACCATACCCGATTCTGCCTCCCCCTCAGTTATTCTCAACTCAGACCAGTCAGTGGGGTGAGGACTCTTCTGAAAATGGCCTTGGATTTGACCCCTCTGCCCGCTCTGATGTCTCTCTACCACCCGCTTATCATTATCAATCACTGTCTTGCTGAGCTCCTGCCTTCGGTCCCAGATCCAGAGCAGGGTATCCAAACTGTGCCTCATAGGTCACCTGCCCTCTGAGATGCTCGCTGGGAAAGGGGTACCCTGGTAAAGAAGTTTGGAGACTCTGCAGTCTTGCCCACACTTTGGCATTTCAAGGGACACCAGCACAGGAAAGTTTCTGAGCAGGCCTCTGATTAAGTCTTTTGTCGAGCTGTGTTTAGTCCAGCGGTCCTCAGCATACCCCAGGAGGAAGCCTGCTTGTTTTTATGGAAAAAGCCTTTAACCTCTCACCAGGCTGGTGTTTTTGTAATACACTTTGCAGATACTGCCCCAGAGCCTAGCTCCTGAGCTGACCATGAATGGTCTCTATAATTTGAATTTGTCACTCATGTTTCTCCCCACCCCCGCTGTTCCCCTCCAGCAAGGCTGGAATGCTTATGGTTTCCATGTACCCCCACACATTCCTGCCCACGCACCCCTGCTTCAGCTATAGAAGACTTCTAGGTGGGGCCCATATTTACAGCTCCATAAATGTTCATTTCCCTTCCTCTGGCACTGTACACCTGTGCCTTTTACCTCATGAGATCAGTGTATGTGTACAATTTCATGTCTTGCTTTTCTCACTCAACATTCTTTTCATAAACACAGTTCAATGTGTCAGTAAAGATCAGAGCTACTTAAAAATGGCTCTGTGGATCGATGCCAGTCCCCAAACTGTTTACTACAGTATGAGATGAGATAAGAAGCTTGCTCAGTGGGTAAATCAAGCGTGTTAGTAAGCACTCTGTTGCGCTCCGCTGACAATCTTTCTTCTTGCAATCCTTGTTCCATATTGGAAGCAGCAGGTAGATTTACATTCTGGTAAAAGCTCTTTATTGCAGATGGTAACCATTAGTAATACGTGGGCCAGCTACTTTGAATAGCACCCAGAGTGACTGTGCACATACTATTTCCCGTAATTGGTAGTGTGTCTCATCAACATACCATAGTTCATTAACCCTATCCTATTGTTGGATATTTGGGCTGTTTCCAGGTGGTTATGATTAATAAAGCATTGCCATGAATGGATATGTATGTGTCCATGTGTTTATGTTTGCAGCTCCCTCAGTTTCTAAGGACCACAAATCTGAGGCCAGAGAGGTGGCGAGGCCCCTTGCAGGGTTATGAGTGGCACAGGCGGGCCTCCTGACCCCCGGCCCCTGGTTCCTTCCTCTGGCCTGCACTGCCCTTCCTACTGGGCAGATTTTCCATCCCTTTCATGCTTTTCTTGCTAGGTTATGAGTCTTCTGCAGTGTTCCTACATGTCTTGTGGAGCTTGAGAGAAATCCTTTTGGAATGTCCTGGGCCTTCTCCCTCCGAGTTCCCGGCTTTGTTCAATTGTTCATGATAAATTCCTGCCCTGTTGGGAGGGGCCCAGGAGGCTGTTGACAGACTTTGCCAAAAATGGTGGTACCGGCTCAGGCCCAGCACAGCTCCTACAATTTCAACTTAAAAAAAGGCACTGTGGATGTAACTGGGGGAGCACCTGGGGGAGCTCCCATTCCTGGTTTTATGTTTCCTATGTGAGAGTAAGCATGGCCAGTCATGTGTAGACAGAAAAGACAGAGATAAAGTGGGCCTCAGGAACGGGGTGAAGAGTAGGGTGGGCTACGGCTAAGAGGGTTAGGTTCAGAGACAAGGAAAGATTAGATGGGGAGTCAGGGCCAGGAATAGGATGAGTGTGTCTTTTGAACATGTACCTTGGTAACAGAAAAGGCTGCATTTACTTTCTAATCATAGAAGGTTCCATCATCTATCATTCCAATTTATCTGTTTGAAAAAAGCCGTGTCAGATTGTTTTAAACATACAAAAATAATTCTCATATCATGTATCTATTCCCAGTGTTACCAAATAATGCAGGGGCCAGTGGATTGGGCAGTTGAGAGTACAGTGGCCTTTGAAGAAATTTCTCCCTTCATTTACTATTTCCTGGAAAGAGCATATTCCAGGTTAACACTGCCCTGTTCAGAACACAGGTGCTGAGGGGCAAACCAAAACCCCAGGGCTAAACACCATCCTTGCTTTATCTAATTTACTGCATATTTTGGAGGCCAAGATTTACCTCTCTTTCTCTTGGTATCCGTTTAATAGATACCAAGAAAGGAACTATACTTTCTCTGGGAAGGGCACTGGCTGAAGGTCAGAGCTCTGGGCTGGGATTCTCAGCTCTGCTCATGACCAGCTGCAGGAGGCTGGGCATACCACTCTCTCTCTCTCTCTGAACCTCAGTTTCCCTCTCTACAAAATGGAATACTAAAACCTAGCTTCTCAGGGAACAGGGGGCTGAGAGCCTGTGTTTCAGGCCTTGGCCCCAAGGCTGGCACACATACTGCTGCAGGTGTGAAGGCCTTTCCCGGGCCACCCCCAGCTGCAGGGAGACCGAGGCCTCTTCTGTGTTCGGGATGGACAATACAGAAGGCTGTGGCATTGTTCTGTGGCCAGCATGCTGTTTCCTGTTAACACGGACACTGCAGCTGCATGGCTTGAACAGTGGATATGGGGGACTTCCTGTGGCCTCTCCATGGCCACAAGGAGCAGAAGGCCTTCTCTAACTAAGAGGCTTATTTTCTGACTTGGGCTGAGTGGCTGGTGAGAGGGATTCATGAGCATTCTGCCCTGAGTAGCAGGTGGGCCAGTGCAGAGATCCTGTCCCTTTAGGGTATAATCCAGTCCCCAACCAATGGTCAAACTTCATTTGAGCACTGATGAGGTACTGGGCTCTATCTATAATGACATCCACCACTCACTGGGTACCCATCGTGTGCATTTGCAGAGCACATCCTGCTTGCAAGATGTTGTAATCATGAAGATAAGTATTTCTGAATGCCTACTCTGCACGTAGTACTCTATCATGACCTTGCCATCCATTCTTTTAAGAGCTGCTACACACTATGCTCTGTAACCAACTTTATCATAATCATTAATACCTGACTACCCTGTTCCTCAGTTTCCTCATATGTATAGTAGGGACAAAAGTACCTTCCTTAAAGGATTGATGTGAGGATTAAATGAGTTGATGTATACAAAGCACTTAAAAAAATACCTGGTGTATATAGTTAAAAGCTTAATAAATGTTGGTCATCATGAATATCAATAGTTATTCAATATCCATTGTGTGTGAGACACTGTAGTTACCCTTAAGATAGTAGTAGTTACCATTGCCAAACACCTATTGGGCACCAGACCCTATAAGCAACATTGATATAATAACTGAGCCTCTGTTGTGAGCCAGAACTGGGCTAGAGACTGGAGACCTCAAGAGCAGTGTCCTAGGCAAGGGTCTTACACTTTGATTAGGAGAAATTAAGACAGTTTTCGAGGTGGGCATCTCCAGGGGAGTCAGGGACAACTCTTATGCAAATAGGCCTAGAGTAAGAAGGGGTGGCTTTGAGTGGCCAGATGGAGGTCTTGGTGATCAGGATAATCTTGAACTATCTCTTGAGCTGAGCCAAATGGATTCTAACAAGCTATATTCCTGTGAATGTTCCCCTGAGGAATGGGTCCCCGTGGGGAATGGGTGCCCCCTCTTTCCTCCTATCCTGGGACCACCATGGCAACCTCATGGCACAGATAGTCAGGCTTGCTGCCTTCTCTGCTTCGCTGTAGGGGTAGGCCACAGCTGGCCACCTCCTCTAAGAGCCATGGAACCTTGTAGACCTCCAGGTCCTGCATTATTTCAAGGTCAGCCCCATTCCACACTCTGAGCCACCATTAGAATATGAGGATATTTCCAAGGAGACAGGAGAGCTCCAGCAAGGAGGGACTGCGCCTGAAGTTCACAGCCACCTGAAAGGGCCTCTGGGCAGCCAGGAGGCCTGAGTTCTTGGGTGGCAGGGGCAGGTGCATTCTCAACTCTCAGCTCAGGGAGCTCCAGGCCTGGCTTGCGACTAGGAGGAGAGTAGACTCAGAAATATCAGAGTCTGGGGTCCTTAGAGATCATGTTCCAGCAGGGAAAACAGGCCTGGAAAGGGGAAGTGAGTACCCGAGGTCCCAGGGCAGGAGAGTGGTGGTCCCAGATGGGTTGGGATCCGAGTCTCCAGAGGCCCCTCAGCCGGCAGGATGGTGGGTAGCTGGGTGCTTGTGGAACCCGATTTCTCCACATCCAAATCGGTTGAGTCCCCAAAGGTTTGGAGCCTTGGGGGCTCAGGGAACATTTTCCCAGGCACTTCCAACAAGTATTACTGAACTTGGGACCCCCTCATTCTGACCCTCCAGTCTTCTCCTGGCCTGGACAGAACCACTACTCTTCAGAGATTTCTCAGGAAGGGCTGTGATTCTCTACCTGCAACTATCCCTGGTGACCTGTTCCAGTGTTCTCACACTAGCCATCATAAAGCCTTTCTCTATATCCATGCTATGCCATGGTCTTTAAAACCACATCTTTATAAGAATAAATATATATAAAGCACTTAGAACAATGCCTGCCACATAGAAAATGTTCAATGAGGATTTGATGATGAAAATAATAATATATAATTATTATTTATGCCTTTCTGCTCACATGGAGTTAGGCTAAAATCAACAACAATCCTGAGAAAAAGAGTAAAGGTAAGGACTGGGAATGAAAAGTTAGTCTATTTGTTCACATGCAGAAGCCAAGGCTACAGGAGGCTGGGAACCTTCCCAGTGATCCATTTAAGATAGAAACAGAGTCCAAACTGAGACCTGTGGGCTTCACAAGGACTTTTGTTTAGTCCACAGGGCACTATGACATTTTTAAATTAATTGCTAAGATATAAAAAGCAGATTCCTGGCTTCTCTTGAAAGACAACCATCCATTTGAAACCAGATATTCCCTCTTGACTCAGTCACAGTCTCCACTACTCCCTGCTACCATCCAGCCCAATTCACCCATTAACCTTTACCTGTCTGGCCCCAGAGTCCTTGAGTTTATAAGGTCCAATCTTAATGGCTGTTTCCCCCAACAGAGTTACAGCAGGAGCATTTTACCACAGAAAATTTATTTTCCACAACTGCAGCCTGACGGACATGTGCCCATTTCACGGGTGGTGTCATCATCACCACCAGCTACAGGGTTTGGAGATCAGCTCGGGGTGGCTCCAGCTGGAGTGGATTGCATCCCAGAACTCAGGCAGACAACCTAAGGAAAAGATCCCATTGCCGAAGTAAGGGAGCTCAGGAAGCTTCAGCCCCGGCCTCGGTGGCAACACGGTGTGAGGCTCCAGCTCTGAAGCTGGTGTGGGCAGCTCATGTTGGCAGTGCCAGCCATACACTGAACATCATTGGCACCCCTGGTGGATGGCACTATGCAGGTGCTGGGGTAGGAGTTGTCTGACGTGGCCATGCTGGTGCTGGGGTTGGAGTAACTGCGGGGAAAGGCGTGGTCTGGGTGGTCCAGGTGGACGGAGTTGGCAGCGCGTTCCAGGTAGCTGGCTGCAAGCTTTGGCAGGCTCTGTGATTTGGAGCAGTTGGTGTAGAAAGCACTGGTGGATCTATTGAGGTAGTTTATGCCTTTGATGAGCTGGTCCAGGAAGGTGGGGCTGGAGGGGCTGGAGGGACAATCTGTACAGAGCAGGCCTCCAGTAGGGGCTGCCATGGCAAGCGGGCTTTTGGCCACCTTGGGGCAGTTCACCAAGTGGCTTGTCTCAACGCACTTGGAGTTGTAGGGCCGGCCCACGCACATTCTCCTCATGGAAAGGCTGGGGGAACTGGAGGCTTCAGGGCTGCTGCAGCTGCTGAAATCTGAACCACTTGGGGTGCAGGGGTGCTTGAGGCTGTTAGCTCTGGTCACACTGGGGCAGTGGTCCCAGCCTGGAGTCCGGGGTGGAAAGGACACCTTTTGGGGATGGTTTAAGCAGTTGTAAGTGTTGGGATGACGCACCTGGTGTCCTGACATTGTCCCAGGTAGGCTGACAGAGTTCTGTGCTGCTCAGCTGCTTTGAGCTCACCTGGAGGCTGGCTACCTGGGCCTCGTGAGGACAGAGTTGGGTTAGTTCTCCTCAGCTCCCAGCCACCTCTCTCCAGGCTCTCTGTCCAGGTGTTCCCTCTGCCTCCAGAGGGCCGACACCACTCTTCTCCCTTTCCCCATCCTCTTCCCAGGCTCAGGGATGTTCGGGCTGGAAAATAGACATCCTGTTCTTCTGAAAGCACAAAGGGCAAGAGATGGGGAGGAGGGCAAGACCCTGAGGAGGACTGAGGCCAGAGGACTCCCTAGAAAAAGTGGGGCGGTCCCCTTTTTCCTTTAGCTCCAGCCCACATCCTGAAATTCCCATTCACCTTTTAAGCAGGGACTTTAGAAGAGCACAAAGGCCAAGGACTGAATCTCTAATGGCTAAGTTTCAAGCACTGAGACAGACCTTCTTTCAAGGTAATATCAAATGACTAATCACCAATGGACCTGATACTCAAAAAATGTGTCTTAGTAGCAATGCTATACCGTTTTACTCTCTTTGTGCCCGGCCCTTTGCTTGTGTCTTATTTCTAATTCTCACTATAAATCAAGGAGGTAGTTACTATTCTATTCCTAATTGACAGTTAGGGAAACTGAGGTTCAGAGAGATGATGGGACTTGCCTCAGATCACATAGCTTATAAGTGGTGAAGACAAGGTACTCTCTTGGGCGTGTCTGGTGACCCCTGAAAGACAGTGCTATGTTGTCAGGGCAACTGTGGCTCCCCTTGCAGTCTACTCAGGAAATATTCTCACCACACCTGCTCTGCCCAGCTGGACAGGGCCACCAGTGGGGAGAACCAGATGGAGAGGGGACTTGTTAACCCTGCAAGTTGATTTCAAAATGTGAGGGAGAAGGTGGCAGAGTGATAAGTCTACTGATGGGGCTGGACTTGGGAGATTAGAACCTTCCAGGATGTTTAGTCTTGACCCTCTGACAATATGGGATCCCCTCACCCACTCAACAACAGTATTCCTTCTCTGACTGGTCCCAAAGTGGGCACTTCACAGGTCCTAAGGCCTGACCATGCCAAAGAGTTGCCCAGATTAACCCCACCTCTTCTCCCAGGGTCTGCCTGGGCAATGTAGTCCTCCCCTCCCTGTCCCCAGTGTCCCTTGGCTTCCCAATATTCCCCCCTACCAGAAGGAAGGCTCTGATTTCTTTCCTCCAGTACTGCCAGCCTGATGCTAATTTTCCACTTCTGGCTACTGAGAACAGAGGAGGATTTGAGCCTGTCCCACCCAGAAAACAGCTGCCTGCCCCTCTTTCAGCGTACAGCCCTCAGCTGCCCTTGTCTTTTGGGCCTGAATTGCATGGAATGTCCAGACCCTTGACTCTTCCCTCCCTAGCCCAACCTCACCCATCTCCTCCTCCAGAAATATGGGAGGTGCCTGAGGGCTGACCCGCACAGGGCCCCACCTTCCCTTCCTGGCAGGCTGGGCCCTATCCACTGTCAGGGCCTCTCCCACATTCACTCTGTCTTTAGGAGGTAGATGACATAGTCCTCCTCTAGCTCTCCAGCAGGTATACCCTCCTGCTGCCACTCTAGACTGCTAGCCATGTCATAAAATCATAGAATCCTGCTGGGAGGGGCCTCCAGGGGTCATCCCGGTCAGGCCCCTGCCTCAGGGCCAGCGCTACTTTAAGCCTTCCAGGACAGATGGGCCCTATTTTTAAAAAGAGGCTGGGGTGGGCATTTTCTAGTATTCCTTGTTGTTTTTCTAGTGTTTAATTATGCTAAGAGTCAGGAAGTCCTTTGCTGAGTCTAATATAACTCCCATTGGCTGCAGGCAGCACCAATTACATCTTTTTCTCATGGGTCAACAAGCACTTACTGAGTCTCCCTGAAGCGCTGTCCCTTGGAGTGACCCACTCTTGGGCATAATAGCACCTTCTCTCCTCCCTTTTCACCTCTTCCTCTTGTAGTCAGAACCCCATGCCAAGTACCTACCACGTGGTGTGCTCCGTCTAGAGCCTGAGGATCCTTCAGGGAGCAAATCTCCGGAGCATCCTTCAGAGCCCCCAACCCCCACACTGGGGCCTGGTCCACAGGGGGCATCTAGCACATTTTTGCCATGAAAAGCCTCCCTCCATCATTTCCTTCCCTCAAATATTGAAAATACAGTTTTACTTTACATTTTGAAAAAATTTTCAGACATACTGAAAATACACAAGGCAATGAATTCCTGGATAGTCTTTATCCAAATCCATTAATTATTAACACCCTTGTTACATTCATCGTTCACACATACACACATACATATACATTATTATTATTTTGAGAATAAGTTGCAGACAACAGCATCCTATCTCCATGGATACTTGAGTGTGTATCTTCTCCATGCTGGGGGAATAAGGACATTTTCTTACATATCCACACTACAATTTCCAAATACAGGAGCTTTAACATTGACACGGTACTATTATCTAATATACATTCCTTATTCAAATTTCACCGATTGTCCCTCCATTGCTCTTCATGGCAATGACTTATCCAATCCAGGATCAGGCACCACCTTTAGTTCTCAGGGCTCTTTGGGTTCCTTCCACTTGGAACAGTTCTTCAGCCTTTGTCTTTTATGGCAGCAACATTTTTGAAAAGGGCAGGCAAGCTGTTTTGGAGAATGTTCTCCACTTTGGGTTTATCTGATGTTTCTTAATGATCAGATCCAGGATTACAAAGCACTTTAACACAGAAAGCTCTACGTGGGTCCTCTCCAGCCCATAGTCACCAAGAGTGAAGGGCCTTTCACCCCGGGGTGGGGTGGTTCTAGTTGCTGAAACAGGGAACCAAGAAGAGGCCCCAGAGAGTCCCCCAACTCAGGGAAGGAGAAAAAGGCATGTGGGGCAACTCAGTGGACCAGGGAAGCTGTGTCAACAGTTCACTCTGGGGCCTCAGCCAGGCCTGGTCCTGCTCTGGGCCAGGGGCCGGGCAGGCAGGCAGGCGGCCAGCAAAAGGGCTGGGCCTCTGTGCTGTTTGTCCTCAAGGTACCCAGGCATCGACCTCACTGGCCATTTCTGGCCTGGGCACTAGGAGCCTCTGGAAATGACTCCAGGACAATTATTTCAGGAGGAATGTGCTATTTCCCCACCTTCCCAGAAAGCCAGGCTGTGTCCTGTGAGATAGGGAATGTCCCTCTCCAAATTTCCCAATTCCAGGCGATCTCTAAGCCCTCTGGGGGCCACAGCAGCAGTCAGAACTGGAAGGGACTGGGAGCTGGGAGTGGGGTCAAAAAGACTAAAAGCCCCCTTCCCCAGTGTGGAGAAGGGGTGGTTCCGTCTTCACATTCTGGGCTCTCAGGGCCCAGCCTGGAGTCAGGCCTGCCGGCTAGGGTCCAGCTGACTCCAAGCGCAGGGGACACACGGGGAGGAGGGTATGGGGAAGCTGCCTGCCTCCCCTCTTGCCCAGGCCCCTCCCTGAGAAACTGACATGAGCAGAGAACCTACTACGTGCCAGAGAACCAGATGTTGTTGTTGCCAGGACCTTCTCATCCACCCTTTCATTTAATCCTCACAGCACCCCTAAGAGTAGGTATCTTGTTTTCCAGATTGAGGTAATTGGGACTCAGAGAGGGCAAGAGACTTACCCAAGCTTAACCAGCAGTCAGACTAGAACCCAACATTCTGGCTCCAGAGCCTACAGGCTTAAGCAGTAAGTGAGGAAAAGGAAGAGGAAGCTGCCCCTCTCACTCAGTGAGGACCAGTAAGTGACTCTGTGAACATTAGGAGGGGTCCAGCCTGGGGACACAGGCTGGTGGGCAGCTAGAGTCCTGTCCCCCATCAAGCTCCCCTCCTCCGCCATTCAGCCAAGTACAGCAGCCTGTCCCTCCCTAGCATTGTAGGGATGGACGCCAGGGTCTCAGAATACCCTGGGCAGGCGGGGTGCTCTGCCCTGTCTTGCGCAGTCTCCAGCCACAGCAGCCCTGACCCTTGCCTCGCCGGGGCCGCCTCCAGCCTGGCTCTTTAGCTTCATTGCCAAACCAGATGCAAATCATGGGCTTCCCATCAGCTCTTGCCCCTCTCACCTTATTCCCCCTCCCTGCAGTCCTACCCACATCCTTGTTCCCTCCTGTGTCCCACCAAGACCATCAGAGGCCCTTTTGCTACCCCAGGTGAGGAGTTCAAAGAGCATGTCATTCCCCTGGGCTCCCCCAGCATGAAGGGAGCCGCCACCTTCTCCAGGAACCTTAAGAAACCGCTCCATTAGCACATATACTGCTCATTAATCCCCAGCTGCCACTCACCAATTTCTCCCTGCCCCACGCCTGAGATGGTGGGAGGAGTGCTCCCTTGTCCTTTCAGCCACATAGCTCTTGGGAGCATCACAGATAAGGAGCATGTCCAGCCCAGCAGCCGTATATATGAGGCACCCTGTAGTCCAGGGGACAGCTACTGTCAAAAGCCCTGAAACTTTCAACTGTTCCACCCTGCCCGGAGGGCATGTGTGCCCAGCCTCATTCAACTCTTGGCAATGTGTGACTCACCTGAGCCTTATTTGGCATGGGGCTGCCTGCAGGGCTGAAAATCTCCTGGGCCGGGTTCTGGCCTTCCCCCAGCTGCAGCCTTCCACCCTCCCCAAGCACAATGAGCCTCACACCCCCATCCCCTAACACCCTCAAGGATAAGGGCCCTCTGCTCACCAGATGCCAAAACAGTGCTTCCCCAAGCCCATGTGTGGCAGATACAGGCCAGGACAGGCCTGAGCTCAGGAGTACCAGGGCAGGTGTGGCTTAGCAGGAGCCCCAGCCAGCAAGAGCTTCTCTCTCGCCAACCCACCTCAGGCCTTTGTGGGTAGAACAGCCAAGCTGGGAGGGGACAGGGTCCTGGGAAATCCCCTCCAAGGGTATGATGGTCATAATAGGCTTGTTGAGAGAAGAAGTGGGAAGCAGCACAGCATGGGAAGTAGTCATGTGCTGTGACCTTGGGTAAGTACTTGGAGTTCCCTAAACCTCAATCTCCTATTCTGTAAAATGGGGGCAAGGAGGGTGCTCAGTGAATATTGTTGACTGATGGACTTGCAATAATAGCTAATGCTTGTGAAATGCCTCCATGCTGCAGGCCTGGTGGAGCTGCAGGCGTGTGCTGGACTCAGTTCATACTGGCTCACAACCGCCAGTTGTTCAGTATTCTGGAATTTGGTGAACTGATCGTTAAACTATTGATAGTCTGAGATCAGTCATGGTGGGAATGCTTACACCACAGGAATTGGCAAACTTGACAAACCAGGAGGTTTTTTTTCTCTTTTGAGACCTGGGCCACCAGCATACCACTGAAGCTATGTGATTATGGCCCAATGACTTAACCTTTTTGAACTTCTGTTTCCTTATCCATAAAACCATAATAATCATGGCCTCCACATATTGAATGCTTGCTATGTTCCAGCTGCTGTGTTTGTCACTGTGTGTAATTTTATGCGTCAGTTTGACTGGGCTAAGGGATGCCCAGATGTCTGGTTCAACATTATTAGCGGGTGTCTGTGAAGGTGTTTCCGGAAGAGATAATTGGCATGGGAATTGATAGACTGGGTAAGTAAAGCAGATGGCTCTCCCCATTGCAGGTGGGCATCATCCAACCTGCTGAGGGCCTGCACAGGACAAAAAGGTTGAATTTGTTCTCTGCCTGACTGCTTGAGTTAGGGCATCAGTCTTCTCCTGCCACTGGTGTTCTTGTTTTCCAGACCTTCAGACCTGGACTGGAATCCACACCGACAGCCGTCTGGTTCTCAGGACTTGTAATCACACCACCAGCGTTCCTGGGTCTCCAGCTTGCCTTTGGCAGATCGTGTACTTTTCAGCTTCCATTATGATATAACAAATCTATTTTATATATTAATACAATAATATATATTATATAATTAATATAATATGTAATATATAAATATAATTAATAGCTAATACATATATTATACATATATATGTGTGTGTGTGTGTGTGGCTATATATAGAGTATTTGTGACCCCCAATAATTCATATGTTGAAACCTACCCCCCAGTGTGATGGAATCTGGAGGGTGCCTTTGGGAAGTGCTGAGGTCATGAGGGTGGAGCCCTCATGGGATTAGTACCCCTATAAAAGAGACCCCAGGGAGCCCCCTTGCCCTTCCACCACGTGAGGACAAAGCTGGAAAAGTGCTGTCTGTGACCCAGGAAGCAAGCTCACTGCACACTGAGTCTGCCAGTGCCTTGATCTGGGACTTTCCAGCCGCCTGAAAAGGACAAGTTTGCTAAATGGTGTCTCACGCCCATTCCAGGCCTGTGGTTCTCATTAGTGGCATCTGTGAGCCTTTATGCTGTGTGCTCATCTGGGCCCTACCCTGTGTCTTTCTTCACCTGGTTTTTATTTGAATCCTTTACAATAAACTGATAAGCACAAGTAAATTCCTGAGTTCCTCAAGCTGTTCTAGCAAATGACCAAACTTGAGAAAAGGGGTCATGGGAACCCCCAACTTATCAGTAGGCCAAAAATACAGGAGGTGTC
Source organism: Manis pentadactyla (assembly GCF_030020395.1). NCBI lineage: Eukaryota > Metazoa > Chordata > Mammalia > Pholidota > Manidae > Manis > Manis pentadactyla. Next base: position 15,980,333 of record NC_080022.1, read on the forward strand.
CCTGAGACTTGTGACTAGCATTGGAAATGGGGGCAGACTAATGGAACTAAGTCCTTTCTCTTGCAGGATCTGGCACTAATATCAGGTAGAGAGTGCCAGAAATGGATTGACTCATTGGATACCTAGCGGGGGTTGGAAAATTAGAGAATTGGTTGATGTCAGAAAGTATCTCACAGCCTCTTCTTAAAGAAGCTCCTACATGGAGTGTATAAAAGAAACATGTCCCGGGAAGCAAGGGGGAACATTTGGTCAGGCGGGAAGGAGGGGCCAGCGGCCACTGGGAAGATGTGGCAAAGCTTGGGGTGAGCTCCAAAAGGCATGGTACTAGTCCTTAAACTTTTCTGCATGCTCTAAATATTTCACAGTCATCAACTTTTAAAAGGGTCAGGAGGGGGGAAAGCAGGGGTAGGATGCACCCCTGGGCTGAGTCTGGAATCCTGGGTCCTAATTTCGTTTATGTCATTGAACCACTCTGTGACTTGAGCAAGTCACTGCCCTTCTCTGGGCCACGTAGGTCAGTCTCTGGTAGCCCTTCCAGTGCCGATGGGTTTTTTTTTTATAGTTTTCATTTCTTTCAGTCCAAACACGTACTGAATGTCTGTTAGACCTTATCTATTTAGACATCTAAATCTCCCAAGCAGACACCGGGGGCTAGGGGCTATCTCTCATTCCTCTCTCCCCAGTGCCCAGCATTAGCCCTGGATTCTGAAAGGAAGGAAAGAAGGACAGAACAAATGACTGCTGGGCCATGTCCTGGAATCGCGGAAACACCCCTGCCCATGTGGAGTCTGTGGCTGAGGACCCTGGTTGGGGAGCCTGGAGTCTCCCCAGACTGGAGCTCACTTGGTGTCCATCCTCCAGCCTGTGTCCCTGGGATGCTTGTGCTGGGGTGGGAGGGGAGGGAGGTTACGGGGGCAGGACAAGGGCCATCTCGGAAGCTTGGGGGCCTTACCTCCTCCTAGGGAGCCCCTTCCCAAGCCTGGCTCCAGCACTGACCTCTGGCCCCACCGGGACAGCATTCCTACCAGGCATGGCCAACCCTGAGCCCAGTGAGCCAGAGCCTGCCCTCCTTGCCCACCCAGCAGAGCTCAGCTCTGCCCCAGCTCCTCGGCACCTCTCTTTCCCTGAGGCCACTGCCAGCAATTCAGTAAACACTGAGCTGGGCTCAGGAGAGCGCGGTCCAAGCCCCACCTCTGCCTCTTAGAGCTAGGTAAGCCTGGGCACTCTGCCTTCCCCCCTGAGCCTCAGTTTCTTAATTATATTTTATGCTCAAGGTTGTGGAGATCAAAACAGAAGGGCTTATACCATATTCATGAAACTCAAAAATAAGTTAAGCTTACAGGTACAGCTGAAGCCACCTGAAGTCCTAGCCCACCTTAGTCCCTCTCTCCTATGAGGTGCCACCATCCTGATCTCTAATGATTTTGGCTCTTCATGTCTATCCTGTTCCTACATATTGGTATCGGCATATCATCAATTGTATGTTTTCAAATGTTATAGATACTATGGTATACTGAGTGCATTATTCTGTAGTTTGCTGTTTTACTCAGTGAAATGCTTTGGGGACCTATCCATATCAATACACATGGCTCCAGTCCAATCACTTTCAGTCTTTAGTATTGCATTCCATAAATATACCATAATTCATCCACTCTCTGGAGATACACATTTAGGTTGTTTCCAATTATGTTTTGTTATTTCAAAAGAAACCCCAGATATTCTTGTACATGTTAAAAAATAAAGTAAGCAAAGATGAGTGTTTTCAGGGATCTTACATGCATTGAGCAATGGTGTTCACTGTTCAGTTTGATGAGAATATTTTCTGAACCCAAATTGAGGAAAACAGCCTGACAATGGGAGAGACATTTGAGGCTGGGACTCTATGTTGCAAGAGCAATAACTGCCACCTTCTGTTCAGTGCTTTCCATGGGCCAAGACCTGTGCTAAGTGTTTTACCTGTTCAAATTCTTACAAAAACCCTGGGAAGGAGCCACTTACCACAGCCGAGGAAATAGAAGAGCAGGGAGGTCAGGTCTCTTGGCCAAGGTCATACAATAATGGTTGAGCTTGAATTCAAACCAAACTTGGGTCTGTCTGACTCCACTGACAATATTTTAATCAGACCAGAGGGGCCCAGTAGCATCTGGGAGCATAAAGGCAAGAGGGGCTGATCCTGACTCCGGGCTCAAGGAGTCTTTCTCTGAAGAAGGTGCCAACCCCATCTGGCCTGGAAGGATGGAAGCAGTGCAGTGGGCAGCAGCGGGCAGCAGTGGGAGGCTTCTGGGAGAAGAGAGATCTGGGGCCAAGGCACCGGGGCTGGCAGTTAGCCCTGTGCCCTTCACTCACAGCCCTTGGCTCTTCCCCGCCACAAGCTTCTTTACATTTCTCTCTTTCCCCTGACTCCACCTTGATCTGTCTGCTATCCATCCTTTTTCTTAATTGTTCTCTATTTATCTTTTATCTCTTGAGTGATCTTCCCTGTTTTTATTCCCTCAATCATTCATTTTTCCAGCTATTCCTTCATCCATTTACCCACCCATCCATCCAACCATCCATCCACCCATCTATTTATTCATCCATTCATCATCTAACATAAACCAAGTATTAGGTCTGTGCCGGGATAATTCAGTCCTTTAAATAGGTGGTGAGTGTATGTCCCACTCAGCTAATGTCCCTCCCATGAGGAACCCCTGGGACCTGTCCTCTCCCTCAAACACAGCCAGAGAAAAATAGCCTTACACAAACCACGCGACCTGCAAGGAAAACAAACAGACCTGAAGGGACAGCTGCGACTCTTGGGCATCCCCTTCTGGTAACTTGAGAGCTTACTACCTGGGCTGGAGAAGCTCTGGGAGGCTCTGGGAAGGGGCTGCCCTGGCTCCTGTAACTTCTGCCATCAGTTCCACCTTCGGAGGGAATCCTAAGGGTGGGGTTCTTGGCAGAAATGTTTAATGTCTTAGCCTTTGCCAAGCCCAAGCCAAAGGCCAGAGCAAGGAGCAACAAAGAGATTGTTATGGACAGAATGTTTCTGTCTCCCAGAATTCATAAGTTGAAATTTTAACTCTCAATATGATGATATTAGAAGATGGGGCCTTTGAGTGGTAATGAGGTCCTGAGGGCAGGACCCTCATGAATGACATTAGTGCCCTGTGTGAAAAGACAGGCGAGCCTGCTTCCTTGCTTTCTACTCTCTGCCATAGGAGGACACAACAAGGGCATGGTCATCTGCAAACCAGGGCACGAATCTGCCAGCACCTCGGTCTTGGGGTTCCAAACATCTAGAATTGTGAGAAATGTTTGTTTTTTAAAGCCACTAATCTATGGTACTTTGTCCCAGCATCCCAAGCCAGCTAAGACAGATATTTTTTTAAATTTTTTATTAAGGTATTATTGATATACATATGAAAGTTTCACATGAAAAAACAATGTGGTTATTACATTTACCCATATTATCAAGTCCCCACCCATACCCCAATGCAGTCACTGTCCATCAGTGCAGCAAGATGCCACAGATCCACTAGTGCCTCAGAGATGTTTGTTTTAATGGGAAGGAAGCGTGTGCTCTCCACTGTGTATGTGAATCATATGTGTGTGTGCTCTGGTGTGTGTGTGTGGTGTACATGGGGGAACCAAGGAGCAAATTCTGAGCACGTGTTCGCATACCATGCCCAGGCATGACGGAGACATGGCTGTGTTAGTCCTACCCCATGCACACCGTGCTCCTGGGAATGTGAATGGGAAGACATGCGTGCAGCCTCCTCCTGTAGATGGGGCAGCTCTGAGGCATGGCCCTGGGAGTTCCCTGGTGGGATTGGGCGCCAGTTGCTCACTAATGCCCCCTGTCCTGGCTTCCTTCCCTTTCCTGTCTCACTTCCCTGCCCCTCTGCATGTGCTTCTCGGAATCACCTCCTAATGTACAACCTGCACTCAAATCCCTGATCTCGGGATCTGCTCCTGGGACAATGAAGGAGGGAAGCCAAGAGCACAGGCCAACAGGCTGAGGCTGGTGGAGCACAAAGATGACAAGAGCCTGGGTCTGCAGTGACGTCACTGTGCCGCCGTCCAGTGTCCTACCAGCTGTCCCACCCCCACCTTCTGCCTAGATGAGAAATCCCTTACCATTTGGGTCTCTTTTCAAGGAGTCGTCTGCTACTCATGGTTGAAAACCTTTAAGCCTTCTAAGCCTCCCTGTGGCTGTGGCTGTGCACTGTATGCATTGAGTGAGTGCCTACTGTGTGCCAGCCCCAGCGTAGTGGCTGTGTATTGGGTTGGCCTGGCATGTTCATGCCCATCCTGCGTGATTCTCCCGTGAGTTCTGGGCTCTGTGCCTTTTGAGTGCCTCCCTTGTCCTCAGCCCATTGGCTTGGCCACACATCCCCCTCTGGTTCCCCGATTACCTCTGTAGAATCTCAGCTAGTTTCTTGACCGCATTCTTGCTCCTCTCTTTTCCACTCAGCAGGCAGAGAGATATGGTTTGAAAATATACATGATATCATGTTGTTCTGTTGAAAACTGTTCAGTGTTTCCCCGCTGCTCTGAGGCCCCTGGCCTGCAGAGGTCTCCAGTCCCAACTCTCCATCTCTCCCCTCACCTCCCCCAGAAGCCCCAGCCTTTGGTTTATTTCATTGTATCAAGCTTGGGCAGGGGGCTGGCGGGACTGGCTCCTGCAGGGTGGATTTCCTGGGCATCTCTGACAGCTCCTGCAGGGTGACCCTGGCTCCTGGGCTAACAGCATCTCCTGCCTCTGTCCCCACATACGGGAGGAAGTCGTGGCTGATCGCTGGGTTCCTCCACCTTCCCCGTTCCCTTCTCAACACTTCCTCACCTGGGTAACCAATTCCCTGGGTTAATTCCTTCCATTTCAAATACTTGAGATTTCTGTTTTCTGGTTTGACCCTGACTGACACAGGCAGCCATCTGACTTCCAGCCTGAAAAAGCAGCTAGCAGCCTGTGTAGGGCAGGGCCGTAGGAGCGGCAGAGAACAGAAACCAAACCGTGGTACACCTCTCTGGTGCTCCTCCTGCCTCTGGACTTGGAGCCAAGTCCTATGAGATGATACATTTGCTAATTGTCACCTTCGACAGGGCTTCCTGCTGCTTGCATCTGAAAACATCTGTAGTACTTGGTGCCAGAGACCCGTAGCTGCCCCCGCCGCCATCCTCTCCCTTTCTTCCATGGTAAGAGGTGTCACTCTTGTGCACAGAGCCTTTCCTGGCTCCCAGGCCCAGGGGAGACTGCTGATTTCTGCTTTTGGTCGGAAGAGAAGTAGGCAAATTCCGACGTGGGTGCCTGAAGATAAAGCACAGGGCCGCCCTTTCCCGTCCTCTCTCTGGAATGTGGGTGTGGTAGAGGAGTCTCTGCAGGCTGCATTAGCTTCCTAGGACCACAAATGGGTCACTTGAACAACAGAAATGTACTCTCTCACAGTTCTAGAGGCTAGAAATCAAGGTGCCAGCCGGGTTGGTCCCTTCTGAGCACTGTGAGGGAGGTCCTATTCCACTCTCCCCTCCTGGCTTTATGTGGCCATCTTCCCCTTCTGTGTGTCCATGTCCAAATTTCCCCCCTTTATAAGGACACCAGGTGTACTGGATCCTCACCCTAATGATGTCATCTGAGCTGATTACATCTGCAACAACCTTGTGTCCAAATAAGATGACATTCTGAGATACTGGGGGTTAGGACTTCAACACAGGAACTGGGGGAGGAGGGGACATAACCATACCCATAGCAAATGCCTTGTAGATGAAGGCACAGCCTTGGGATGGTGGGACTGAGAGATAGAAAGAGCCAATGACTTCACATAGCGAAGCTGTAATGCCAGCTTGGATCTTAAAGGTAGAGAGGAAAGAAATCTCTTATTTTATGCACTGTTATTAGGGTCTCTGTTACATTCAACCAAACATGAGCCATCAGTTGAGGTCTAGGAAGGGAACAGAGGTCAACCCCAAGGGGTAATTGAAGAATATTTAATAAAAGTGTGGATAGGGGTGGAAAAACTAATAAGGGATGTTTAAGCATCCCAGGGCTAACAACAATGGGGAGCAGATACTACTCCTGCCTGAAGGGGCTGAGGGAGGAGACAGTTAATGGAGTCCAGAACCCAAGGCTGTGGACAAAGGAGAAGGCCACCCGACAGGGGCCAGGGCCTTTGCTGGAGGGATGTAGCCATTGCAAACCTGAGATCCAGCAGGAAGGGGCTGGGGAACTGATGCCCCACCTGCTCTCTTTTCCTGCCCTCCAGTCTCCTGTAAGCAACTTCCATTGACTAAACCAAACCCTGAGGACAAATAAGCCCACTGACGCTGTCCATCAGACCAGGCGACAGGGCAGGGTGGGCCGGGCGGAAAACAGATGGAGAACATCGGGAACTGACTCTGAGTCCCTGCTGAGTTGCGTCCCCTGCTGGCTGTGAGCACAGAAGGGCTTTGTTCTCTTCTCAGAAGGAGCCCTGGTGACCAGGACAGTGCTTGGAATCTAGAAGGTATTCAATGAGTATCTGTTGAATGTGTATATGCCAGGAGGGCAGTGGGGTAAGAGCAGGGGAAAGAGGGGGCTTCACACCTCCAGTCCCCTTTACAGCTTTATCACTGCTCAGCCTGGGAAGGTACATTTGTCACTGGCTGTGGGAAGAAGGCTGTCCCTGCTCCTCACCCTTTCCCGGTGCTATTGCCTAACACCCCCCTTGGGCCCCAGCTGAAGCAGGGGCTTCCTTGGGGCAAGAACCACCTGCATGCTGTCCCAACCCCTGGGTCCTCTCAGTGGCTTCTTGGTGTCATTGCCTGGGGGCCTTGGGGCCCTTATCTTATCCTCAGCCTCCTTCCCCAACCCCGAGGCTAGGCTGTCTCACCTGAGAGGGATGGGGCCGGTAGCTGGGGAACTACAGGGCAGGGGGCACAGGAGTCAGGATGTAAGATTGCTCTGTGATTCACAGTGAACACAGGCACCTTAAAGGCTCTGAAAAGTCCTGCAGGAAAGAACCTCTTGAACTTTGCTAAATCTTATCTCCCAGTCCCATTTGATCTTCAATTCTTAGTTGACTTCCACTGGGTTCTGTCCCGAGAGTGGAGGCCCCGGCAGTAAACAAAGCAGACAGGGTGAACAAAACAGAGCCCCTGCCTCGTGGGGCTTCATTCTCGTGGGTTTGTCATAGAATATCTCTCAAAAGCCTCTAGAATGCTGTTCCTCAGAACCACCATCCAAGCACTGCTGCTGAGCCCCTCTGGGACCCACAGAGGGGATGGCCTTCTGATGTGTCCTTTATAAATGTCAGGGGCAGGTTACTTTCAGGGTAGGAAAAACCAGGCATTTGAAGAGTGGTTAACTTCATCCATTCATTTGTTTCCTCTTTTACTCTAATGTATTTATTGCTGTGTACTTATAATGTGCCAGGCCCTTTCTAGGCACTGGGAATTCAAAGATGAATAAAAGAAAGTTTTTCCCTTGTGGAGCTTCCCATCAGGTAGGAAGAGAAAAATGGAAACATCCCTCCCCCAAAAAGAAAGTCTCCCAGCTGCCACATTTGCCTGCCTTCCCCAGACCCACCGGCCAACCCCATACTCTCCCGCACACCTGCACCTCCACCTGCTTGCTGTTCAGGACATGGCTTGCTTTGCTTCAGGCTGAGGCCTACCATAGATCTGGCCCCTCCTGATTCCCTGGCCAGCTCCCCATTCCCAGGGGTTTGGAGGAGGTTCATGTGGGACTTTGGTCCAGCTGCTTCTAGGCTAGAAAACCCAGGGGTTTCAGCAGCAGCATGGCTGACAGTGTCCACAAAGCCTTGAAGGTGAGGACGACCTGCCAGGGATTGTGATGGGAAGGTCATCCCAGAGGGTGCATCTCCTTCGGAACTGAGTGGAGAGCCAGGGTGGCCTCATGTCTGTGTGCAGAGCTGACAGAGAGGCTGGGACCTGCTCATAGCCAGCAGGATAAAGGCTGGGGTGGCTTATGGTGTGAAGGTGGGCCTTCCCTACGCCATCGGGTTAACCCTCTGCCAAGCCAGGCAATGACAAGTCAGGGGGCCTTGGGCCAGCCCTCACTGTTCTCTGGGTCTTAATTTCTCCATCTGTCAGATAGAAGAGCAGGATTAGGTCATTTCTCAGACTCTGAGACATTCTGCTGGGGAATCGGGGAGTATCTGACCTGCTCTTCCCCCTCCCTGGCCACCTCTCCAAGCCCTCCTTCTTTCTTCTTCATCTCAGGGTCTGGGGAAAGGCTTTGAGCTATAAAGCTGAGCAAATAAACATGCCCAGGCCCATAGGGAACAGGGGGGAAGGCAGGGCACAGCTATTTTTATCACAGTTTGAAGGATTTGCACAGCTGCTTCTGTTCTGTGCACACACTTTCCACGGACCCAGCTCCTGAAGTAGCAGGCAGCACTGTGGATGTGATGGAGGAGGCACACTCCTAAAGAAATCCTGCCCTGATGATACCCGACATTCCACCATCAGGGATCCATTTAAAGCGGTGAAACACTGCCATCCTCCCATGCTCCCCAGATGTACAAGCCCCAAAGGAGGTCTCTCCACCGAGTCACTAACACAAGCAGGAGGGGTGTCTGGCAAAGCTTAGAGCACGGGGCATTGAGGAGTGGCAAAGATGACTCAGGAGAGACTGAGGAGCCAGTTGGCATTATTTAACAAACATTTATTGAGCACCTACAAAATGCCACTCGTGGGCCGGGAAGCTGTTTCCAACAGCCGATAAGAATGTGTTAAATCTTTTCAGTGAAACAATATGAATTAAATTCACTGATTTAGTGCCTGGCACTGTGTCTCACACTTCAGAAGTAATCTAAGGTATTGCCCTCTTTCCAAAATACACCCTGATGGCATCCATTTGTCTCCATCTCCATCTCCACTGCCTGAGGCCAAGCCCCCCATCCCACCGGCTTTGGCCTGGAGACCAGAATAGCTCCAGCTGGTCCACCTCAGTCCTCACCACCCCCAACACACACACACAACCTTCTCCACGCAGCACCCAGGAAGACATTTTTTGAAAGTATAAATGAGATACCAGGTCCTTCTCCTACTTAACCTCCTCACCATAGCTTTCTCCCTATGCTTAGAATAAAGATCCAAGGTCCTGCTCCTATCATCCTACCTGCAAAGACACCCTGCAGGGTCTGCCCTCACCCACCCCTTTCTCCCTTGTTTTCTTATTCTCTCTCTGAATTTGGATTTCAAGTAACAGGATTGGATTAATCATAATCCTCAATCCATGACATTACTCTCATCACTTCTCATATATCATGAATCCACTCAGGGACTACTTTTATTTAGTTAGACGTACAGTTATTTTAAATAATGTAGTTAGCTCCTTCAAAAACCACAGTGAACATAATGACATGAATGACTCTCAAAAGAATCCTGCTAAGTGAAAGACACTCAGAAGCAAAAAAAATAATCCTGCTTCCGTTTGCACATGAAGATTCTAGAAAAGGCAAGACCACAGAGACAGAAAGTATGTCCCTGGTTGCCAGGGGCCAGGTGTGGGTGGTAGAATAGAGTGCAGCTAAGCAGGAGGGAAAGTTTTTGGGTAATGAAAATGTTCTATGTCATGCTTGTGGTGGTGGTTACATGACTGTATATGTTTGTCAAATCTTATTCATTCTACAATTAAAACTGGTGAATTTTATTCTATGGAAATGAACCTTCAGTAAAGCCACAAAATAAAAGTGAAAACTCCCAAAGGAAAGCTTGCTCCCCTATAGCAACATCTAACCTGTCCTCCAGGTCCCCACCACAGACCTCAGCCAACCATCATCCAGAGTCCTATGTTCATCACACCTTTGCTTGATTTTTGTACAGTTTTATTCAACTAGTATTTGTATTCCCTAAAAAGTATATCTTATAATTTTAGGTGTCTTTAACTCTCTGAAAAGGATATTAACCTGCATTTAATCTTCTGGGACTCCTTTTTCCTTAATTTTTATTCCTAGGATTTATCTACATTGTAGCATGCCAACGTGATTCATTCTTTTTGACTGATTAATATTCCATCTTGTGACTATACTACACATATTCATCCAGTCTCCTTGATGGACATTAAAGTTGTTTCTAGGGCTTTGCTACTGAGGACTGAAGACAGGGATGCTGGGAATATTCCTGTGCATGCCTCTGAGGGCACAGACGCAAGCTTTTCTTGAGGGTCCACCTGGGAGTGGAACTGCTGGATGACATGTGAATCCTGCTTGAGGAGGTGCCTCTTCTCTGACCTCACCCCCCACCACTCTCCACTTGGACTGCTATACTCCATCCATACTGACCATCCTTTCCTTGAACCAGCCAAGCCCATTTCAGCTCCAGACTTTTGTGTTTACTGTCCTTTCCACCTGGAGTGCTTTCCCTTCAGGGCTTCCCACAGCTGGCTTTTACTTCTCCTTTAGGACTCAAACATTATCTCCTCAGCCTGAATGTCATTTTCCCTGCCACCCTCCACTGCCCAAATGTGTTACTCTTATTCCCACTCTACCCACGAACATCTTTTTCTCTTCATAGCACTTACCACCACAATCAGAAATAGTCTTTATTTATTTTTGTTGATTTGTCATTGTCTTTTCTACTAGACCCAAGCTCCAGGAGAGCTGGGACCATGTCCTGGTCATGAATGCATCCCCTAGAACATCCTGGTACAGAGTAAGTGCTCAACACATCTTTTTTTTTGAGGTGGATACTCATTAACCCTATATCAAGATGAGAAAGCTGAGGTTCAGAGAGGTTAAGCCATCCTCCTAAGGATGTAGAGTTTGGAGGTGGCAAAGCCAGGATTTGAACCCACTTCCAGAGCCCACATTCTTTCCTGGAAGAGGTTGACTTGTTCTAATGTGAACTTTCCATCCTCTACCTCTGTTATCAGTTAGCCATTCAGTGCCACCTGTGCAGCCACATGCTGTAAAGAACCCTGGGTCCTGGTGTTGGCTGTCACTCCATCTGCAGTGGGTGAGGGCTGTGGCCTTGGACCATGGGAGACCTGGCTTATGATGCTGTGGCTGCTGCCAGTGAAACTGTTGAGCTTTAGAATGGGATCCAACTTAATCACTTAAAATAGACTGCTATAGATATATTACCCCATGGTAATCACAAAACAAAAACCTATAGTGAATACACAAAAGAAAAAGAGAAAAATATAAACATACTACTAAAGAAAGTCATGAAACTACAAAGGAACAGAGCAAAAGAAGAAGAAAGGAACTACAAAAAAGCTAAACAATTAACAAAATGGCAATAAGTACATACCTATCAATAATTGCTTTAAATGTAAATGGACTAATTTCTCCAATCAAAAGACATAGGGCAGCTGAACGGATGAAAGAAAACCCATCTATATGTCAACTCCAAAAGACCCACTTTAGATATAAGGACACACACAGACTGAAAGTGAAGGGATGGAAAAGCTATTCCAAATAAAAAGAAGCTAAAAGAAAGCTGGAGTAGCTATACTTATATCAGATAAAATAGACTTTAAAACAAAGACTGTAATAAGACACAAAGAATGAAAAAGGGGTTGATATAACAAGAGGATATAACATTTTTAAATATTTATGCACTCAACATAGGAGCACCTAAATATATAAAGTGAAATATTAACAAACCTAAAGGGAGAAACTGACAGCAATACATACTAGTAGGGGATAGTAGTCCCCTCCTACATTAGTGGATAGATTATCCAGACAGAAAATCAATAAAGTAACAGTGGCCTTAAATGACATGATATTATATATTAAAATTATAAAGACTCCATAAAAAAACTGTTAGAACTAATAAATGAATTCAGTGAAGTTGTGGGATGTATAATCAATACACAAAAATCTGTTGCATTTCTTTACACTAATAATGAACTATCAGAAAGACATATTAAGAAAACAGTTTTATTTACAACTACATCAAAAAGAATAAAATACCTATGAATAAATTTAACCAAGGAGGTGAAAGACCTATATTCTGAAAACCATAGGACTTTGATTAAAGAAATTAAAGACAACACAAATAAATGGAAAGATATACTGTGCTAATGGATTAGAAGAATTAATACTCTTAAAATTTCCATACTATGCAAACCAATCTACAAATTCAGTGCAATCCCTATCAAAATTCCAATGGTATTCTTCACAGAAATAAAACAAACAATCCTAAAATTTGCATGGAACCAAAATACCCTGAATAGCCAAAGCAATTTTGGAAAAAGAAGAACAAGGCTGGAAGCATCATGCTCCCTGATTTCAAACTATATTACAAAGCTATAGTAATTAAAACAATATGGTACTAGTATAAAAAACAGATGCACAGATCATTGGAACAGAATAGAGCCCAGAAATAAACCTGTGCACACATGGTCAATTAGTTTACAACAAAGGAGCTAAGAATATGCAATGGGGAAAGGACAGTTTCTTCAATAAATGATGTTGGGAAAATTGGAGAGCCACATGCAAAAAATGAAACTGGACCCTATCTTACACCACATGCAAAAATTAACTAAAAATTTAGTAGACTTTAATGTGAGACCTAAACCCATAAAACTCCTAGAAGAAAACATAGGCGGTAAGCTCCTTGACCAGTGATTGGCAGTGATTTTTTTAAATCTGACACTAAAAGCAAAAATAAACAAGTGGGACTACATCAAACTGAAAAGGTTCTGCACAGCAAAGGAAACCATCAACAAAATGAAAAGGCAACCTGTTAAATGGGAGAAAATAATTGCAAATCACATACCTGATAAGAGCTAATATCCAAAATATATAAAGAACTCATATAATTGAATAGCAAAAAAACAAGCAATCCAATTAAAAGATGGGCAGATCTGAATAGACATTTTCCCAAAAGAAGGCATAGAGATGGCCAACAGGTACATGAAAAGATACTCAACATCATTAATCATCAGTAAATGCAAATCAAAACCACAATGAGATATCACCTTACCCTGTTAGAATGGCTATTATCAAAAAGACAAGAAATAACAAGTGTTGGTGAGAATGTGGAGAAAAGGGAACCCTTGTGCACCATTGGTGGGAATGTAATTGGTGCAACCACCATGGAAAACAGTTTGGAGTTTCTTCAAAAAATTAATAATAAAACTACCTTAGATGCAGCAATTCCATTTCTGGGTATTTATCCAAATAAAATGAAAACACTAATTTGAAAAGATAAGTGCACCCCCATGTTCATTGCAGCATACAACCTAAGTATCCTAAGATGAGTGAATGGATAAAGAAGATGAGGTATATATATATATATATATATATATATATATATATATATATACACATCATAGTTGGGTAGACATTTAAGAATGCCAAAAAACATGACTCAGTTGTGGAATAACAGGAAGTACCATTCCTTGTTAATGGGAATATCAACTGTTTGCCACTGTATAACACAGCTGGACAATTATATACTTTATGTTTCATTAGTTCTTATCTTAATCGTGCAGTAGATACTATTGCCATAAAAGCAAAGAGCTAGAAAAACTCAAATATCCATTCACAGTAGGTTGGTATATTTAAAGTATGGACTATCAACTGAGGAACCAATATTGAACACAAAGTGAAAATAACATCACAAAGGGATAGTCACTATGTGATTATACTTATACAAAGGACCAAAAGGGAACCCTCCTACACTGTTGGTGGGAATGTAAATTGGTACAGGCACTGTGGAAAGCAGTATGGAGGTTCTCAAAAACTAAAAATAGAAATACTACTCAACCCAGTAATTCCACTTCTAGGAAATTAGCTGAAGAAAACAAAATCCCTGACTTGAAAAGACATATGCACCCTTATGTTTACTGCCACATTATTTACAATAGCCAAGATATGGAAGCAACCCAAGTGTCCATCAATTGATGAGTGGATAAAGAAGACATGGGACATATACACAATGGAATATTACTCAGCCATAAAGAAGAAAGAAATCCTGCCATTTGCGACAACATGGATGGACCTAGAGAGTATTGTGCTCAGTGAGATAAGCCAGGACAAGTACCATATTATTTAACTTATTTGTGGAATCTAAAAAAAACCAAATTAGAACAAAATGAACAAAATAACAGTAGACTCATAGACATTAAGAAATGACTGGTGGTTGCCATGGGGGAGGAGGGTTTGGGGGTTGGTGAACAGGGAGGGTAAGGGGGGGATAAAGGGGCACAAAAACTCTCAATCATAAAATATAAGTTGGTCAGCATGGCAGTACAGTATGGATAATATAGCCAATGATCCTGTAACATCTTCTTATGCTTAATAATAACTGCACTAGTTGGGGTGGGGATTTAATAATGTGGGTAACTATTGAACCATTGTGTTGTATACTTGAAACCAATGTAAGATTGTATATTAATTATACCTTAATTTTTTTTTTAAGTTGGACAGTGGGAAAAAAACCAGTGGACTCAGAGAATACTAATTTTCATAAATCAAATGCTGGCTTATTTTTCATGGAAACTAATTTCTGAAAAGACTGTGTATCAACTATACTTCAATAAAAAGAAAGGGGGGCCAAAAGAGGAAAAGCCAGTGTATTGTTGAGGGACACATATGCACGTGGAAATCTCTAATGAAAGCAAGGGCAAATCACGGGGCTGAGATACACATAGGAATTACAATGTTCTATTTCTGAGCCTGGGTGGTAAGAATATAGGTATTTGTTTCATGATTGTTATTTAAACTGCATACACACACACACACAATCATCTTTACTTACTTTTGTTGATTTGTCATTGTCTCCTCTACTAGACTCAAGCCCCAGGAGAGCTGGGACCATGTCTTATTTATGAATGAATCCCCTAGAACATCCTGATACAGAGAAAATGCTCAGCCATATTTTTTTTCAGAGGAACACTAATATTAAACCTTTGTCAGAGATAAGAAACCTGTGGCTTAGAAAGGTTAAGCCATGTTCTCAAGGATGCAGAGCTTGGTGACAGAGCCAGTATTTGAACCCAAGTATGACCAGTTCCAGAGCCCACATTCTTTCCTGGAAGAGGTTGACTTGTTCTAATGTGAACTTTCCTTCCCTCACCCCTGTTATCAGCTAGCCATTCAATGCCATCTGTGCTGCCACAGGCTGGAGGGAACCCTGGATCCTGGTGTTGGCTGTCACTTCTCCATCTGCAGTGGATGAGGGCTGTGGCCTTGGACCATGGGAGACCTGGTGTTCTACCACCTGTTCTGGGAATGGGTCCAGTCTGCCCCCCCCACCTGCCTCTGCCCTATATTAGAGTCCCAGGCTAAGCGTATCTTTCTTATCAGCTGAAAACTCACGATGCTCTGGCTGTTGAGTTCCCTCCTACTTGTGGCCCTTGGTAAGCCCGCAGCCTCTGCTGCCCTGGGCCAGGAGCCCTTGAATCTGCCACCCACCCTGGGTCTCGTGGACCCAACACCTGGTTCCATAGGAGGGATCTCAGCTTGTACCTGGGGCCTGATTGTGAAGGCTTTCAACTTGGTGCTGGAGCAGGAGAATGGAGGGGGAAACTGTGGATAGACCAGCTCAGGAGAAAGACTTGGAGACGCCAGGCACTGTGGCAGGGGTCCTCTATGGGGAAGTAAACGAAGTCTAATGGCAAAGAGTTTGGGCTCTGTGGTTAGACTGCTTGGGGTGGAATTTCTGTTCCTCTGCTTAACCCTCACACTCCCCTCTCACACTCCCCCTACCCTGCTCCATATCCTGTGGTCTAGTCTTCTTCTGGTTTCTCTGCCATATTATATTCCAGCTCAGGGCCACCTCCTCTAAGCAGCCCCCCTTGACTGACAGTAATGGTAACATAATATTCATCAAGAGCTTGCTATATGCAAGACAGAATGCTAAGAATTTTTCTTACATGAGTTCATGAGGTAAGTAATATTATTATCCCCATTTTACAGATGGAGAAACTGACCCTCAGAGAAGCAAACTCATGCTAGAATGCTAGAATGAGGGAGCAGAGCTGTACCTCCTTAAGCCCAGGCAGTCTTAGCCCAAAGCTTCCACTCTTCATGACAATAACTGTTAATTTTCAAGGGCTCATTGGGTACCAAACACTGTTCTAAATGCACCAACTCCTTCAATCCTGCCATGGAAGGAGGTCACAGGTTCCTCTCCATCCCTGGACTCCTGGGACCTGGAAATCCCCGCTCTAGAACAAGTGCTCACTATTCACATGTGGCAACTGAGGTCCCTGGAGGGGAAGAGGCTTGCACCTGGCCATGCAGCCGGTTGCTGCACAACTAGGACTGGGACCCCAGCTGCCTCTTTGCTTTTGGGGACCTTCTGGCTGAGTGACAACTCTACTGTTTCCTCCAGCCTCGGGCTGTGGCCGACCTTCTAACAACCCCGCCAGCCGCGTTGTCAATGGTGATGATGCAGTCCCCTACAGCTGGCCCTGGCAGGTAAGACCAATACCAGCTACATTATTTCCCACTATGGGCTCTGCACCTCCTGCTCTGATTGCAAGGCATCCAGTCTTGACTCCATTGCTTCTATTCCAGTATCCACTTCAGCTTCCACAGGCCAGGAAATGCTTGGATAATCCACTTCCAATGGAAGTTTTGTCCATTCACTCTGTAACCCTCACTGGGTTGTTTGCAAGTTGAAAGTGGAATCTGGGGAGAGGGTAATATTTAACCTAAGGGTTGGTGCACTAGTAAAGGAATGCTGAAGTGCAGGCATCGTGTTTAGGGAGGGAGATTTTGGGGCAACTCATTCCTAGACTTCTTGAATTATACAACAGGGCTAGAAGATCTGAAAGCAATAAAAGGGTGAAGGGCTTTACAGAGGTCGGTGGAGGGAGGTGCAGAGCTAGACTAGCTTCACTAACACGGTAGCCACTAGCCACATGTGGCTACTTAAGTTTAAATTTATTTAAATTAAGTAATGCTAAAAATTTAGTTGCTCAATATCAGCTGCATTTCAAATCCTCAATGGTCATATGTGGTTAGTGGCTACCATGTTGGACCACCAAGATACAGAACATGTCCATCATCACAGAGAGTTCTACTGGATGGCACGTCTACAGCAAGGGTCAGCTAACTTGTTCTGTAAAGGACCAGAGAGTAAATATTTTAGACTTTGTTGGCTATATGGTTTCTATTGCAGTGACTTAACTCTGTCATTGTAGCATGAAAGCACCTACAGATGATATGGTTGTGTAGGTTCGGGCACGGCACATTTCTAGAGGGTGCCGTTTTGCATGACTGATGCCCCCTGCAGCTGCACAGTGCACAATCTATACAGCCATGGACAGCAACCCTCACTGTAGAACCCAGACGGCTCAGACTCCTCCCTCCCTTGCCACCAGATCTCCCTGCAGTATGAAAAGGACGGAACCTTCCACCACACCTGTGGTGGCAGCCTCATTGCTCCCGACTGGATCATGACTGCGGGTCACTGCGTCTCGTGAGTTCTCTCACTTGCCCCTGTCCCTGCATGAGTCCCAGCAGGACAGGGAAGTGGCTGACTTGGAAGGGAGGGAGGCCAGTCGGGCTGGGGCTGACCTCACTTCCCCTGGCAGGAGCTCCATGACCTACCAGGTGGTGTTGGGCGAGTATGACCGGGCGGAGAAAGAAGGCCCTGAACAAGTGATCCCCATCAACAATGAGGACCTCTTCGTGCACCCACTATGGAACCCCAAATGTGTGGCCTGTGGGTGAGTGAATTCTCAGGCCTGGGTCCCAGGGGCTCTTGTACTGGTCCTGCATGACCCAAAGCCAATTCTGAGGCGACTCCCAGGGACAAGGGTCTGGGTCCAGCAGCCTGAGCCCAGGTCCCACACACGGAGAGTTGGAGGAAGCAGAGCCTTTCAGGATCATCTACCCCAAACCTCTCTCCCCGTGGAAGGGACAGCTGGTCCTGGGGAGGGATAGGAGCTCAGGCAAGGCCATTTGGCTAGTTGGCTTCAGAACCCAGGACTCTTCTGGCATCCCGTCCCAAATTCAAGGGCTCCTCCATGCAACAGATGTTTATCCCGGGCATCCTGGGTCCCCAGCACCATGGCCTAAGGGAGGAGCGCTGGCCTGAGAGGCAGGCCCACCGCTAAGTCGCTGTGCGGCTTGGGCACGTCACCACCCTTCTCTGGGCTTCAGTTTTACAGTTGTCAAGTGTGACCTTTTGGGCTTCCTGGGTGTTTGTGAAGGTCAAGGAGGCAAATGCTGGGGGAGAACATGAAAGAAGGGCTTCTTAAGCCCCTCAAGCACATGCGAAATTGCATGTCTGGGTGGCTAAACATTTTTCGGGTAAGTGCCTGCAGGGCTGAGGGGCCACGGTGATCAGATTTTGACCTATTCTCACAGGGCTCCTGGGTAAGTGGAGAGAAGAGCAGGCCTAGGGGCAATGACATGGGTGACAAGCCGGCAGAGGGAGACTGAGAGCAGGGGTTCTCAGAGCACGGTCCCCAGACCCGCAGCATCAGCATCTCCTGGGAACTTGTTAGAAATGTGACTTCTCAGGCCCCACCCAGACCCGCTGCTTCAGAAACTCCGGGTGGGACCCAGCCACCTGTGTCTTAACAAACCCTCCAGTGGTTCTGATGCGGCTGTAGTACAAGAACCCCTGGTGTGAAAGCTGAGGACGTTTGTGAAGGCCGAGGATCGACATGGGCTGATGGGGCTGGGAGGGCTTCCTATAGTTTCCCAGCCACAGAATGAGAAGGATTTGGAGGGGAAAGGGGCAGTGGGGGCATCCCAGAGGTGGAACATCTGGAGCAAAGACTGGGAGGTGGGGCTTGGTCTGGCTGGAGGAGCAGGTTCCCCACAACGCCCCCCTCCTCCCCAGCAATGACATCGCCCTCATCAAGCTCTCGCGCAGTGCCCAGCTGGGAGACACCGTGCAGCTCGCCTGCCTCCCTCCTGCGGGCGACATTCTGCCCAATCAGGCACCCTGCTACATCAGCGGCTGGGGCCGGCTCTACAGTAAGTAAGCCGCCAGCCAGCCAAAGGGAGTGTGGGCAGGAAGATGGGGCCTGGGGGCAGGCGACTGAGGGCATTTTCCTCCCATTCCTACTCCAGTGGTATCTTCTCCCCTCGTCCTCTCAAACATGAATGTGTTCCATTGAACATTTGTTTAGTGGCTCCTGTATGCCAAGTGATGGGGACATTATGGTGGACAGAGCAGGCAGGACCACATAACCTCGTGGGAGGAGGGTCCCATCAGACTGGAAGACCTGCCTGTCTCACGCCCCCCACCCCACTCTCGGGTGCCCAGCTCTGACCCCCAGACCCCAGCTCAAGCCCTGCACCCCATGACCCCCAGCTCAGCACTCTCTGTCCCCGCAGCTGGAGGGCCACTCCCGGATAAGCTGCAGCAGGCACTGCTGCCCGTGGTGGACTATGAGCACTGCTCCAAGCTGGACTGGTGGGGCATGTCTGTGAAGAAGACCATGGTGTGCGCCGGTGGGGATACCCGCTCGGGGTGCAATGTGAGTTACCTCTCACCTGCCCAAGGTGGTACTGGGTTATAGCCACTCAGCTCGGCATGCCGGGCTTTGGGGTTCCTTTGCCATCTGCCTGGCAGGTGAGGAGAATCTTACCTGCTTGCCCCATTCAGCTTCCAGTCCAGGCAGGACTTGGAGGAAGTCTGTGTAGTCTGACTACACAGTGTAGTCATTGTAGAATCCAGTGCCTCTGGATTCTAGTCCCAGCTCACAAAATGACTTGACCAGGGGAAAGTCACTGCCCCTCGCTGGTCCTCAGCTTCCCCATCAGCACAGCAAGGGTAATCAACACCATGACATATAAAGTCACCTTCACTTCTGGGGCCCTGAAGTTTAATTAAGCAACACTATTATTGTATCATAAGTATGAATAACAATATTAATAATTAACTGTGGTACCAATAATAATTATCATATTGATTGCTTCCTCTCTACTTGGGATTGTGCTAAGATCATTCATTTATCATCACAAGTTCCTGTAAGACAGATATTCCCCATCACAAATGAGCCAACTGAGGCTCAGAGAGGTCAAGTAAATATGGGGGTTTCTTGAAATCCCCCCAAATGAGAATGCATTCCTTAAACTTCAAGCATGGCTCAGCCTCCCCGCTCTCTCCCATCACCCTAGGGTGACTCTGGAGGACCCCTCAACTGCCCCGCAGCTGATGGCTCCTGGCAGGTCCACGGCGTGACCAGCTTTGTTTCTTCCTTCGGCTGTAACACCCTCAAGAAGCCCACGGTGTTCACTCGAGTCTCAGCCTTCAACGAGTGGATCGAGGAGGTGAGCAGGACAGGGCAAGCAGGGTTCCCCGGTGCTGGCTCTTCTGAGAGGTGCTGGGGGGATGGGTGAGAGCAGAAACCCTGAAGAGGGGCTGAAAGGATTCTAGAAGGTCTGTCTTGGAAGGGCCCTGGGGACATTCCAGAGGGCTTAGGGGATGTTTTCAGCTAGAGTGTGGCCGCAAGGACTTTGATGGCTTCTGGGTGCAGCTTTTAACTACTGTCAAACTTCCCTATTTCAACAAGTGTTTACCAAGTACCTTCTCTGGTCCAGGACTTTTCTTGTCATGGAGGACAGAGTGATGTGTCAAAAGGCTGCCCTGTGGGGGGACATACGATTAAATGAGCAATAATGATGAAATTACTATGATAGGCAAAGCTCAGGCCCCAGGGAGAGTGCAAACCTTATCTGGGAAATGGTCAGGGAGGATTAATACTGTTCATGGTAATGGCAACAGCCACCATTTATAGACACTTAAACGTACGGGCACTATGATGAGCACTTTAGATAATAGTTTAATAAAAAAAAAACCCATGAGGTAAGTACTATGATTACCCCCATTATACAGATAAGGAAACAGGCTCAGAGAGGTCCAGTCACTCTCCCAAGGTCACACAGCTAATGAGTGACACGGCTGGGAGTTGAACCCAGTTCCATATGGCTTCAGAACCTGTGCTAACTAGACTATTCTGGGTTTCCCCCCTCTTTTTCTAGACCATGGCAAGCCACTAGAACCAAGGCCTGGGTGGTAATGCTGATCCACACTTTGTAAAAAATAAAGATCTCAGACAACCCCAACTTGAGTCTTTCTTCCTTCTTTGACTCACCTCTTCCCCTCTGACCCATTCCTAAAATCTTAAATCTGATATGTAGAGATGAGACCATATCCAACCCTGACATATGAGAATTAGAAAAAAGGGGCTAGACAGAAGAAAGAAGTTGCTATTAGGTGACCAACCATCCCAGTTTGCCTGGGATTGCGGGGGTTCCCAGGACATAGGACTTTCAGTGGTAAAATCAGAAGAGTCCTGGGAAGTTGGTCACCCTGTAACAGCCACACACATTGTTGACTTTTCAATGCAGACATAAAAATATGGTATAATCTGCAGAAAAACTCACCTTGCCAGCTCCTTGGAAGGCTCATGGTAGAGTGGGAAGGGCCCATGTAATTCCTATTTCCATTGCTCATTTGGGAAGGAGGGCTGCAGTCGTTTATTCACTCAACAAGCATTCATTCCTTGTTTCAGAAAAGGGCTCAAAGGGGAATGATGACATGGTTTCTGTCCTGAAATGGCTCGGTATTTATATAGAAATGAGCATATCAGAGTCATTCACTGTTGGGCACCTTTTATTGTAGCAAGTTCAGGGTTGGGAGTACAGATGTGAGTAGGACAACTTTGGGGAAAGCCCTTGTTGCCCGGGATGGGGAGCAGACACACACACAGATGCACACTCAATGCCACAAACGAGGTTGGGACCCAGT
Source organism: Manis pentadactyla (assembly GCF_030020395.1). Classification (NCBI taxonomy): domain Eukaryota; kingdom Metazoa; phylum Chordata; class Mammalia; order Pholidota; family Manidae; genus Manis; species Manis pentadactyla. The sequence continues at coordinate 16,001,990 of NC_080022.1, forward strand.
GAGCTGTTGCTGAGGTCCAGAAGACTGCTGCCATGCAGCCAAAATCAACATAAAAACAAATTAATTCCTTTACTCATGTTCCTTCTGAATACTGTGAAAGGAAACATGGGTCCAGCAAGGACATACATACATAATTTTTAGTATTAAATGTTACCCCATTGTCCCCTCCCTTTGAAAATTATACTTCTCATTTTGAAAAGTTGAAAAGACACAACACGGAAAATAATATAGGAAATACCATGTACCCTCTCTCTGGAGTTAATACTTTCATGTTTTTGCTTCACATTTTCTAAATAATACCAAGAGTTAAGGTGGAGGCCCCTTTGTATTCTTCCCGGAGGTCATCATTATCATCATGGCTGTGGAGCTGGCCACCTAATATTACTGCTTTTCCTTTGGGGCACATAGTAGGATAGGTCTCGCCTGGCTTCTTGAATTTGGTTTGGCCATATCACTTGCTCTGGCCAAGGTGAAGACTTGAGAGACAGGATAAATTGCCAAGCTCTCTTTTGCCTTGCCATGGCAATTGGTGGCTACAGGTCAGCCTGGTCCTGGAGTGAGGAGGTTTGGAGCAGAGCCTCCATGACCCCTGGTGAACATGTACACAAGCAAGCAAGAGACTATGTTGTTGTAAGCCACTAAGATTTTGGGTGTTCGTTATAGCGGCATTGACCTAACCCATCCTGACTGATCAAATGAGTTTGGTGTTGATCTTTTTACTCCATGCTTTATATTTTTATCATGTACATAATATCCATAAGCAACATACTGCATTGTTTTGCTTTTTTAAAACACATGCCTGGCTTCATGCTGTATGGATTATTCTACAATTTGCTACTTTCACCTAACATTATGTTTGTGAGATCTACCCATGTTAATTTATATATCTCTAGTTCATTGCCACTAGTTTTGAAGATTATCCTGTTGCACAACACTAGTTACTTATCCTTTTCCCCCTCTTCACTCTTCATGGACTTCCATAGCAGGGCCACTTTTTTGCAATCACAAATAATGCTTCAATGAATGTCCTTGGACATATCTCCAGGGGCACATGTGCACAGTTTCTCTAGAGTATAGTCCAAGAAATGGAACTGCTGAGTGGGAAGGTGTGCTCATTTTCAGCTTTACATTACCAGTTGCCAAATTGCTCTCCAAAGTGGTTGTATCAGTAATACTTCTTAAAATTATTCCTTTTTCTTTTTCCATCCACTGTCCTCATACATTACAAAAACCCACACTTTTCTCTTAAAACTACTCCTAGAATCTCAACCCTGCCCCACAAAACTCATCTCCACTCATTACCCCCATTCCAGCTCCTACAAAAGCCCGAGAACTGGCCTGGTAAGGCCAGAGTGAGGGCAAGGAAGGAACTGAATCAAGCAGGGCAGAGACCTCTGCATCACAGGGGTGTGGGGGAGGATGGGAGGATTTCTGGAACCAGCATATGTTAATCATTTGTATTGAGTCAGATAGATAGTACTGGGTGACATATGTAATTGTCAGGTGTTCCCGAGGCACAGCAGGGCTGCCAAAGCTGAGTATCTACTTCTTCCCAATGGGTTAGGAAAGGGGCCTCGAACAATTTTCCAAAATACTTTTAAGATAAAGGGCAGTTGGACCTGTAAAATTCCACCCTGTGGTTGGGCTGTGTGTCCTCAGGGGCCCTCTACCCAGGGTCAGGGGGGGAACCTGAGAACTGGTATGATACCCTTTCTCACTCATGGGCAACAGAGAGTTAAGAAATCTTGCCTAAAGTGCTAACATTTTAATCAATAACTCAGTTTTCTTTTTTTTAATCTCCAAGTCTCAACAACTCAAATTCTTTAAAACCAACATTCAATAACAAGTTTTTGAGCAATGTTTAGAGTGTCAATACCAACATTTTTTTGTTTTTGTTTTCTAAGTCATGAAGAGAATCTTTTTGAAAAAACACAAATGTCATATTTCAATTCCTTTAAAAAATTATAAAGGAATCAGTGTTGCAATGCCTTCTTTTTAACAACACAATGTCAATAATGTAGTTCTCACTTAAAAATCACTAATGTGTCGATTCTTTTTTTTTTATCTTAAAAGAGTCAACAATTCCATTCTCTTTTCCATTTTTCAGAACATTAATACTGGCTACATTTTAGAAGCTTCCACTTTGGGAAAGATTTTTAAAAGTCTTCCACAGTCCCACCTCTTTTACACAACTGCTGCTGTTGTGTTGCTTTGCTTCCTTCCATTTCTTTTTCTTTGTATTTAGAAAAGCTATCAACAGATTCAATGGACGTGGACTGAGCAACTACTGGTATTCTCTGCCAGGCATGGGCAGAGTAAAATAACCTGTAGTCTGGCTGGGACGATGACAGGTACATCCAAGGATAGAGGGATAGAGGCTTGACTCAGTGTTCTAATGGAAGCCCAGAGAGATGTGGGCCCCAGGATGGAGGGGGTACTATTAGGATGGGAAGACTGGAGGATCTAGAGGGCTTTCACCTCCAGATGTTCAATACATCAAGGGATTCCTGTCAAATATGAATCTGTCAAACCTTTTCTTTTTTGTCAATAAACATTAAAGACATAATGCTGAATGCATGTTCTTCTTTCTAAACACAATAGTATACACAGCAGTAATAATGTTATATAGCAGTAATAGTATAACTCCTTTCCTGTTCCTGGACCAGTTTCAATGTGTGTGTGTGTGCAGGTGTTTGTGTGTATGTGTGCGTGTGAGGGGGGGAGGGGGAGTTGGGGGGGTCTTCCCCCACACAACACCAAGCAGTTCTGGAACACCAGCAGGGTGTCCAAGAACTCAATTCTGACACTGTCTGCCTAGAGACAGTACTAGATTCCCGTTAAGGGCTCCGTCCTGGAAGACTGTCTCCCACCCCGCCACCCCCCAACTCCAGACTCTGGTCACAAGCCCCAGGCAGTTACCTGTGTTTCTGAGCAAATACCTACAGATAGGAGGTTCCAACAACCTCCCTGCCTTAGGTTTCCATTAATTTGCTAGAGCAGCTCATAGAACTCAGGAAAACACATTTACCAGTTCAGTAAAGGATACCATAAAAGATACAAGTTAACAGGCAGATGAAGTGATACACAGCAAAGTCTCAAATAAAGAAGCTTCAGGCCTGGCTTGGTAGCATATGCACACGTCCTGGTTCCCCAAGCACAGGAGGTCTCTTTGAAAGAAAAGCAGGAATCAAAGGACCTACACTTTTCTCGGGGGTTTTTTGTGAGGGTTTTATTGCAGAGTTATGACTGACTAAATCATTGCCCATTGGTTGATTCAACCTCCAGCCCCTGGGCTTGGGTGGGGTCCAAAAGTCTCTCATTAACATGACAAGATACCCCGTTCACCTTTAAGGCTCTGCCATGTTTTCAGGAACTGTGGATGAAGACCATAGATACTTGGGAAATATGTATTTCTTATAACTCATTATATTGCTTGGAGGACCTGCTGTTTGAAACTGTGTCAGTGCAATGGAACATTCCCCTCTTGTCTAGTGGGTCAGAGCCAAATTTGACACAAAGAAACAGTTTGGAGTATCAACCCAGGTGTAGAGCTTCAGATAATGTTTTTTTTGACTATATTTATCTTAAATTTGTGGTCTCCAAGGAGACAGGACTGTTGAGTTCACTTCTCAGCCCAAGCCTGATATTAAGCCCATTGCATATAGCCAGGTTTGCTCAGAGCCTATCAACACCGATTCACTTCAGTTTCACCTAAGTTCCACTCTTCCCCCAAATGTTATTATACCCCTATTTCTTCCTTTATCTATTGAGACACCCATGGTTTCTCTGTGTGCTTACTATATCAAGTCAATAAACCTGGCTTTGTGAAAGTACACCTATATCCCTGGTGGTGTTTATGAGATTGGCTTTAGCATAAAATTCAAGCCTTCTCTGTTCACTCATTCACTGAGATGTTAACCAGCCTATGCTCTGTTTTAGGTGTTGGAGACATGACGACAGGACGGTCATGGTCCTTGGCCTATGGATCTAGTTGGACTCAGTCTAGTCCAATCCTCTCATCTTACAGATGGGGAAACCAAGGCTGAGAAGAGGTGAAAGCTGGAAACTGTTGTAGCTGTGAGTGGGGGAAGGATGCACAGTTGCTGGGGAAAGTAAGGGTAGGGCCATAGCAGGGAGTACTGGTCCTCCACGACCACCTGGAGTACCTGGTCATCTGGTAGTTTACTGGCCAGCAGTGGTAGTGTAGACAAAAGGCGCATCCTCCCTTCCATAGGGACATTGGCTCTGGGATGATAACCCAGCAGGGAGCTTTGGGGTGCCCCTCTTAATTCCTGTCCCCCTTGGATAGGCCAGTTGCAAGGAGAGGTGGGTTGAGCCACCTGAGTCCCTCTCGCATAGACACAAGTTCCTTTTCATTCAGGGTGAAGAGCTAGGTGGGAAGGCTTCCTTGGTTAGCATCACCTTGCTATTTAACTTGTGTGTGCCCTTACTCAAACTGGCTGAGCATGACTTCAGAACCTCAATTCTTAACCATCAGCACTTGGAAAGCCTTGGAGAAGAGGCACATGGGGCTAAGACTGAGCCTCCTATACATATGGGGTCACCCTCTGGACAGACTGTCAACCCCGCATAGGCACAAGCCCACTTTTGTCTGGGTACACTGAGGCAGGGGTTCTTAATAGACTGCGTCCACTGCCTCATGATTCCACGGGGCGCCTTAGAGGACCAGTCTCCCAAGAGCAACCACCCAGCCTTCTATTTTGGTTTCTTCGGGTGGTGAAAAGGCTCAAGGGTGTAACCTCAGGGTGGGGCGCTGACTCAGCTGTTGTCGGGGGGCTCCTGGTGTCTCAATTCCCGCTTCATCCTCTTTTCACTTTGCAGTTAGGTACACTGCGGCTCAGAAAGACAAAGAATTTCCCCGAAGTGGAAAAGCTGCCTAGGCGGAACCAAAGCTCCGCACGGCCGGAAGGACTGAGGACACCCGCCGGCCAAAAGCCCACCACGAGTTAACACCATGAAGTTGCAGAGCACCGCCGACGCCTAGAGAAACGCAGCCCTTCTAACCGGTCGCTCCCTCCACTTTCAACTTCCGGGTGGGGACAGACTTCCGGTTCCGGCGGCGGCTTGGGGGCAGGGGTGCTACAAACCTCAGCGCGGGGGTGTGGTTTCCGTTTCTCCGAGTTGGTTTTGGTGTGTCGAGTCTTATCGGGAGCTGCCCCCGCCCCTGGCCCCCGACGTGGCACCTGCGCAGGTGAACGCTCCAGTTCCCTCCCACTGCGCTCTCCCTGCCCGTGCTTGGTCTGTCGGAGCGGAGGCCCTGGTGGCGCCCTAGGAGCCGGGTGGCCCTGCATTTGGCGCCTGCGGGCTGTTCCGGCTGGCGCGGCCTCGCTTTAGCGAGGAGGAGGAGGAGGAGGAGGAGGCGGTCCCGGTCGGGCGCCCCGGAAACGCATTTTCGGGCCAGACCTAGAATCTTTGAGCCGCGCCCATGTGGTGGGAGGAGTCGGGCTCAGCTTCCCAGGCTTAGACCCCGGGGATTGCTTTACTCGGCCGTGTGGTCTCGCCACCTCCTGGCCTGTGGTGATCTTGGGCAAGTCCCGTCTGACCGAGACGCAGTTCGCTTATCTGTGAGTGGAAATAACAGTAGTTGTCCCAGTGGGTTATCGGGAGGATTGGATGAAGGAAAGCTGCGAAGTGCCTGGCCTGTAAAATTCAACAAATTAACTAGTGGATGCTGCTTCTGCTAATAGAGACAGCTGGGGCAGTTGTGGAGTTATATCAAGAATTTAACTTGGGATCACATGGAAGAGAATGTAAAATGCTCGACACAATGTCAGGTAGGAAATAAGTGCTCAGTAAACTGCAATTATTAACTGATGAGGTAAGCTATTGTGTCTGGCCGGTGGTCTTCTAAAAATCACAGAATTTATAAGGGGTAAATCGTGGAGCTGGTCTACTTTCAGAGCCAACCTTGAGAACTGGCCTACTGACAGTTCAGACAGACAGAAGCGAGGGTTGTAAAGACTTTAGTGCTGGGAGCTTGAAGAATTAATAAAAGCGTGTTTTCCTAAGTGGGTTGAGGGTTTTTCTGTCAGAAAGGTTTTTGGACAAGAGGGGAATGCCCGAGAAGTTTGCGCCCCCTTGAGTTGTTAGGAAAGTGGTACATGGTTATAGTTAAAGACAAAGCAACACAGAAATATAGGAGATGAAAAATGTTTCCCACTTCTACTCTTCCTACCTCTCAGAAGTAAATACCATTAATTTCTTTGATAACCTTCCAGGTATTTGTGAATAGAACAGGTCTTGAATGCTTATGTGTATGTATTTTTAATTTCCTCAGATGGAGCTATGTATATTGATCTGCACCACAGGTCATGTGGTGATGAATTAGGGACATCCTTAGATATCAGCACCCACTGACTTCATTCTTTACAAGGCTGCACAGTGTTCCCCTGAATGGCGGACAGTACTTTAATTTCCATCTTGATGGTCACTTAGGTTGTTGCAAAGATTTTTCTTGGGAAATGTGTCATTAATCTTTCCTTGACAAAGTATTTCCTTTTTATCCAAAGCACTCCTAAGTTAATGGGAATATTTTTAGTCCTTCACACTCCAGATTAGTAACAGCTTTTGGGGATGAGCACACTGTTGACTGAGCAAAAACCCAGACAACATGAGAATTGCTGTACGCCAAGAATATCCAAGCTACAGGGTAGAATCAGTTCAAGGCTGCTAGGAAATGGGTCAGTGAAACTTTAGAGAAGAGGTGACAAGGAGCCTAGAACAAGTTAATGCAGAGCAGTTAGTCAGTACTGGTGATGGCTGGCCGCTGTCAGTTGTTACCCGGGAAAGAGATTTGAGAGAGTATCTGAGCCAGGAGGGATTAAAAATGTCAACACTTCTGCTGTGTATACCGAGGAGGGGTTAGTTCTCGGGGAAGGGGGTCATTAATGAAAAAAGCTGATCCTTGAAAATTGACTACATCATAGTGGTTATATTTGATGGGACATACCCTGATGTGAAAACTAATTTTCTTAGTGTTATACTGTCATTTGAAGTTTTTCCTTTTTTAAGTAAATTAGCACAGGGTATGGTTTTCCTGTAAATAACCCTTTTGGACAGGGCCCCTAACCCGAATGAAGCAAAGCCTTTTTTTTTCCGGCATTTTACAGGTATTTGACCTGCCTACTCCCTACCTGCCCCTTCCCCCCCACTTCTTCCCAATAAAGCTTGTTCGCTAATCTTGGAGCTGTCAAGCTTCCAAGGAATTGGAAGTCTGTGCTACTAGGATTCTGACAAGTTCAATTTTCCAAACACTGGAGGAACTTAGGATCTTGATCTTAACATAGAGGCTTTTCTTTTCTTTCTCTTTTTTCCTCCCCTGACCCCTTGTACTGGTAACACTTGGTATTCTTTCATCATCATGAAAGAGATGGGGGGAGGTAGAAAACACAGGAGAGTAGATGTAAATGAGCATACCTGTGGATAAAATGAAAGTTCCTGTGGCCTGGATTCTCACCTGGCCCTGGTTAACTAGCTCACTGCACACCTGTGGGCAATACATGGCTGTTGAGTCTATATAAAGAGCTCCCTCCAGTCCTCTGCGGGTAATATGGTGGCAGGGCGGCAGGACTGCAAGGCTGTAGGAGAGCCGAGCAGAGGACAGAGGTCTGGAGGATGGCTGTGTGGGATGATTGTGTGGACAGGGGGGCCCAGAGGTAGAGACTGGCTTGCTGCCTGCAGACTCGCTCTGAGTGAATGGGATTCTAGTGACTGACCTGCCACCTGGAAATAAACTTGGGTATAACCCTTTCACCCCAAGAACGTTTTGCTGTCAATTTCTTTGGTCACACTGAATCCATAGTGAACTCGGCTGGGGCTGAAACCCATTGGCAAGGCAATTGGCATAGTCGGCAGGATTCATTGTTGACCAAGGAAAAAGGCTGCCCTTATGGGAGGGGCACTTCAGCGGGCTGCCCCTGTGAATGGGGAGACAGTGGATTGTCCCCCAATGGATATGTGGTCTGAGGTGGCTTGTCTCCTAAAGGACTGGGCCCCACGCCAGGACTGGAAGCAAGTGGAGGTGACACCTGAGGCAGTAGGGGTGGCTCTTGGTATAGGAAGCAGATCCTTTGAGAAGCAGAGTGCCCGTGAAGCAGTGGGGACTGTGGGTTGGCTGCTTCTCACAGTATTAAAAAAGTCTACAGAGACCCAAGAAATGGTGGCACGAGAACACTAGCTGCAAACTTCTGTGGATTCCCTGAGGAAGGAGATGGCATTGATGAGGGAGGAGGCAGCACGAGAGCGCTGGCAGCAAGGTGCCATTGGAGATGAGACAGCAGCACTGCCAGGTGTTCTGAAGGAGGAAGAGGCCGTCAAGGAAAAAGATGAACTCCTGAGGGAAGCACAGGTGGAGGTGGCACAAGAATGTCAGCTGCGAAGCATTGAGCTGAAGGTAAGAGAGCTTCTGAAGACCGAGCTGGCATTGTTGCGAGGCACTGCAGCACAGGAGGCACTTGGAGTGGAGAGAAAGGTGCCATCTGTCCCAGAAATGGAGCTGCTGGGGAAGGATGAAGGCACTGGCCCCTCCCGTACTCAAAGCACGCCCAGTGGTTGTAAAGAAAATAAAGACCCAGCAGCTAAAAGTTCCCCAAGGAGAAGAGCAGCCCCCTCCCCAGCTTGTGGAGCACTCTATGCTCCGCCCCTATACTCAGGCTGAGCCGGGGGCTGTGGGACTTAGGGGTGGATGGAATTGTTCTGTCAGGATCAGAGACGGGAAAGCTGTCTTCCTTGACAGTGCAGCCTGCCTTGAGGCAGTGATTACAAAATGTGAGGTGACATGTACAGTAGCTGAAGCAACGAGAACCCGGAAAGAAATAAGACCTGTTACTCACAGGAGGAATTTGAGGGGCCTTGTGAGGGTTACAAGGACCCAGATGTGGGTTGATTTGATACGGGCAGGAGTAGATGGAAGGAAATTAGACAGGAAGCCAAATAGGATCTTACTGGAGCTATGGCAACAACTGAAACCAGAGCAGCAGTTCCAGCCATTAAGACCAAAGAGGTAGAGGTCAGAGACAGAGCCACGAGTCTGGCCTGTGTGTTTGCAAGACTTTTTGCTGGAGAGGCTGGAGAACAATGTTTAAGCTTTCTTGCACAGGGACCATTGCAGAGGACTGAGGGCACATAGATTGAGAGGAGAGAATTCTGGAGGGGTGGAGTGTGGTTAAAATGAGAGTTCCTGTGGCCAGAATTCTCACCTGGCCCTGGTTGACTAGCTCACTGCACACCTGTGGGCAATACATGGCTGTTGAGTCTATATAAACAGCTCTGCCCAGTGCTCTGTGCAACATGGTGGCAGGGCTGCAAGGCTGCAGGAGAGCAGAGCAGAGGACAGAGACCCAGAGGACGCCTGTGTGGGATGGCTGTGTGGAACGACTGTGCAGAGAGGCTCAGAGGACAGCTGTGCGGACAGAGGGGCCCAGAGGCAGAGACTGGCTTGCTGCCTGCAGACTCACTCTGAGTGAATGGGATTCTAGTGACCTGCCACCTGGAAATAAACTTGGGTATAACCTTTTCACCCCAAGAACGTTTTTGCTGTCAATTTCTGTGGTCACTCTGAATCCATAGTGAACTTGCCCCGGGCTGAAACCCATTGGCAAGACAATACCTCTTTCTCTTCTACAGTAGTACCACTTCATAACTTGATTTTGGACATAGCAGGGCAGGTGCTCCATAAAAACAGTTGGAGCAAACAAACACACATGAATTTAAAGATATCCACCTGCCCCCATCATGTGTTTTTTTTTTTTTTTTTAACATGTAAAATACCTTGTAATGGGGTCGGGTCAGGGCTGGGGGAGGGGGAGGTGGCATGAATGAAAGATTCTTTAGCTTACAAGGCCAGCATTCTTTATTCTTTATGCTTTGAGAATCTACCTTTTTTCATTGACAGATTTTCTCCATTGTGTCAGTTGAACCAACAAGAGGAAGCAAAAATAAAATTTGGATATCTTTATTAAGAAACTCTGTTAAGGTTGGGAAACTGGTGGAACCTGGGTCTGGACCAGATCCATGGGATCACGGTGGTGGTAAACCACCTTTTTGGTCTGTTTTTGCTGACCCTGACCTTTTTTTGTGTGCCTAGGAGTCTGAGACATCTTTTTCCAGAGCCCCGGAATGGAGAGTGAAGGGTATCCAGACATGCAAAGAAATAAAGTCCAGAATGATCAAATAAGGTCACCTGCAAATGAGATGATGGCTGACAAACCAGAAGTCATCCTAATAGCAACTCCCCAGGTCCAGGTTCCACAGGAGCCTTCTGAGCTTCCATCCGAGAACCTTGATGAAGACCTTCTCAAAGACTTGAGACCATGCTGTGAAGGAATCCTCCCAACTCTGCAGTTTCCAGGCAGAGATTTAGGAAGTTCCGCTACGAGGATGTGGCTGGGCCCAGGGATGTCCTCAGACATCTGCAGGAGCTTGCTGGACAGTGACTGAGACCTGACATTCACACAAAGGAGCAAATTGTGGAAATGCTGATACAGGAGCAATTCCAGGTGGTTCTGCCTGAGGAACTCAGAGCTCAGGCACAGAGATGTCAGCCCGGGGTCAGAATCACTGGTTAAGTCCCGCTTCTCACTCACCCCAGATATGAGAAGTAACCCAAGGTTCTCTTTGTTGAAAGAGCCAACTGCAGTCATGGAAAATCTGAACCTTAGTTTTCTTTGAGCTGCCTTTGACTAGTTTTAATAATAATCAGTCAAAACCATGTCTGGACCTCTTTTTGGCTGAGACAGCTCTGTTTCCTGGGACTGTGAACTCCAGGAATTTTTCTGCCCTCTTGTGGAGACAATCAGCTTACTGCTTATCTTTGCGCTGCTGAATGCCTCCTTTTCTGCACTTTGTGACATGATTTAATATATTTTTATGTATCCAAAGGTAATTGCTTTACCTCTCAGAATTCTTGATTCTCCCTGTGGTGGCATGAATGGAAGCTTCTGTAACCCCACCACTAACTCATTTGAGATGTTCTTAAAATATTAAAGAAGTTTGGTCCTTAATAAAAATGTCCTTGTTGTGATTTGCCAGTTCAGCTCTTAGTAGTCAGCAAATGAGAAAGGTGAGATAATTATCAGTAGATGTGAGTTGGTGATAAGAACTATGACTTGCTTTCACTGAGCTGGGAAATAGGAAGAGGCCTGGCCTAAGTTTTCAGTCAAAATTTATGTTGCACAGAACTTAGAGAGGGATATAACATTGTCATTAGAGGTAAGTGACTCATGCAGAGCTGTTCGATATGCCATTTTTCCCGTTTCCATCACCTTTGTTCCATGGCTTTTTTTCCTGCAAGAGAACTTGTTCTGTTCTGCTCTTCCTGAAGCAGAGGTCATCCTGGCTTTCTGTGTGTGGAGACCTACACATTCATTGACAGTTGAGCAAGAACAGTAGCTGTGGTTGTGTCCAGCAGAGAGTAAATCAGCAGCTGCTTTCCCAACGTGATCCAGTCTTGAGGAACCTCCTGCCTCTGTGGCCTGGCTCTTGGATTTGTAAATCTGTTCCTGTAACAAACGTGGTACCAATTCAGAAACTGATCTTTTCAGGTGGGGCTGGTTAGCTTCACGCTGAAACTCATACTTATTCTGATGTTCGTTTAGTACTCCTGTGCCTTAGGAACTGTTCTAGATGCTAGAATACAAATATAAGTCTTAAGGAAATACAGTTTTTGAGGAAAGGAAGACATCAAAATACGTTGTTAGGAATGCTAGAGTGAAACTAGTCTTTTGGTATCTGGTTTTGAGATAGCAGTAAGAAAACACGTTCCTTTTTAAAAAAATATGTTAAAAGCAGAGAAGAGAGGGAAGAGCCAAGTTAGGGAAGTAAGGTCTTAAAAGTGACCTTGGGTGAAAGCCTGGGAATGCAGAGGCATATAGTGTTTGGGAATAGTATTCCTACAGAGAAGCAAACAGCCTTTTACTATCTTTCAACTCAATTCTAAGTAAAATTTAACATTGGCAAAGGAGTTAGTAACCCTGAAAGGATCATAGTCTCTCCAGTTCATCAGTTTGTTCAGAGCATTCTGAAGGTATTTGTTTACATGGATCAGGAACTGGTGTTAAGGAATTTCCTAGCCTGTACCAGTTTCTCAGCTGCTTTGATGATCTGTAGCTTGCAAGTAAGGGATCCAAGTTTCCAGGTGGACCAAGAAGTAAATCACCTTAGGGCAAGACAGCTGAGGTTTCCTGAATTGAGTGAACTAAGCACATACTTTTCTCAACCTTGGTACTTCAGGGCCAGATAGTTCCTTTTTATGGGGGCTTGTCCTATGTATTACAGGATGTTTGGTGGTAACCCAAGCCTCTATTTACAAGATGCCAGTAGCCCCCCTACCTAGATGTGACAACCAAAAATGTCTCCAGACATTGTCAAATGTCCCCATGGGGCAAATTCACCTCTGATTGAGAACTACTGATAAAAAAGGGAAGGTCATCACAGACGTGCCACATTACTCTCCCACTGGTCTTTCCAGCTTATTCTTGAATGAAGGCTGTAAGAAGAGTGGCATAAATTGGGCTTCATATTCCTGTGTTTGGATGATACCACCTACTCTGGCAAATCTTAAGCTCTTTGGTATGAAGAGTGATAGTATACCTCCAACCTTTAGAATGTTTTATTGGGATGATTTACTATGTGTTAGGATCTGAAGTAGATGCATTCATGTTTCATTTAGTTCTAACAGTCATCCGAGTTTACCTATTCATGTAAGTATACCTGCTTTACTGATTAGAAAAGAGACCCAGCAGTTAAGCAACATGGGCAGTAGTGCTGGAGCTGGAATCTAAGCCTTGGATCTCTGTCTCCCTAGTTTTGAGCTTTTCCATCATGTCTGGAAATGTTAATTTAACAAGTGCCTCTTGAGAATGTCCTGCATATAAGTTGTTTCTTCTGCTTTTTTCATCTTTATCTTACAATTTAAAATAACATTTCTTAGATTCATTTGATACAGAAAAATGTAAAAAAAGAAAAATGGTTCATATTAAGTTAAAAGATATTTTTGCATGTGGTTAGAAAAGCCCAATAATATAGAAGGTTATAAAAGCAACATCTAAGGACGGTCTTTCCATTAACTGTTTCTTACCTGTCCCTCCAGAAAACAGGAATTAACGTAAACAGATACACATGTGCATGTATACAAACACCATTTTTTATACAAAGTATATATTATATAAAACACTACATTTATAGTATATACATTTTTCTTGTTCAGTAAGTCTTAGAGGTTTCTTGCTATCAAGCTGAAGTGAAGTTTAGGGAGGTGAGTGACAGAGCCAGACCTCAACCTCCATGTCCTAAAACCAAAACTGGTATAATTCATAATTGCCCAGCACTGTCTCCCAGCTCTTTCCCATGGAAGTGAATATACAAATAAGATTCCGTGCCTCCAATAAGCCCAGTTAAGAAGAAGCTGGAGTCTATCTCCATTTCATCTGACTCCAGCCCCCTGCCCTTGCCACGAGGTCACACTGCCTAGATCTCAAAGAGCTGGGTATCAAGCAAGTCCAGGGTTTCCAGGGCTCTTGAGAATTTGGGAGTGGAGTGATTCCTTACCTCTGCCACTCCCTGAGATGATTCCTATGCTTCTCTAGTCTGTCGGCACTACCCAGTTACCACCATTGTCATTCCTTGAGTTGATGTAGACTCCAATTCTGAAGAACCCTAAACACTCAGTTCTGGGAGAGGTGAGGAAGGAGGAGGACCAGGTAGAGAAGCCAGAGGGAAGTATTTCTAAAATGTCTCAAGTCTAATTTTCCCTTTGTGATTATATTGACTCCCAGTTTCACAAAAGAATAATTTCATCTAGTTCCTGAAAAATGCTCCTGCCAGATGACTGCTATTGAAAACCAGTGTTGGACCACAAGGTAGTGCGAGATTCCTAGCAACTGGCTGGTGCGATGGAAAAATATGTCATCTGTTGGGCAGCTCATCCCTGGGCAGTGAGTGGGTGCTGAGCCCTGGCTGCTGGAGAGAAGGCCAACTCCAGGAGGTGCGGGGGCCTTGGGAGTTCACCATGATGGTGATGTTGGCTGGAGCACCGAACTGTAACTGACCCTTCCAGGAGCATCATGTGTGGCTGGTTTCCATGGGCAGCTCAGTACAATGCCCTTAACAATGGCTTGACTATTTCCCTAAGCATTTTCCACCCACTACCATGCATTAATTGGACATTTTCCCTTAGCCTGGAATGCCCCACCTCCACACCTCCCCCAGTCTTTGCCAGCCCACTCCTATTCATCCTCTATGACACACATAGACATGGTCACCCTCATGAGGCTGACTTTGATTTCTGCCTTGAATCGGCATCTGAGGCCCTCCTGTGTGCTCCTATAACGCCTTCGCTTTAGTTCTTTCAGTCCCTGTTCATTCAGCAGATACATACTGTGTACCCAGGATATCCCGCTGTGGTGCAGTGTCTAGCTTGTGTCCCCAGGCCAATTGTGAGCTTCATCAAGAGGAAATCTCTATGTTCTTGGGCCCTTGACACAGGTCCTGCACATCAAAACAGTTTGATTTTTGTAGGAGATAATGGTTGCTCTCCGGTTTAAGGCGTTTCCTTCTGGTGAACAGAACTAGAATTCATGGATGATGGGATGGGGCAATGAGTGAGATCATTAACTACTGTGTGAGGGCTGAGGATGGAAGTAAAAAAAAAAAAATTTAAATATAAAAGGGAAGGCTTCACTCCGGTGGCTGACTGGCTTCCCCCTCTGATCTGCACCTGACCTTGCAATGAGGTGAGGTGAACTGCCCTGGGCTGGCTCTGTCTGAAAGCTCAAGGACCCCCTTGGTGCCTAGCAACAGCCTGACTGCCCAGAACCGTGATTTTGAACCTGGGTGTGGCTCCTGGGCAGGAAGCCACTAACACCACTGAAGCAGCCAGGCCTCCCTTTCACTTCCTTTGAGCCAAAACTCCGCCCCCAATGGGGGCCAATACTTAGTGTTTTGGAACCTTTTCTTCAGAGCACAAATGGGAGGTTTCTAGTAAAGATAACTCCAGCACTTACGTATGAGGTATGTGATCTCAGGCAAGTCATGCTGCCTCTCTGAGCTTCAGTTCCAAGACCTGTCCTGTTCCTGTCATATTCCTAGCTAGTGTCACCCCTGCACAGCCCTGCAAGCACGGAAACATTCAGTAAGTGCTGTTGTATCAGAATCTGCTTGGTTAGGGAAAGACTGAGTTAGTGATTCTTCCCCAGCTGTTCCTTTGATTATGTTCTTTTCTTCTGAGTCCCTCTCTTGTTGAACAGCTGCATCTTCTCATTTTCAGTTTCTAAGTATAAAATCCTGCTCCTATCTTCGCATTCCTCTCCATCCCTCTCCTCTTGCTTTTCTTATCCACAGTCATTCAATCTCATCAAGACTTGCAAAATTTCTACACCTCTTAAAAAATCACAAGTGTTTCGTTTTGTAGGCCACTATACTGCTGCCAAAGTGATTTGTAATTTTTTAAGTGTGACATGCATCCTGTAAAGTGCAGAGATCTGAATTGTACAACTGGATGAATTTGTACAAAGTGGACATCTAATGCCCTTCCAGATGAAGATACAGAATATAACCAGCACCCCAGAAGTTTCTCTCATGCCCTTCCTAGTCATTAAACCTCTGAAAATTAACTATTACTGTGATATCAATCACTCTAGAGTAAGGTTGCCTGGTTCTGAACCAAACGAATCATACAGTATATACTCTTTTGTGTCTGGCTTGTGTTCAACATTTTGTCTGTGAGATTCATCTATGCACTGAGAGTTCTGCATTTCCATGCCTGTGTACCTGGGTTTGGCTGTTCATTCTGCCAGGAATCAGCATGCCCCACCCAGGCCTGGCAGTCTGTGTGAATCCTCTAGACTCAGATCAGATCTGGCTCCTTTGGGAAACCTTCCGTTAGCAGCTCTGGGCTTCAGTCTCAGCTCTTCCGTCTGCCAAGCTATATGACTTTAGGCAAGTGCTATTTATCTCCTCATGCCTCATTTTTCTTGAGGATAACAGTTTCTACACTCCAGAGTTCTCATGAATTTCAAGTGAGACAAGACATATTCAACATTTATAACTGTGCCTGAAGCATAGTGAGTACCTAATAAATGTGAGGTATAACTATTGTGACTACTCTGCTTTTCTAGATCCTTGTACACATATCCTTGTCTTAGCACTTATTTTAATTATTGTTTGTCACACCTTGAATTAACTTTTTAAAGGGGAAGACAGATAACCAGAAAAATAAAGATGTGAGATCATTTTGGATAGTGGTAAGGCTGTGAAAGAGAGAAAACAGTGTGTTGTGATGGAGGTTGGGAGGAGGTCTTCTTGAAGAGGCAACAGCTGAGCAAAGACCTGTCGGGTGAAAAGGAGCAGGTATATGCAGAGCAGGAAAACAGCAAGTACAAAGGCTCTGGGGCAGGCACAATAAGCAGTAAGCTCAGTTATGTCTAAGGAACAGCAAATAGGCCAGCATGGCTGGAGCCAAGAGGGCGTGGTCCAGAGGAGGTTGGAGAGAGAGAGACAAGAGCTAGGAGAAGCCATTGAAGGGGTTGGGCAAGGGGATATCATCCACCTTTGCATCTGAGGTGCCTAGCACGTAATAGACACTCACTAAACTGTTGGTTTTAACATGCCTGGTCTACATAAGCAATTCTCAAGTCATTTTCAAGTTAAAACTTCATCATTGTGCTATGTGCTTCTGGGTTCTTAACTAAACCCTACTGGATGGGGATGGAGTTGCTCAGTTGTTTCTAGATTTTTTTCCCCTCCCCTATCCCATTTCATCTACCCTTCCTCAATGACCCATATTATCTCCACCAGAGATGTGTAACCAAGACGGAGGAGGCAAGCCTGGGCCGGTTAGAGAAAAGGCAGGTAGGAAACAGGTTCGGTCAGTTCTTCAGCTTTCTCTGACTCCAAGGGTCCTGGTTTCTGGACAAGCAAAATGATGTAGCACAAAGTGGAGGAGAGAGGCTGAGCCACAGGAGGGGCTGCAGAGGGGCTAGGTGCCTCAGTCAGAGCCTGTGAAGTAGGCTGAACTGCAACAGCTCTAGCCTCCGATGGCGTGGCAGGCCAAACCAGGAGCACATTTGGAGTCCTAGCAGCAGAGGGGGGCTGCTGGCAAGGCCTGAACCATGACCAGACAGAGGAGGGAAAGAGCAGCCAGTAAATCAGAAGAGAGGGTAGTCTTGAGTCTGAGTGATAGGAATTTACACAACAACATCATTGAGACTTTGTGTTTTATTTATTTCTAAACTTAAAAAAAAAAGAAATATTACATATGAGAAATAGCACATAAATGTACAGTACAATGAATAATTATAAAGCAAACATCCATGTAATCACCATAAAGGGCATGAAATAGAACATTGCTAACACCATCCCTCCCACCCTCCTGCACCCCCTAACCTTTCCAGATTACAACCTCCTTTAAAGGTGGCCAGAAGCTGGCTTTTTATAATAATCACTTTCTTGCTTTTCTTTTTAGTTATATTGCTTATGAATCACATGGGAAATCTTAATTAGGATTTTCCCATGTGATTCCTGAAGACCACAAAGGTGAGCTCCTTTAATGTGCATCCTCATCTTTAGTAAATCTCAGCAGGCCCTGGGGAGATGGTGGATTTGCGGTTTGGGGCATTTTGCAGAGAATGCAGTTTGAGGTTTCTCTCACTCTTCAGTGCGTGTGTAAATGCTCACTACGTTTAATGCACCTGATGAGCACTGTGAGGCGTACAAAGATGCATCTGAAACTGAGCCTGTCCCTGGGCGTTTACAGTAGGGCACAGCAAGCACGTACAAGCATGGCAGAACAGTGCCTGACAAGTCCTTGGGGAAGTGCAATAGGAGTTTCGAAGAGGCAAAGACCAAACACTTTTGGCAGCAGGAAGCAGAGCAGGCGTTGTGGAAGAGGTGGTATTATGCTAATTCATGCAATACTGATCAAACATTTTTGAGGATTGGCAATATACCAGGAAATTAGGCAAAAGGATTCAAAAACGAATAAGATAAAATCCCTGTCTGCTCAGGACTTAATGGCTTAATTTGCATAGATACAAATTATTCCAGTGTGGTAGGCCTTAAATATAAAGCATATTAGGATAACTCATTGCCTGGGTTGTCAGGGAAATATTCAGAGCTGAGATCTAGGCTAGTCCTTGAGGGAGAGGGGAATAGGAGTTTGGCAGACAGAGAAAGGAACCACTGAATCTGCAGAGAGAGAGATGGGAAAGGGTACAAGGTCAGTGTTTGCAAAAGGCGTTTTTCATGGTGAGAAGGAGAGTGGGACTTGACAGGTTGGATGGATAAGTGGGAAAGGTTTTCTAGGCAAGAGGAACGGCATGAGTAGGGGTGTCTAGTCGCAGCATAAGGTGTGTGATGAAAGATGGTGTTATTAATTTTTTATGTCACCTGGGCCATGGGGTACCCATATATCTGGTCAAACATCGTTATGGGTGTGTCTGTGAGGGTGTTTTAGGATGAGAAATCAACATTTAAATTGGTAGACTGAATAGAGAAGATTTCTCTCCCTAATGTGGTTGACCTTACCAATCAGTTGAAGACCTGTATAGAACAAGAAGGCTGACCCTTCCTTGAGTAAGGGGGATAGATTTTTCTGGGTTTGGACTCAAACTGGAATGTTTGCTTTTGCTGAGGCTTGAGCCTGCTGGTCATTGGACTGCAACAGAAACATCAGCTCTTTGGGTTCTCAGGGCCTAGGACTTGGACTGGAACTACACTGTCAACTCTCTTGGGTCTCCACCATGCTGACTCACCCCATGGATCTTGAGACTTATCAGCTTCCATAACTGTTTAAGTCAGTTCCTTGTAATATATCTTTTTAGGTAAATAGATATCTCTCCCTCTCTCCCCTAAAGGTTCTGTTCCTCAGGAGAACCCTAATACAGAAGGGAAAAGGAAATAACTTCGGAAAGCCAAGCTCATGCCAGATCATGGAGGGTACAGAATGCCTGGATAAATGACCTTGAATATGATCGTGAAGATAAGGGAGAAAACCCTGGGGGTTCCTGAGGTGATTTAAAGAGAGCTGAGGTCTGGCAAGATGAAGGTTGTGCTGTATAAAATGAATTAAAGCAGATTCTTAAAGGAAGCATCTAGAAATTGGATATTAATTTCATGGGTATAGGATATATGATACAGCATAAGGTGATATATGATACAGAAAATGTTGGGAACCCCTGAATGTACAAGGGTGCCCGGGTTCATAGCAGATACAGGCACTGCAGAAGCTAAAGCAGGTGGGAACAGGAAGATGATTTCAGTGGTTCTGATGAGATTCTGATTAATGGGAAATTTGGAAATGCATGTAGGAATAGGGGCTGGAGGAGGCAGTGATTTGAGAGTCTACGTAGAGGGTGGTGGCAAATGCCACACCACAGGGACAGATACGGGGGGTACAGAGGTGGCTGAGTGATTCAAGAGTTTTGCAGTTAAAAGTGACAGAAACCTACTTACTCTAGCTGAGACAAAAGAGGAATTTTATAAGCTAATGTGACTGAAAAGTGAAGCAAGCTGAATCCTGGGGCTCAGACAATACTGCTGGGACTTGGCTTCACTGTCTTATCTTTCAGCTCTGTTACTCCACTGTGTGTCTTGGTCTCATTCTCAGGCAGTCTTTTTCCTTGCAGTGGGGCCATGATTACATCCTGCCTTCAGCAGATAGTTCATTCAACTGGACAGTTCTGACCAAAGTTCCAGAATTGAATCTTACTGGTTCTCATTGAGCCATATGCCCAGTGCTGAAATGTTTGGCAAGGGGGCTCTCTAAAATGCTCTTATTGGCCAAGACTGGGTCATATGTCTACCCTGCTACAGGAGGTAGAGTGACATGGATGGAGAATTTGGGGATGGGCTGATCCAGGAGAAATGGAAGTGCTGTCACCAGAAGGAGTAATGGACACTGGGTTGGTAACTACAGGGAGAGGAGAGCTGGAAACACACACAGGCTGCCCTTCCTGTTAACACGAGCCAGCTGTAGCCAATTGGGCAGTGGGGAGGGAGCACTAGGAGGTTGGGGCCTGGCTTGCAGCAAGGGAAGGGGTATACTGGGGCCAAGTAGTAATGCTATTGCTTTTTGGAACTGTGAAAAGGTTGGGGAGGGTCCTTCTGACCAAAACCTGATAGCGTAATAGACAAAGTGCTAAGTGGGTCCTTGTCCTCAGAATAACGGCAGGAAAAGCCAAGCAGTTGGGTGACACCCCATCAAGATACTGCTGCTTATGGAAAGGTCAGACATTGTCTGGGGACATTCATAGGATTGTGAGACAGGATGAAGGAAAGGTCATTGGCAACTGGCCTTACAGAGGGAGAAAACACAACTAGTTTTCCCAAAAGTTTAAGAAACTAAGCTTATGCATTTTCACAACAGTCAAAAATTTACAGTAGCCAAAAACAACCTAAATTCCAACAGCAAGAGATTGATTGGATGAATGTCCATCCATTTATGCATCCTTTAAAAATGATGCGTTGACATGGAAAGATGTTCACAATGTAGTTTTGAGAGAGAGAAGCAGAGTATGATTTGCTTTTGTGCAATAAATGTGTGTACATCCATCTATCTATATATATCTGGAAAGGTGAACACCAAAATGTTAATATTTAGTATCATTAGGAGTAGGACTACTGCTGGAGCTTATCTTCTGATTTCTGTATAATAAACCTGCTGGGTAGTATGACAGCACAGTAGTCAACTAGAGCCAGCCTCTTGGGTCTAAGTCCCAGATCTGCCACTGCCTGGGTTGGTGACCTTGGGCAAGTACTTTAACACTTCTGAGCCTCAGTTCATGCATTAATAAACAGGCAATAGTTCTTAACTCATAGGGTGTTTGTAGTACGACAGCTATCTTTGCACTCAAACCTGTTAGCAGCATGCGTATAGTAAACCCTCAAAAACGTAGTCTTGTGTAATTAAAAAGTCTGAAAGAAAATAACTATTGAATCAAATATATTGGAAATAAGTGTCTATCTTGGCCAAATAGGTATGGCAGCCATCAATAAATGAATTATTATTAAGATGTTTTCCTCTAACACTGGGAAGCATCTGAGAATGAGAGAGGGTTCCTGTTCTCCCGAAGCTTGCACACCAGCAGGAACGACAGATGATAAACAGGTGCTGTGAGGATAGGATCATCAGAAAGGCAGTGACATTTGAGGGATGAAAGCCAACCAAAGTGAGGGGGAGGCAGCCAGGTAAACAGTGCTTGGGAGGCCCTGTGGTGGGGAGGAAGTCTCTAAATAAAAAAAAACGACAGTGTGTCTGGAACAGGGGCCAGGAAGCGTACGCAGAATTGAGAAGCGCAGCATTCAATTCTCACGCCACAGTGGACTGAATTCAGGCCTTGGAAGTCGGCAGGCCATCCACTTGCAGTGTGGTCTCAGGCAAATCACTGCCCCTCTTTGAGTAGCCTCCGCCTTCCTGCAAAATAGGGATGCCAATATTTGACTTCAGAGGTTGCAAGGATCAAAAGAAATGTTAGTGGAAGCGCTTTGCAAACGACTGCTCACAGAACTATTACAAATATAACCTTTTAAGAAAGAGATGCTGAGCTCCGCCGCGGAGCAGGCAGCACTGGCTGGCGCGTGCGCGTAAGTGGCCGAGCCCGGCATGGGACAAATTCCGCCTCGAACTGCTCTGCCTCTCCACGCCTGTCGGTCCCTCCCACTTCCGCGGGCACCCAACCATGCGTCGCCTGCGTGCTGACGTCAGGCGCGTGCCCCTGTCCGGCAGTCGAGGAGACCCCGCGCAGTGCTGCCAACGCCCCGGCGGAGAAGCTGAGGTGAGTGCGGGGCATGAGGCTCCCTGCGGGAGCGGCTTCCCGGGCGTTGCGTCCCCGCCGCGCCGTCCGGGCCGTTCCCGGTCCGCGGGGACACCCCGCCTCTGGGATCCCGGGAAACCTGGGAGCGCGGGGCGTGTGTGTGTGGTTGCTTGGCTAGCGCGGCGCCCTCCGGGCCGGCGCGAGCCCGGGTTCTGTCGGGAACGGAGGGGAGGGGGTCGCGGTGGGGAAGGCGGGGGTACGTGCCCTCCGAGAGGTGCACTGCTGGGGGCGCGGGGTTCCGGCCGCAGGGCGCGGGCGGGGCCGGCTGTCACCGGGCAGCGGCGGAAGGAAAGGGTCACACCCATCCGAGCGCCCGAGCTCCCTTCCCCCAGACCCGGCCCTGCAGGCCGAGACGGGTACGGGTTCCGTGGGCCCCGGGCGGCGGAGCCGCTCGCGGGCGCCCGGAGCGAGCGGGGGTGTTGGCGGCCCGGGCTACCAGGCTGGGTCCGCCGCTGCGCCCCGGCTCCGACTTCCTGCTCCGCCGCGGACATTTTGCGGCGGGCGGGGGGAGGGGAGCGGAATTGCGAGCGCGGCGGGGAAGTGGCGGCCGGGGAGGGGGCGGCTGGCGGACTGTCTCAGGCTTTGCCGGTGACCGGCTTCCCTACGCAGCCTTTCAGCCGGACGCTTGGTGCGGGCGGGGTGGGCCTGATTGCTGATTCTCCGGTCTCCTTTATTTCTGCCTTAGGTTGTTCCTACTACCATTGCCGTTTGCTTCTCCAACTCTGCCTACCTATTCGGCAGAAGCTTCCCTTTCAGGGAGTTTCCTTAATCACCTCCCGAAACGGTCGTTTTGCCGCTTGCTTAATTCATTTTATTAGGGTGGAATTTTCTTTGTTCGTTTGTTTTTTCCACCCCTTTAAGTACAAGAGAAATGCAGCGTGGAAGATTACGTCATCGCAATATAAGGGTTGAGAGTTTTTAACTCCCCCAAGTCTAGGACTCACCAGATTTAAGACAGCATTTTGCTGCCTTAGTTGGTCAGCCAATGAATGGCATGTCCTGCTTGCTTCCCAACGCATTGTATTCAGAGGTCTTTGGAAATCCTGGCCATTTCAAATACATCTAAAAGACAAGAAGGTTTAAAATGCCAAGATTAGCTTGTGCTAGGGAATAAAGCGTAAGACAACACCTCTGCAGCCACTTGGTTAGGCAGTAACGTTAAAGATTCCTTTGTACTCGAATGAAGTGAATTTATTTGTGGGAGCATTTCTTTGGTACAGAATGACTTTCCCAGACTTTAACTTCTCCCACATGACTTAACTGATGCAGAATACGTACCTGAGTTGTCTCACGTGCAATTTTTGTGGCAAGGTGTGGTGAATAAGAGTCGGTTTATTTTACACCTAATCTTTGCTTGCTACGCATTTTAGTCTTGTAATTAAAAACGAGTTTTGGATTTTTAACCACAGATTCCCCCAAAACCAACTCAATACCATTTTTAGACTTTTGGGATCACAGTTATTTGTTCCCGCGAATGTTAGGTACATCCTAACATTGGCTACAGGGTACAGTGACACAGGAAAATATTAGCATTGTAAAGCAAATGAGATCAAATTGTATAATGCATCGTTATAAGGATAGTTCATGTAGGAACAGGTACTTTCCTTTTGTTTCTCTATAGAGAACATTGCTTATTAAACACTTAAAAGAAGTGATAGGTTTAAATCAGCTTTTATAGGTGTCGATTGGATAGGTGTGGAGCTTGAATTTTCAAAAATGTCATGATGTTCTTGTTTTATGAATATAAAAATGGAACACTTTCTGCTGCCTTATTTCATGAGTCTTCTATATTTAACAAGGTTAAATATATATCAATTTGCATCTTTCCTTTTAACATAGAGAATAGTTTGAATTTACAGTTTTTAGAATGATGCAAGGAGATAAGAGGTAATTAACTGAATAGTAAAAAGGAGTTCCAGTAATTTCTTCAAGACTTGAAACGTATCACATGCTCTTTAAATATTTACATAAAACACTTGTACTCTGTTAAACTAAAGTTTTTGGGACTCTTAGGCAGGTTTAATAGCCTAGGGTAGTCAGGGGGCTTAAAGAGATTCTCAAAGGGCATTAAGACCAAATCTTGATGTTTTCTGTAACTTCCAGATTTGTTTTCCTTTATTAGGATAATTTTTCCATTTATAATTTTATGGTCTATTAGAAAAGCATTTCTAGTTATTTTTGAAATGGTTGCACTAATAAAATGCTTTGATCCAGGAGCTTGGAAAACGTTCAAGTACAATTTACTGTGCCTGTCTTAGTATAGTATTTATAGGCATTCTTGGAAGTAAAAGTCAAATTGTACTTTTATTTGTAGATACATTTTTAGATGCATTTATTGTTTAAGGGTCTTTTTTGAGAGGATGAGGAATACAATGAGGAGCACTTCAGGCCTACAGGGCTTTTTCTGCAGGGGAAAGAGGTTAATATTTTCTTAATATGTCCCTTAAATAGATCTGTATACTATATTAAAGGGCTTCATTCTAGGCTTTTATGATACTGCCTTTTTCAGTGTTTTCTTTGATATCAGTTTTCCCCACTAGAATGTAAGCTATATGAGGGTAGGGCTTTGACTTCCCATCGTTGGTTACCCCTGTATTCCTAACACCTAGGATAGTACCAGATCCATAGCTGTCTCAAGGGACGTTTATCAAGTGAATTTGATGATGTCTGCAGGTTAACATTTTCCCTTTCTGCGTATTCTATAGGCTTGCTTACTGAGTTTCCTGAGACTTCTTTTGTGCTTTGTCAGCTATATTCATATTTGGGCTCAATGAAGTGATGATTACAAATCCACTTTTGCTTGACCTTATCCATCTGTTTAGTCCAGTATATTCTGCAGCTGTACTATCTGGAACGTTTACCATTGCTTAGAAAATCCTTGCTGACAGTCACTTCTTAATCTCCTAAAAATAAATCAGACTTTAATGTTTGTTTCCTTCCTTCATTTCTTTGTTTGAAATAGCAGCTTATTTTTACCACTTCTTCCCCTCTGTGTAATAGTATCAAATTCCTGGTCTGTTATGTTTTGTCCCTTACTAGTTTCTACTTCTAGTTACTCATCCTTTCAGTCCAAAATATTTTTGATAAAGCAATTTTCATTACTTGTCATTTCAGCGGTTTCTACTACTGCTGCTGTTCTAAGTCGTGGTTGCCAAAACTCTTCTTCACTAGTTGCCCCTGGGACATTGGTTTCAAACTGCTTATTCCATTGTTTTGCCACCAAAATGGTATCCCATAAAAAAAATACATTTTAGAAAAATACTTCTCAGATAGTTAGCTATTATGATGAAGTACAGAACAGTTTCTAATATAACAAAAAAAACCCTATATTTTGTTAGGTCATGCTCTTCACCAAGCATCAGTGATCTGTCACCTGAAGAGAATCCCTGTTGCTCAGTTTTTAACACTGTATCATTTTCTCCAAAAATAAGCCATTTTGATTTGCCATTTTAATTCTGTTGTGTGTTCTTGAGAGAGATACTGTTAGTATAGTGATTAAAAGTGTAGACTCTGGAACCAGACTGCCTGGGTTCATATCCTGGCTCTGCCATTTATTAGCTATGTGCAATCTAACTAATGCCTTTGTGACTAAGATTTACCTTGTGTAAAATAGGACTAGCAGTAGTCCCTACCTCAGCGTGTTGTTATAAGAATCAAATAGTTAATCTCTGTGAAGTATTAAAACAATTCACTGACACATACTATGCTCTATAGGTGTTTGCTTTTGTTATTGTAATTGCTCTTAGGCCCCCGCGTTTGAGAAGCTCTTTGTGTTTTCCCAGCATCAGCATTTTAATAACCCAGATTAATCTCATGAAACCATAAAAATTATTAAATGAAGTGGGGATTGTTGCCTGCTGTAAATTTTTATCCATTTTCTTATAGCTAGTGTCATATAATGAAGGGCATGAAATCTCAAATAATGCAGTGTGTGGACTATGGATCAGCAGCATGAGCATTCACCTTGGAGTTGTTAGAAATCTCAGGCTCCATCCCAGTAACTGAGTCAGAAACCGCATTTTAACAAGACCTTAAGATGATTCTTACGTGCATTAAAGTTTGAAGTACCCTCTTCAGGACTGCTAGAGTGATAATCTTAAAAAATTTCAAACGCAGTGTTGAGTGCTTTACTTTCCCCCGTACTTAAGTATAACCTTGTTTCTTTTAGGCAGTCTACCAAAATTTATTGCAAGGATCATTATCTGAAAATGAATGTTACACTACACCTATTTAGTTTCTAAAGGAATCAAAGTTCTTGCCTATTGTGTAGAATTGCCTCATATATGTGCTTATTATCAGGAGTTTAAAGTTATTAAAGTGCCATTGCCCACTTAGTAATAACCGAATAATCTTAAATTCTAGTTCAGCTTATCAATTACACGTTTGAACTCAAATGATATTTTATTGAAAACTAATTGTTATAAAGAGCATATGATCAAAATAATTCATAATGTTGGTTATGAAAATAGGTAGAACACAAAGTTGGCATTTAGCTGGTCAAATGTAAAAAATGTTTTCTGTTTTCTTTACTAAATTATATTTACAATTTCAAGGGAAAATGTTTATAACTAAAATCTGGTCTTATTTAGCTGCCATCCTGAAAAAGTTAATGCTGTTTTTTTAAGGACTAGATTGAATTTTCCTCAAATAATTGTTCTTTAACATATTTGGTGTAGGAGAAGTTCACCAGCACTATCTTTGTGCAGTATATATGCTCTAGAGTAGTGTTTCCCAATCTTTTTCAAGTTAAGGCAGGCAGAAAATTATTCGTTATGTCACACTGGAGTAAATGGAGGAGGCTGCTCTTAACTGGCTGGACGTGCTGCAGACCTCAGGAGAGCTGGGTAATCAACGTCTTAGGCACACTTGTGTCCATTCTCTGTGTCCCAAGTGGCAGTATGAAGCCATCTACTGTTGGATATTAAGCTACAGCCATCCTTTTCAGCAGAAAAGATTTTAATTGTTGGTTATTCCTTGTAAACAGAAGAGAAACAAGAGATTGAGAACAGACTAAATGAGGAACAGATGAAGCCAGAGGGAGAGAGGTGCAATAAAAGAATACTCTGAATTAATGTAAAGTGAAAAAGAATACACTTTGTAATAAGATTTCAGCTATACTCCATTTGTTTTGTTGGTAGCCAAATTTAAGAATATTTGTAATTTTGGTTTGCTTTTAAAGTTTTGAAAGCAGATAAAGAGGAGTGGGAAATAATCGAATAAACTTTCTTAACGGAATTATTTGTAGTTTCAGGGATTGTCATTTTAACACAACTTCACTGGAGTGACAAGTTTGTTTTACATGCTGAATACTATTTGAGAGGAGCTCAATTTTAGAGTCTTCTGAAGTGGAATTAAACCATCTATATATCACTTATTGCTTTAAAGCCGTATTTTTACTGAGGAATTTAAGATTAACAGTAAGATTTTTAACTAAAGTATTATATTTTTAAAAGTACGTTTTCATTTATCAGATAACTAGAAAAACATACTGTGTCTGAATATTAGCATGCTAGGGTTTAAATTATCTAAAATTCTCACTTGTTTCAGAAAGTGTACAAGTAGTATAAACAGTTTAAAATATAAGCTATGGAAATGTTTCAATTAGGTCATATATATTTGCTCTGCTCATCATAGGGCTAAAGGGAATATGGTCATTCCAAGAGGTTATAAAGAAGTAGAAATGAGCGTGGAGATAATTTTTTAAAAATAATGCTGTGCTGTTTCTCTAGTGTGTTTAGGAATACCTGAAAGAGGATTCCATGGGGTTGGGTGCCAGATAAATTGGAAACCCTAGTTATTATATCCCCATATTGGAAATTCATAATATATATGTTTGTTAAATATTCAGAGAAGTTAGAGAATCTGTTTAATTCAGTGTTTCTTAAACTTGTTGGAGCTTTTTTTTTTCTCCCATGGAATACACTGTCAAGTTTTGAGAAAATGGACTGGGAGACACTGGTGTCTGGTTTATTAATGTCTGTTAGCTTCAAAGGCTGTTAGTGGCCAAATAATGTTTGCTATGGATAGAAAAATGGTAAAACTACTCAGTTGAGGCAGGTGAGTGGTGGACAGACACTTCAGCAGAGGCCATGGGTGATTTATCCTTGTTGTACTAAACCGCACTTGAGCTGTTGTACAGAAATTGCTAATTTGCAGCTTTCAGGGTGGAACTGAACATGTTATATATAAAACATCTTTGGGGTTATCTATAAGGAAATACCTCTCTCTCAGCTTAACAACTGGGGCAAGGTATTGGATGAGAAAAACAGACCAATATTAGGGATTGAGGAAGTGATTGTCTAGTGGTGGCTGCAAAGGAAACTTTTTAAAATAGAGTCACTGTCTCCAGTATCTCTTGAGTATTTTACTGTTTTCCAATATTCTGAAAAGCTTGCAGTAATTTAAAAGTCAATATTTTAATGTTCTGGAGGTCATATAATGGATAACTTTTATTTTGTAATGCAGATAGTTTCTATGAAGTTTTAAAAAAGTAATTGTTCCCATACATGAGAAGTATTTTAGGAGCTTGTGGTAGTAATCTATAGGTTCTTTGTATTTTGTAATTTGACATATTTTGTTTTTCTTTCTTGTCACAAACTCCGCCCCCCAAAAATCCCAAAACACCCACCTCAGAGCCCACCTTTCAGTTAATATTTTTTTCTGGTTTCACCTATTACGTAGAAATGAAGATAGATTCTCCTAAAAACTTGTCCTTGGTTAAATCAGAACAAGGAATAGAAAAATCATTTCACTTACCATCTGTGTTACCAGTTACCTGAGAGATGGGAGAGTGGGGAAAGATATAACTTTGTATATCCAGGTTGGGGTTAGGTAAGAAAATGACTGTGTTTTTGGCCATTGAATACATTTTCTTCAGGATCAAGATTAATTCATGTCCTGGATGTTACATGTGTTGAAGATCCAAGTTTGTATCTTGCTCATGCCAAATTTTTTGCCTCTGCTACTTTCAGTTGGGTATCGTTTTCTACTTTCATAAAATATGTGTGTCTCATTCTGTCTCCCTCTTTTTTTAAAATATGAAGATGAGATGATTTTTTACAGATATTTAAAAAATCTAATAAAAGAATGTATAGAAATGGCTTTTAAAATAGAGCTAGTCAGTGGCAAAGGTATGAAAACCTACATTTTAGAGATAGTTCTTGGCAGTTATGTGATTCCTTAGTTCATTATATACTACTTTAGTGGATTTAAATCTAAGTGAATTGTTCCAAAATTAGAGGCATATTTTAGCTATAAAACTACTTAGTGTAAGATTGGTTGCATTAACTATTTCACTGAAACAGTTGTCAACACAATGTGATACACTTACTTCTTGGGGATGCTGTTTTTTCTAGGAGAGTGCATTTTTTTTTTGCTAGTTTAAAAGTAGTGGAATTGTGCTTTCCTAGAACAGTAGAATTGCTCATGATGATATAACAGAATATTCCCTGAAAGTAATACCGGGTTGGGTGGCTTGGCTTTAAAATTAAACGCTTAATGTTATCTACTTTAGCTAGTTCAGGTTGTGGACTTGACTTATAAATATGATTTGTCTCTTTCAGAAAGGCAGCAATTAAAAAAATTTTTTTAATTTCTTTGATAGGGAATAGAAGAGGATTTAGGTTCCTAGATTACCCATTAAAAGGTGTATTTTGAGTCCAAAGAACAAGTTTTTTTAATTTTGCAATTTTAATCCACATTACATTGCTAATTTATGAATTCAACACCTTTAATGTGTGCTTTCTGGCAGTCACTGTTCTAGGTGTTGGGGTTATAACAGTGAAAAAAATAGGCCCCAACAAATCTCTGCCCTCATGAAGTTTACACACTAGTGTGTGTGAGTTGGAGCTAAATGGAGAAAAAAATGAAGGGGAGGAAATCAGGGAGGGCTGGGTGTGGGGTACATGGATTGCTTCAGGGTTTGCTAGAACTTGGGTTGCAGTTTAAAATAAGGTAGTCAGAGGAGTTCTTACTTTGAAATGACATTTGAGCGAAGACCTCTATGGAATATGACTGAGTGAGACATCTAGGCAAGAGCATGTTAGGTAGAGGGAACACCTGTGGTCACTTTTAATGTGACAAGTACTTTCATGCTTAATTTTATATGAAATCTTTAAAAATGGACATTAAGCAAATACATTCCATAATACATCTGGAGTACCATTTTAGGAACTTAGTTTTCCAAAATATGGTGTATGTATGTAGTTCCTGTAGAAACAATTGGTGGTCAAGGTTGAAGTTTGTGCTTTGATGTTACTGCTATTGATTCAAATTGTGCTTGAAAGGGCAGATTTATTGCCAACACATATTGGTTATTTTTCAGAGTCTTTGCAATTCTATCCTTGTTTGCATTTCTCTTGCCCTGTCTTAGTGGGTAGAACTGTACAATTACTTGGTGCTGTGCATCCAAGCTGAAACGTGCATCCATACCCACTCTACATCATTGACTTGACTTTGGTGCATAAATGTTACAGTATCTCTTACTGTTCCTTGTCAAATTATGTCGATGTATATGGGAGAATGCTTCTGTAGAAGTTCTCCCCATTAAAAGATTTTACATCAAAATTGGTAGATCACTTTGATTCAGAATCTTGGTGGTCTTGTCTTGTTCTTTTAAAATATGGCTTGTGGTTTATAAGACATGAGAATCTGAATGTAGGTACTTCTGTCTCATCAGATATGCCAAAAAAAAAAAGTCTAAATAAATGGTCATTGTTAGTTTTGCGGTTGGCTTCTCACCTTGTTAACCTTTCAGTGAGAGATCCTTGGGTTCTTACCATTTTAAAGTGCGTGTTGCCTGGATTATATTGTGACTTTTTTTTTTTTTGCTGCAAATGTGTGCTTGTATGTAGAATTTCTCATACAGGCTGGCGCATGATTTTATTCTTGATAGACTTAGGACCAAAAGGCTGTGTACTGTTTCTGAAGAGGCTGTTCTTCTGCATCTTTTCTTACAAGAGTGCTTTAAGAACACAGCAGCCTGACCTTAAGGTTTCTTCTTCTAATTTATGTAGTTGTCTGTGATACAAACCTATATTCTAATTTCTCAAACTAAGAACTTTCCTTGTAATTTACCACCTCCTTAAACAAATCGACCCCCAAACTGGTCAAGTATTTCTTCTCTCTGTTACCCTAGTGCAGGTCCTTCATTTAAGTCTTGGATTATTAGTTTCTTAGCTGAGTCCCTTTACTCTTACCTGGTTACCTTTGATAGTCCATGTTGGAATACAGTGCAAGATTGTTTTGCCCCTGCCAAAAACAAACAAAAATGTTCAGGGATAGGAAAGAAATGGCAGGCAGCCTCCTGCTTTCCACCCAGGTTACATTAAAACAACTCTGTCTAGCTTTCAGCATCTGTTATGACTTGGACTCATGTAGTTTTTTTGTGTGTTACTTCGATTTTGCAGGTTGGCATTCCTTGTGCTTTTTCTTCTGATAGTCCATCAAACTACAGATTTATTCTCGCATTCTTCTAGAGTACGTTCCCGTATTTATTGCTCTTTGGAAAATCTCTGGGTCTTGTAGTTCATAGTGTAATTTTGTAGCAGTCAGACTACTACAGTTGTGTTAGCCTCTTCTGCTTATAGCCAGCCAGATATACCAGGTGAGGTATGTCAGTCTATCTAGCATGGTATTTGGCACAGAGTAAGCAGTCAGTAAATCACTGAAATGTTTTCAAGGCCGGATCTCTGTCTTACCCATTGTAGTACTATAACAGGCATTTAAATACCTTGCTGACTTTTATAGTTAATAGAGAGTTGTTTATTGGAATAACAGAAGCCTATTGTAACGTGCTCTAGGTCCTAACTTGAGTCCCAGTGCAGTGAAGGTTGGATATGATCTGGCTCTTGTTCTTTAATTCTCTCTCTCACACACACGCACATATGTGTGTGTGTGTGTGTGTGCATGTTCACCAGCTTTTTTGCATTTGTTTTTTACACATTAGAACACAGATTTTTTAAATTTAATTTAATTTTTTAATTTGGTATCATTAATCTACAATTACATGAAGAACATTATGTTTACTAGGCTCCTCCCTTCACTGAGTCCCCCCCACATATCCCTTCACAGTCACTGTCCATCTGTGTAGTAAGATGCTGTAAAATCACTACAGAACACAAACTTTTAATAGTGGTAGTATATGTTTTTAATAACATTGTTATTCTGTTGGTAATTTTCACAACTATTTTTATTATGTATAGCATTTTATACTGTGGTGTATTGTTTCTTAATCATTTTTCACTTGCATTAACTTTTAATGTAAGCATTCCATTGTTCCTTGATAAAGTGTTTTCTTCACTTTGGATAAATTATCTTAAGTGAAATTATTTATTAAAAGGGGTACAAATGGTTTAATTGTAATAGATTAATTAAGTGATTTATATTGCAGTACTAAGAGAATGAAGTAGAATCATTGAGATAAGTGAAAAGAATGTTTTTATGGCTCTTAAAATACAAGTGCAGGGCATTAAAAAAAACTGCCAATGCTCATGAAATAGATCAAGGATTTTAGTGAGTTTGGTTTAGTAGGATTGTTAACTATTAGATCAGGTTTGCTGATGGTGTTTTTATTAATTGTTGGGTATGTTTTCATTTTAGTAGGTAGTTTTATTTTTAAAATTAAAGGAAATACTACATGCGCATGGTGAACACTCCAGCACAAAAGAGAATACAATGAAAAGTCTCCCCAGCCCAGACATGTTATCTCCTTCCCAGAAGCAGCCACTGTTATCTAGCAGATACGTGCCTTTGCAAATAGTCTCTGCACCTGTCTGTACATATATCTCAGCTCACATATACATATAAAACTCAGATGTATAAGTTATCACATTATGCACATTGTTCGGCACCTTGCTTTTTAAAAACATACCTTAGAGGTCTTCCATACTGGCACTGAATTAGTTTGCCATGGCTGCCATATACTGGGTGATTTAAACAACAGAAATTTACTTCCTGACAGTTCTGGAGGTTAGAAGTTGAACATAAAGGTGTTGGCAGGGTTAGTTTCTTCTGAGGGCCTCTGTCCTTGGTTTATAGATGGCTGACTTCACTGGGTCTTCCCTCTTTGTTTGTGTCATCTCCTTATAGGACACCAGTCCTAGTGGATTAGGTATCTCTGTTACCTTAATTACTTCTTTAAAGGCCCTGTCTCCAAATACAGTCAGTCATACTCTGTGGTTAGGGGTTAGGACTTCAACATAACAATTTTGTTGGGGGGGGACACAGTGCAGTCCCTAACAGGCACTACAGCTCATTTTTTGAAAATAATAGTTGTGTACTATTTCTTTGTATTAGACCCTATTATACCATTCTCCTGTTAGTGCCTATGTAGGCAGTCTCTTGTCTTTTGCTTCTACAAGCAAGGCTGCAGTAAATATCCTTATGCCTCTAATATTTTATGCCTACTTCTTTGAATACTTTGAGAAAGTATTAGAAATGAATTGCCAGATCAAAAAATGTACATGTTGAATTTTGGCAGGTATATCCTAGATATGGAAGCCTTATTTCTTACTGTTTCTGCTATTGTTTTGAAAGCAAAAATTTGCCTTGTGTATTATGTCTTAATGTAAAACCATACTTGGTTTTTAAAAGTACATGATTGGCTTTCACTTAGTACTTTGGTGGAGTTTAAACGGAACCCCCTAGTCAAGATTGCGTAGATAATCAGATTCTAAATTACTTATCTGAGTTCCTTCACAGTGATAAAAGAGCTCATATTTGAGCATTAAGTGCTATACAGAGGAGCAACTTGATTCTTAGAACCTATGATGTTAATACCATTTTTGTTTTACAAATGGAGAAACAAAGTCTTAAAGAGATTAAGTAACATCTGTAGTCACACAAGAATGGGGATATGAATTTTAGGGCTGTTTGACTTGAAAGCTTCTGTGCTTGGCTGCTACTGTATGTGGTCTTCTGTGGGTATATTGGAGCCTTGATAAATATTTGTTGTATGATTAAGAAATGTTGTTTTGTCTCTTCTTAAATTGCATATAATGGTGTCAGTAACACTAATGTTATGAAGGAACAGTGTGTGTGTGTGTGTGTGTGTGTGTGTGTGTGTGTTTATGTGTATGTGTATGTATGCACGCTCATGTGCCGGGTGGGAGAGGGGGATGTTGTGTATTTGTTTATTGTTTGTATACTTACTTTAGTATTGTTGCCCCAAGTGGAACATGAACATTGTTCCAGGTAGAGGGGGATATGGCTGTTTACAGGACAATTCTTGGAACACACTAGGTGCTTAATAAAGGTTTGTTGAATGAATAAATCTACAAGTCTCAACTGTTTTGAGGGAAAATCTTTCTATAATTTCCATTCTCTTATCAAATACTTAGTACTCTTACACATTACTGCATACTCTTAAATTTTTCCAAATTGTTTGAAATGTTAAGTTTAAAAATTATATAGCTTATTTAAATATTTATTAATTGGATTTTTAAATGTTATTATTTGTCACATGGTGACTCGGCTAGCATCCCTTAATTTTTTTGCCAATTTGAGGAAGAATAAAACCCAACATTATAGTAAAAATAAGGACTTGCGTTCTCATTGGATCACATATTTTGGAATGAAGTCATTCTTAAAAATGAAGCTGACATGACAAACTTCTAGCACTGCCAAAAACGTCTTTTGCCACATAGAATTATCATATTTCATTTTATGAGCATTGCTGTCATTTTTGTCATCTTACAGACACATAGCCACTTAATTTGGGATTTGTTTCTCTACTCGTTCGGGTAGGTTTTGATCTTAGAACGTGTGTCAGTTTCTTTCACAAGGGGCAGAAAATGGAAGAACTTGAATAATTGCTTTAATAAGTGCTTAGTATTTGTAATCCAACACTTTACATGCATTAATTAATATAATTGGCAGCTGGAGATAATAGGAGTTTTGCAACCATTTTGTGGGGGAGAGATGAATGAAGAATTTGAGGTTATGTATTTGTCCAGATACTTGTTTTCTGCAACATCTGGAAAGTGCATTTAGGGGAGAGGGAGAAAAACTCCAGTATCTTTTCCAGCAGTCAAGCTGTGGTTGTGCTGTTATCACTTACATTCTGCTGTAGTCTACTTAGCCTGATTTCTTTGACTATGTTTTGGTTAAGTGTCTGCCAGTTGCACATCAAAAATCAGGAGAGTAACAGCAGGGGTCTTGGACATTTGCCATGGAGACCTTGTCCTAATTTTAAATTTCTATAATGACTTAATTCTCGAAGTGAATAATGGAATTTTGGGGGGAGATAAATTTACTCACAGCTACTCAAAAGATAGGAAAGAAAATAAGGTTTGTTTTTTGAAAATTTAAAAATGTTATTAGCCTCATATTTTAAAGCAAAACAAATGAACAATACATAATTTCTCTCCTATTTATATGCTCATGGTGAGGAACAATCTTGCTTACCACCTTTCTTGATGGTAGGATTCTGGCCTTCACTAACTTCTTCCTATGAGAACAGACACCTAGAAGATGGAACAAAAAATAACCAATCACTTTCTAGAGAAGATGTGCTGGCTGGCTTGGGAGTGAGGAGGAGAAGTAGGAAAAAAATCTTAAAAATGATTTCAGGAGGATTTTTTCTAAAGAAAAATTTTGGGAAATGAATAAAATATTTAAGACCAGCTGTTCTTACCTAGCCTCTAGTGATTATTCTTGACAAGCTGCTAGGTTTTCATTAAAGAAATTCGGAACAAAATGTTGACCTCTCAAAGTTTAGTCAATCAAGTAAACAGAATCTGGGATTTCATTTTACTCTCCTTACAAACTAGTATATCATCCTGGTATTATTTTATGGGTTCTGGCAGAAGATAGGAGACTCCTGGATCAGAGACAAAACTTAAGGCACAGCTAGCAGCAGGAGATCATCACGTGCTGTGTTTGTGCCCACGTGTGTGTGTGCTCACCTTCATTTGTTCTTTCACCTTGCCCTTAGGACTTAATGGGAGGTACAGTGGGTTTGTGTCACAGCTGAGGAACACTGACTGGGCTTGGGGAACCCACTATTTAATAGCAGGAAGCCAGCCCCCAGAGGGAGATGCTACTGTATCTTTAAGGTTGTTTGCTACACAACCTTATGGCATGGCCTAGGTAGAGTGGTCAGGGCCTTGCATTCTTAACATACCCAGCAAGGTGTGTAGAAACACAAGAGACTCATGGGGGAAACAAAGGGTTGTCTACTTTTTACTAATTGAAAGGTATTTTACAGGATTCCAATTTTAATTTATTTTTCAAGTTGGAATGGATACATTTATTATTGAAAACTGAGGCAAACTGCTGATTATATTAAGCTGCTTTTGGTTTTTTAATTAAGGTAAATAGCTGAGCAGCAGCCATATTGTTTTGACTTTTTGAATGAGTGCCAATGTTTTCTAAGATTATTTCCTGTTTACTGAGGACTCTGAAAACAAATTATAAAGTTAAAAAAGAATTGTCCTTATATGGCTTGTTCTGTATTTGCCTAAAGTCTAAAGAGTTGGAAAAGGATGTCAAAATACATGGACAGTAACTATCTGGCTTTGGGGCAAGTACTTTTGAGTTTAGGCTAGGTAATTTGCAAAATGATGGGGTAAGTTCATTTGGAGGGATAGTCCAATTCTTTTTTTTTTCTTTTTCCTTTGCTAAACAGACTTTTTTTTGGCCCCAGGATAGATGTATTTTTTATTTTGGTATCATAATATAAAATCACATGAGCAACATCATGGTTACTAGATTCCCCCCATTATCAGGTCCCCATCACATACCCCATTACAGTCACTGTCCATCAGCATAGTAAGATGCTATAGAATCACTACTTGTCTTCTCTGTGCTACACTGCCTTCCTCGTGCCCCACCCCTCCTACGTTATGTGTGCTAATAGTAATGCCCCTTATTCCCCTTCTCCCTCCCTTCCCATCCACCCTTGCCAGTCCCTTTCCCTTTGGTAACTGTTAGTCCATTCTTGGGTTCTGTGAGTCTGCTGCTGTTTTGTTCCTTCAGGTTTTTGCTTTGTTCTTATGCTCCACAGATGAGTGAAATCACTTGGTACTTGTCTTTCTCTGCCTGGCTTATTTCACTGAGCATAATACCCTCTTGCTCCATCCATGTTGTTGCACATGGTAGGATTTGTTTTCTTCTTATGGCTGAATAATATTCCATTGTGTGTATGTACCATATCTTCTTTATCCATTCATCTACCGATGGACACCTATGTTGCTTCCATTTCTTGGCTATTGTAAATAGTGCTGCAGTAAACACAGGGGTACATATGTCTTTTTGAAACTGGGATCCTATATTCTTAGGGTAAATTCCTAGGAGTGGAATTCCTGGGTCAAATGGTATTTCTATTTTTAGTTTTTTGAGGAACCTCCATTCTGCTTTCCACAATGGTTGAACTAGTTTACATTCCCACCAGCAGTGTAGGAGGGTTCCCCTTTCTCCACATCCTCGTCAGCATTTGTTGTTCCTTGTCTTTTCTATGTTGGCCATCCTAATTGGTGTGAGGTGATATCTCATTGTGGTTTTAATTTGCATTTCCCTGATAATTAGCGATGTAGAGCATCTTTTCATGTGCCTGTTGGCCATCTGAATTTCTTCTTTGGAGATGTGTCTGTTCCTATCCTCTGCCCATTTTTTAATCTGGTTATTTGCTTTTTGGGTGTTGAGGCGTGTGGGTTCTTTATATTTTTTAGATGTTAACCCCTTGTCGGATATGTCACTTACAAATATATCCTCCCATACTGTAGGATGCCTTTTTGTTCTGCTGATGGTGTCCTTTGCTGTACAGAAGCTTTTTAGCATGATGTAGTCCCATTTGTTAATTTTTGATTTAGTTTCCCTTGCCCGAGGAGATGCGTTTGGGAGAAAGTTGCTCATGTCTATATTCAAGAGATTTTTGCCTATGAGGATAGTCCAATTCTAAAAAATAGTTCTTATTCTTAATTTGGTTCTTTTAAGTAATATTGGGTGAACTGATATAATTAAGTTCTCTTAAATTTTGTTTGAAGCCAAACATTTCAACATTTGAAAACATTCCTTTTATAATATGTTGTTTTTGGGAAGAAAGGTGACTATGGTGGAGGTGTAGTAGGATTTTTGGGTAGGACTTTGAACAATACCATATCTTTCGTTGAACATGTGAGGTCAGCCTTACTCTTTTGGTTTTCCTGTATGTTCTAACTCAGAACCAAACAAGATGATGTGTTAGAACACCTGCATACATGTGGATGTGTTGGACACATCTCTGTAGTTGAGTACTTTGGGTTCCTAAAAAGCCACATGAATAGGTGTTTAAAAATTTTACTTTAGACTTGCTGTTAAAACTTAGAGCGAAAGGAATGCTCTAAAGTGACTGGATCTGATAGAGAAAAGTGGCGCTGATTTTATTGTATCTAATCCTGGAGCAGACCAGTTCCATTGGATAGGTATGGAAGGCTTGTGAAATTCAGGCTTGTCATTCTCTTGGTCTCTATAGTGCCTCTGTCCTGTATCCTAAGTATGAAAATGGGTTACTGCAGGGGAAATGTTTTTCAAGTGAAAACAGCATTACTCTTAGTGTATTTTGTGTTAGCCTGAATACAGTTATCTTTTTTCCTTTTTTTTTTAGTTCAGCTTTTTATCAAACATGGTACAGAAGAGGTTTAGTCAAAAAGACCAAAGCCCATGTCATCATCAGACTCCTCAGACTCTTTTTTCTTTGCTTCCACTCTCTTCTCAGCTGGGGCAGCAGTGGTGGAGGGGACAAGACCTCCCGCTGCTTGCAGCTCCAGCTGCTGGGGCAGGTCCAGCAGCCCCTACTTTGGAAGTGAGGCTTCTGATGTTGACATTGGCTGGGGCCTTTGCAAATAAGCCTGGCCAGAAAGGTTCAGCATTTACACTGGCTCTTTAGTGAAGATATTGATCTTATCCTCTGTGACCCTTACCTCATCCATCACCTCATTCTTGTGCAGGATGAGGGCCCAGTAGATGCAGGTGAGCTCAGAGACTGAGGCCATTTTGTGGGTGAGTGCTTGTAGGTGCTGCTGGCCTGGTGCTAGTCACCTGATGAAGTGAGGGCCTAACCCTAACTTGGCCTTAGTTTCTTGGAAGGACCGAACACTTCAGCCACAACTGAGGAAAGGGGTCGGTGTCTTTTTTTCTGACATCACTTTGGTCAATTCAGTTCTGACTCTTAACTCCCAGAGTTAGTGCAGACCCCACAACTTAAGGGCTCAGTCCCACAAGACTACCTCTACTTCAGGCACCGGCTACAGATGGGGTGCCCAAGCTATCCACCCTTCTTTTTGCCCAACCACAAATTTGGGGGTTCCCATGACCCCCGTCAGGTTTGATAATTCGTTAGAGTGACTCACAGAACTCAAGAAAACACTTGTATTTACTGGTTTATTAATAAGGATATAACTCAAGAACAGTCCAATGGAAGAGATGCATAGGACAAAGTTTGGGGAGGGGTGGGACACAGAGCTTCCTTGCCTTGCCTAGGCGTGGCACCCTCCAGCATATCTCTGTGTTCACTAACTTGGAAGCTCTCCAAGTCTCGTTCAAGAAGAGTTTTTCCCAGAGCTCAGTCTCCAGTGGGATTTCCCGTCCTCCCGACCCAGGTAGGTAGGTGGGGCTGAAAGTTCCAACCCTCTAATCACGAGGTCTTTCTGGAGAGCAGTTCTAGTTGGAAGACTACCTAGGGTCCCACCCTAAATCATCATTTGCATAAACTGGTGTGTTGGAAGAGGTTCATTATGAATGAAGGAGACACGCCATGCCTGTCATTTAGGAAATGCCAAGAATTTTAGGAGCTCTATGCCAGGAATTCAGGGACTAGACCATATGTTTTACCACAGTGAATTACCAAAAAATTTGACTTTTATTTACATTGTTTACTACTAAAATTTGACATGTTTTGTAAGGGATATGATAATCTGAGAGTATACATTTTTGTCAAACACTTTTATTAGTAATACTTAATCTCAAATCTTTACATATGCTGTTTATGCCTTGTGCCTAGAATGAATCATGGGAAGATAAGGCATCTGTAGCTGGAAGCCTCCTCTTCCTTCATACAAATCCTTTCTCCAGGGACTGGATTGCCTGGTAGAGTTTAGTTGGCAGCCAGCCAATAATAATGACTCTGAAGTGAGGATTCCATAGTCTCTTCAAATTTGGAGATCAAGGACCCTAGAAAACTAAAGGGGCTTTACTTCTGAGATTCCCAAAGGGTGAATGGACTCTCAAAGCATGTATAAATGAGGAGGTAGGGGTTTTCTTATGGCTGTCTGTTAGAGTGATAGGTAATGGGAAGGGTGTAGAAGATAAACCGTATTTTACAATTTTCCTTAAGATTGGCTGAATCATTTTTTATTCTTTTAAGTTGTCAACCCAAATTCTAAGTTCTGGTATAAATGAACTTCGTCATTCAAGAGGGATAGTGTTTAGTTACTGGTGCAAAATAGCCAGTGTGGATAGCAAAATGGTAGGTAATTGGTACTGTATAGCCTCTTTGCTGCCATAGTGATTTGACATTGTTTAAAAAGGAAGTTAACATAGGATATACAAATGTATCTGGTCTGCTTTCCTTCATGTTGTTAAAACTGGCATTGTATATATTGCAAAACCAAAGTCTTCCCTGGTTGCCTGCTTCCTCCCCATCTGTGGGCCACCTGGTGATAATTTTAATACATGAAATTATTAATAATACAAGTCAAATGCTTTGAAGCATAGTCATAATCAAAGTGGAACTTGACTCTGAAATGACAACCTTTGTAATGTTGGCTCTAAATTTTACTACATTTGTAGTAATAACAATGAGTACTATAATTATTTTGGAAATAAGATAAATCATTTGCTCCTTTCCAAGTGGGTTGGAATTGTTGCTGTTTAAAATGTACGTTGACCTAAAAGTGCCTTCAATCATTCAAGTGTGGTAGCTAATATTTACTAAGCATTTACTGTATGTCAGGCACTGTTTTAAATTCTTTACATGTATTATTCAGTCAGCTTATCCCTGTGAAAAAGGTATTACAATGTTTATTTTTAGATAAAGGAAAATAGCCACAGAGAAGTTAAATAACTTACCTAAGGCTGCACAGAGTGATAGAGACAGTGTGACTTCTGAACCAGTGCTCTTAATGGGAGACCCACAACCAGTTTCCAATAATTTGCTGAGCCGACAGGTCAGGAAACCTAAGAAATGGGAGGTTTGTGGGTATATAGAAAGGGGAAGAACAAATTCTTATCTTACTAATTGTCTCTTCTTGCTTCCCTTCTCCCCAGTAAAATTCACTGGTTGTCTGCAGGGTGAAGAAACCGGAAATTAACTTTACCTCTGTTTCTTCTCCTTTTGCCTTCCTCTTCCCAGTGCTGATAACTGTCATTGGTCTATAGCTGCCAGTCCATTTGCAGTGATCATGTTTGTTTTTATTGTCATTTCTCAGGAGAGGTAGTATAGTATAGTGTTTAAGAAGGGCTTGACAGACTGCTTGGGTTTAAATTCCAGTTGTATCATTTATAGGCTAAGTAATCTTGGCCTAGTTACTTAAGTTCACTGAACCTCACTTTTCTTTTATTTTTGTATCATTAATCTACAATTACATGAGCAACATTATGGTTACTAGACTCCCCCCATCATCACGTCCCCAACACATACCCCATTACAGTCACTGTCCATCAGTGTAGTAAGATGCTATAAAATCACTACTTGTCTTCTCTGTGTTGTACAGCCCTCCCCATGCCCCCCCACTACATTATGTCTGCTAATCGTAATGTCCCTTTTTCCCCCTTGTCCCTCCCTTCCCACCCAGCCTCCCCAGTCCCTTACCCTTTAGTAACTGTTAGTCCATTCTTGGTGAACCTCACTTTTCTTACCTGTAAAATGGGGATAATAAAGTACATACCTCATAGGGTTGTTGGGAGTATGAAATGTATGAGTATGTGTAATATATTTAGAACTCTGTGTAGCACATAGTAAGTGCTGTGCAAGTGTTTGCTTATATCACTTATTTGAGAAACACTTTTAGATTGAACTTGAACCAGTTATTGAAGCACCTCTGACCTCTGAAGTATCTTGGTTCATGATCTCTCAGTGTCTATCCAACATGAGTTTTTCATTATTAAATATACAAAATGCCTGGTTGGTATAGGGTTGATACAGGGTTGATAGAGCTAATTCATATTGATAATTTGGATTCTACTTCAAGAAACTCACTTCTAGGAGACCTAAAATGCCAGTAATGTTTGTCTTAGCTTAGATTCTTGTATTACTGGTATGCCTTATCTTGCTATATAGAACAGTGGTTCTCAAACTTCATTGTGCATTAGAGTTACACTGAGAGTGTTCTGATTTCTTAGGTTTGGAGAGCCTGGGAATCTGAGTTATTAATAAACGCATTGCACGTAATTCTGCTCTAGTGGTCTGAGGTGGACGTTTTGGAATTGCTGATTTAGAGGCTGAATTAAAGCATACAGGAAAAGGGTATTAAAAGGTAAAACTCAGATTTTCATTAGTTTGCATGTAGGCAATGATATGTGAACTAAGAAAGTATTTAATTTGGTATAAAGAAAGAGATAGGGTGGGTCTATTCTCATACCTAAATTCTTTTATTAGCACCTGTTAGATAACTTGGTTTTAGGGATTACTCTGTAGATACAGAAACAATACGGGAAATAAAGAATACAGGAGTCTTCAAGTGAAGAAGAAATATTTAGGTGGATTTCTTTTTTTTTTTTTTTTTTTTTGTCATTAGCTAAATAGCAGCAAATATATTCAGTTCATCTTAACCTGTGTTTTTTGGTGTGCCTACTATATGCAAAGTTAGAAAAGTCTTGATTAGACAATAGTCCACCAAAGAGAAGAAAGTATGGTGTAAATTTTGACTCACTGGATGAAAACAAATGTGGTGGGATTGATTTAACAGGCACGCTTGGTAGAGGAATTCATGTATATTGAGTATGTACCACGACCTCTGAGGTCCTTTTATGTTAGTCTTTATAACACTGTGCAAGGTATTGATATAATTATTTGTTTTGTAAATGAGAAAATGGGGCTAAAAAGAGATTAAGAAACTTGCCCAGGTCGTTCGTAGTAAATGCCGAGCAGAGATGAAAACCTAGAGTTTTCCTGACCTCAAAGTTAGGGGGATTATTATTGCTTATGTATTAAGTTTATGT
Organism: Manis pentadactyla; assembly: GCF_030020395.1. NCBI lineage: Eukaryota > Metazoa > Chordata > Mammalia > Pholidota > Manidae > Manis > Manis pentadactyla. The sequence goes on from NC_080022.1 coordinate 16,044,952, forward strand.
ATTTTGGATATTCTTTCAGTTTACTAGGCAGGACACAGAAGGGGGTCCTGGTTGGCCTGGGGGCTGTTCTCTGACTCAGAAGAGACACAGACTTAAAAAAGTTTGTTAAAGTAGTAATGTTTATTTAATGATCTAGCCTGACTGTAGGCAGAGCACATTTTTCTTACACAAATTCTGTTTACCCATTACCATACATTGGAAAATCTTAAATATCTTGCTCAGAAAATTTGGCATTCAGTTGTAATGAATTTATACTTAAGAATGCAGAGATACTTTTTAAAAATTGCACATTCAAAGGATAAAACCGATGTGCCAGTTTGGAACATTGCCTTTGTTTCTAAGTTACATTGTAGATTTCTCCTAATATAAATTTTGTTGTAAGTTTCCTGGTGGCCAGAAAAATCTCATTTGTAACATTTTCTTATACTTAGTGGTATCAGTAGTTACCACATTTAAGTTTTCCACTTCATAAAGAACCAGTGTTCTAAGGCTATGATTTGTTCATGGTCCCCTGAAGAGTTCATTTTGATGGAATTTCCAAATATATCTATAATATAAAAAAGGAATTCAGCTCGAATCAGATTTAGCTTATTCTCCTTTAATATGGTTATTAATTGTAGCTTTTCTTTGAATGTTTTAGACCAGCTCTAACCTTCTCTATCACAGTGTGATAGTTTCTGATTTAGCCATGTGGCAGTCATGTTCATGGCTGTAATCACAGTAACTTTTTGTTCTCAATTTCTTCTTCCTATGCCTTAGGGAATTTTAATGAGAATGTCAGGAAACTAGAGCTGTTCTTCACTAGAAACTTCAATTTTATAAATGGCCTGTTGATTTTGTATTTGCTTGTTAATATGGGTTATAAGTTTTAAAAGTGAATATCAGATAGGGGATAAATTAAGTAGCTTCATATCTAGGGATGACAATTTGATTTCAACCACAATTTAAATTTCAAAACATCATTTATCTTAGGTGTTTTTGAGACAAAGTCTCCAAGGGTCAAGCATACTGTAAAGTTACTTGATAAATCCAAATATTAGTGAAATTTTACTGATTCTAAGACATTTTCTCCCATATTTAACTTACAAATTTAGCATGTATTTCAAAATCATTGTCTTCTAGGGTCTGTGAAATATAATAATTAGGATTTCATTTCTGCTGCTAAGACAGAGAAATCCAAAATACTAGGGGCTTAATGAGAGAGAAGTTTCTTTTTTGTGTAAAAGTCCTGGAAAGCAATCCAGGGCTGGCCCCTCCTATTGTTTTACTCATCCTTAGCATGTAATTTTTGTCCAGTGGTTCAGTATGACTGCATTGGCTCCCATCATCACATCTACATTCTAGCCTAAAGGCTGGAACTGGAGACTACGTCCCTTGCTTTTAAGGCTAGTCCTGAAAGTTGCATCCACCACGTCTGCTCCCATTTGCCAGAACTTAGTCACAGTGGTCACATTTAGCTATGAAGGCATTTAGGAAATGTCTTTACTTATGCTTAGGAGAAAGTTCTATTACTAAAGAAGAGAGGAAGAATTGGCAGACCACTAGCAGTCTCTGCCCCAGTGATCAAACATTACGTCCTGTCCAATGTTTATAATTAAACTCTACATTAAAAAAAATCAGCTGGTAGTAATGGTCAGAAGAAATAGAAGGTACAGAAATTGAACTTGAAATAAATGTGTAGGTACCTGGAAAATATTCTGTAGAATGGTCAGAACTCTCTGAATTGAAAAATTCTGTAGATGATCTTGTTTTGTTGTTTTTTTAGTAGAGCATTGCCTATTTTTCAGAGTTGGACTCAGGAACCATGAGAAGACAACTATTCCTGTTTTCTCTTCTTGCCTTGATTATTAAGTAAAAGACTTCTTCTGGCATAGTTCTCTATAATAGTTTAGTACTCCATAGACTCCTAATGGTTTTGATGAGGAACAAGAAATATTTCCTGTAGGTTATTCACTCCTAATATATATACAGAGATGTTAACAGGTATTTATAAATCATTGTGGTTATGCATTGTGCAGGGTGCTGTGGAGCACATAGGCATGGCATCCAACCCATAGTTAGATGTTTCTGTGACATTTTATGTTTAGAATGGTGGAAGCTCTAGCCAACAAATGTAGTCCTCTCAAGATTATAATTGAAATGGGACTTTATCTTAAAACGTGGGTAGAATATACAGGGGGTTGTTTGGGTTTCTTTTTTACTCTTTCAGAAAAATTAAAAATTTTTGCAGTCTCTAAAATACCATTTATCTCAATATTTGTAGGTGTCAGTGTGGGGAAATGCTCATCGTGATTGTAAGGAATCTTCAGTTAAAGATAAGTTCTGATTTTAGAGATGTTTAAATGTGAAAATAAGAATCTCAGAGTTGATGAAACATAATCTTTGGTGCCTTTGTCATCTGTAACTTCTTAGAATGGAGAATTGCAGTGAGAGAAGCTAAAGTAATTCTGTTTATAAGTTAGTGTGTGTAACTCTGGGGAGAGGAAATCCTGGGGCAAAATACCTCTAAAACCGAATCAAAGGGAGAAATAAAGTTTAAAATCCGTTTATTTCTTACAAACTGCAGTTCTGGCCCCTCTCGCCTGCTCTGGCAGAAGCAAGTGAAGCCTCCCCCCAACCTCTCAGGTTCAGATAAGCTCTCGGTTGCTCAGGTAATTACCCATTGATATGGAGATGAACTACTCTCCACCCCTTAGGAACGCCTATTGATAATGGAGATAAACTAAAGCCTGGTGAGAGATTCTGGAAATAAAATTTTACCCACAGTATGCTTTAGAGTGATTTGACTTCCATTGTAAAAATGTAGGTTTGTACCTCTTCATGTCATGAATATTGGATTACTAACTAGGCAACCTGGTGCTTTAAACAGCTGCTGAGACCAGGGATCACTCTGATCTTTGTCCATGTCCTCATGTTGCTCATCTATTATGGTGAAGGGGTTATTCTGGGGGTGGCAGGGTAGTTGTGCTCTAATGCTTGTGAGTTATAGCCTGAGTGACTCTAGCTCTAAGGTTGGACAGAGAGACCATTTTTTAAAGCAGTGGCCTTTGTATCATAGTCTTGTGCACATACATGTATGTACACATACAACTGAAGGAAAGGTTTAAAAATATAATAGTTGGCATAGTACATGGGATTCATTCTGAAATAGCCTCTTTCTCGTTCATCATAAAAAGAAATATGCTGCTCTTTACCTTGGACTTTTAAAAAAACACTTGAGAAGTTAAAAACAACCAGGGATCAGAAACTTAAAAATTGGTTCTTGTTATTGTGACTTCGAGCAAGTCACTCTCTTTTTAGGTTCTTTCAGCCATAGTTGTTGGGGGTGCTAGCTCTGTTCTTGCCTGAATGAGTGAACCTGTTGCTGGTTGAAAAAAACCCGTAAGTACAAATAAATAAAACACACATCTTTAATCTTTTTGTAGGTCATCATTGAATTCGAAATATTTAAAGTGAATACAAAACTGTTCCAGCAATGCAGACAATTAAGTGTGTTGTTGTGGGTGATGGTGCTGTTGGTAAAACATGCCTCCTGATATCTTACACAACAAACAAGTTTCCATCTGAGTATGTACCGACTGTAAGTATAAAGGCTTTCATCTGTTAGTGAAATGTATCATAATTTGCTATCCTTTTGAAAACTTTCCTTGTGAGTACTGAAATTTTTCTGTTGTCTGCCTTTGTTTCCTGTTTTTAAAGATCTTGACTTCTCATGGGTAAACTATGTACACTTTAAAATTAAACAGCTGAAAAAATCAGTGGAAAGTCAGAAGGGGTGACACAAGGGTTTGCAAGAAGTGCTGGGAGGCAAAACTCCAATAGACAAGACTCTAAAGAGTGGTGGTCTCATTTTGGAGGAGTATGTCCTACATCTTGGAATGAGGTGACTTTTTTTTGCTATATTGGCCAATGATTAATCAGTGCTTGGAGGTCTTCTGGGATGCTTTTTGGGGTCTTAAAACTTCAGAGAAAGTAGTATGTGTCTCTCCTTACTCTCCTTAGGGAATAGAAGAGAATCTCATGGAGCTGTCTTAGCAATACTAGAGCTCCAAACTGGCTTTTAAGGACAGAGAAGACCTGTTTTTGTGATGAGAACACCAACAGAAGCCTTTGGGGTTCCTGTCCCACAAATGCTTTTTATCAGCTCCTTAGAAGAGTAGAGGGAAAATGGGAACAACAAAGCTAAGGAAATGAGAGAGACCAAGTTATTTAGTTATACTCACTTGGGAAAGGATGTGTTTGGGATGCCAGTGTGTGTCCCAGGTTGTTTGACCAACCCAGTGGTATAATTATGTTAAGTGTAGTTGTCCATTTAGTGGTGAGAGGGGAGCTAGAGTTGGCCTGGCTTGGCAACAACTCTGTTAAGTGAGCTATTTTAGGTTATGAAAAACCTATGTATGATTAATACGGGACTAGTATTGTTTGGAAGGAAAAAGGAAGAAAATGTATGAGTACTTTAGGTTAATGTTCAGAGAAGTGAGCATTGTTAAGAGGGTGAATGCAGGTTAAAGACTTGGTAGTAGCATTTAATTGGAATTGACGTCTGTAATGTCCCAAGGCTTTAGGAAGAATGAAGATTAGATTTCTTGGAGGGGGAGAATTTGAAGGTATAATTGAATGCAAAGTCATATTTTTGAGTTGGCCCATTTGGGGACATTGTAAGTGAAAGAAGTTCTGAGATTGAAAAGGACTTGTAGAAGACTTTTAAAGATAGATGGATCTAGTTTCAGAGTGAGGGCATCTGTTAATTTTTTTGTGTTTTGGATCCATTAAAGTTATTTTTTTGTAAACATGATTTCCAAGTCTGTTTTATGACTTTGGTTATTAGGTGTTCTTTTTAAGGTGGGCTTGTGGGTGTTTCATATATAAGTTTGTAGATCTCTGGAAAAGGATTATATATGACTTAAGGAAGTAACAATTATGGCTTGAGAGCTTAACTATATTCAGTACATTCTTTGTTCTTTTTATCAAGAACTTACTTTAACTACCACCCCCTGCCCCGCCCTTACTTCCACTCTTGTTTACATTTAAACAAGCTCCCACCAACCCATTAAAACATGAACCAGAAAATTAGAGTAAGATAGCTGGAAGGTTAAGCAGGACTGATCCTAAAATGTAATGACCTTCCTCTAGTTGGAAAGCATTGTGTCTGAATTGTAAGTTAATTCAAAGGAATCCATGAATTTGTTTTCCATTTAGCACCATTCATTACTTCCTATTTTCACAAATAATGTAGTACAAGCAATATTAGTATGTACCAAGTTGTCATGTGTTTTATGGTCTATTTACAAGCAAAGTGTCCAATCAAAGAAAGTATCTTAGATCAGGTGGTTTGTACCCAATAATGTAAGTTTTACTTATGAAATCCCAACAGATAATCTGCCGGCCCTTTCTTGGACACTTCTTTTGACCCTCTAATGGGCTTGTTTCTCTTTCTTTCCCGACCTTGAACCCTAAAAGGAAAAAGATTATCATGAATCTAGGAATTTTTAATTCTTTATTGAAAGGAAATAGTCTGTGAAGAATTAATTTCTTAGAAATCAGAGTGAACATTGAGGTAAGCTAAAGCAACTGTCTCAAAAGTTTCAAACTTGAACAGTTATCATTTTGTATTGGTAGGGGACTCTGCTCATTTGGTGCCTCTAACTCATCTGTGCCTTTTTATCCACACTGCTGTGAGTGGCAGACACATCCCAGAACATACCTTGTCACTTTTTGCAAGAAAAGTTGGTTATATAAGGAAGATGGACTAAGAAAGAATTAAGTTTGAGGAAGGAAACATTGCCTTAGCTTAAGAATTGTCCTATTCCACTTTGACCATCCCCTTGCACACTAACAATACTGTATTTTTGTGTTTTTAGGTTTTTGACAACTATGCAGTCACAGTAATGATTGGTGGAGAGCCGTATACCCTCGGACTTTTTGATACTGCAGGTGAAAACTTGATGTCTTTTGTAATGTTTTGGTCTGTAACTCTAACAGTTGCTGGTTGTCTGTCTTTTTTGGATACTTTGGGAAAGTAATGTATTAGCAGACCAGTTTCTTTTTTTAATAGTTAAAAGGGTTCATTATCACGATGGTCAGTGCTTGATCAGGAAGCTATCCCAGACCTGGAATGGCAGATAGGAGTTTACTGTGTAGAAGGAGATAAAGCAGGGTGAGAGAGAGTGCATTAGACAAAGTATATTATCACTGTCTGAAATCAAAGGCTTATATAAATAAGTATGTGTGTCTATATATGTACAGATAACTTCTTATATGGATAGCTTGTTATTTTATACTACATCTAAAAATATTTTAAGGGTGAACCAGTACTGTTATCTAGCTAACAGTATTGACATTTATGGTCAACTTTTCAAATTAAACAAATTACTTTCTTCCTTAAGTATACCCAGTTCTTTTGTATTCTTTCCTCCTTATTGTAACGATGGCTGCACATCTTAATTTCTGACTTTGCTCTCTATAGTTTGTTAACAGTTCAATTAGTCAAAGGAAAATTTCAGAAAGGTATCTTTTTAGTATGTAGGAGTTCTAAACTTTTTGCTTTTTATGAGTTTTTTTTTACCCTCTCACTGCCTGCCAGCTGACATTGTGCTCTTATGGAGTTATATTGCCCACTTGAGGAACTATTCAGGTTTGATTGGAAGATTGAAATGGAGAGACAGTAGTAAACAGGCTTAGTTATCAGTGGCTTTCTAATGGTGTCTTTGGTCTTTAACATTTTTATGAATGAAAAATTGTTAAGAGTGGTATATTAGAGGAAACTTAGAAAATAAAGAAAATAAAATAATGACATATATGTCATGAGAAGTGGGATATTTTTCTGTGCCCTTAGAGTTACTCTATATGCGGAGAGAAGACAATTTTATGGCTACTTGGGTTTAAAAATTAAAATTTTATTTTTAAGTTTCAAATCAGTATATAATTGGTATTTTTTTTTTAGTTTTATTAAAATATAATAAAATAGAATACACTCATTTTAAGTGTTCAGTTTGATTGATTTTGCTGCCTTCATGTAACCTAAACCATAATCAAGATAGGTGACCCTAAAAATTTTCTTTGTGCTCATTTTATAGTCAGTTCCTTCCCTTGACCTGACCCCAGGCAATGACAGATCTGCTTTCTGTCGCTATAGTTTTGCTTTTCTAGAATTTCATATAAGTGGAATCATACAATATGTAGTCTGTAGTCTTTTGTGTTTGATTTCTTTCACTTAGCATAATGTTTTGGAGATTCATCTATGCTGTGTTTGTCAGTAGTTTGTTTCTTTTTATTGTTGAGTAGTATTCTGTGAATATAGCACAATTTGTTTATCCACATATAAGTTGATGGATTCCAGTTTGGGTTCCAGTTTTAAGCTATTATGAGTAACAGTGCTTTGAGCATTTTTATACAAGTCTTTGTGTGGAGATATTTTCTCTTCCATAAGTAGCTTGGAGTAGGTTAGGCTTTAAATTTAGTTGCACAACTTAATAAATTTTTTATTAAAACAGCCAGTTTTAATGAATCATTTTCAAGGAGGCCAAGCGTCCTTTGATTAATACTGGTTTATTTAACTTAGGGTGACAAGACTTTAATTATAATCAGCCTTATTTACAACAGTTTAAAATTTAAACAGCACCTTAAACTGCATTTATAAACTTAATGTATCAGTTTTCTATTTTAAGCAATTCAGTTTGCTTGACCCGAGAAGTGAAACATTTCAAAGTTTTATATACATGACCTTAGTAAACCTGGTAACTTGTGGTTTCCTGTATTTATGTTTTCTCTTAAACAGTAGCATTTCCAACCTTCCTACAATTCTTAATATTTTTCAACCAAAAAATCCCAGGTTTAAGATCAGTTACTCAATTACACATTTACAATTGGAATCAGAAAGCTAATCTATCCTGTTCTTTAATAGGGCATGTTCTTTGATTTATTTCATCTCTGTTAGATTCTGAATCTTTCTGGGGCTTAAAAGATATCACTAAGGAAATGATTTTACCATCCCAGGCAGGTTGTTGGGGAAGTGGGTGGGGTTTCTTTTGATAGGCACTGGAAATTTAGGACCTGTAGGCAGCCAGAATGAGTCTCTGTCTTTGATGTGCTTAAAAGACACTCATATCCTTCTGCAAAGGCCTTACTTAATCTCAGAGTCCCTGTCCCTGCTTCAAGTCATGACAATAACTCAGTTTCTTTCTGCCAAAGCTTTCATTCCTACTGGGATGGCCTCTGAATTCCTTTAACTGTTTAATCTGTTGACTGTGTTATTTTGTTCTGAATTCTTTTTATAGTATTCCTTTAAAGCATTTTTAAAATAATATTCTTATCTCATCTCTGGTTGCAACTCTTACAGATATATTTAAATATCATTTAAGACCAGAGATAGGACCTTCCCTCTTTCTCATGGCTTTATTTCTGCCTGTGGTTGTAACACTAAATAGTTGGCTAATGAGTCTCCACAGTTATTTTGTTCTTCATTTCCGCATATGTTTTACTATTATATTTGGAGTTCTATATTTAGTTTTTTTCACTTGACATGTTTTTCATAGGCTCTTTCTCATTTGTACAAAAAAATGCACATATCTTCACTTTTGAATTTTAAACATTGTAATCACAGTCACTCAGTCATTTCAGGCATTACCATGGTAATAGAAAGGAGAAAGCTTTGGAATTAGCTGGACAGACCAGTTAGCTAGATGGCTGGCGAGCCTCTTAATTGTGAAGCTTAATTGAATTACCTTGAAATGTACAATGTTTAAAATACTTTCCTTTTTGAGGTGCTGTGAAGATTGAATGACAAATAATCATTTAAAAAAAGTGTAGACATGTCAAAACTCAGGAGCTGTGTATTTGTGATTCATACACTTCACTGCATATTAAAAAGCATAGTGACTGGGATGTCTTTGGTACACAGCTAATAATTGTCTTCCTTCACAAATAAATAATATTCAGAACAAGTCATAGTGTTGCAGTTGACCTGGTTTAGCTGATTCTGTTTTTTTTTGTTTTTGTTTTTTTTTTAATTCCTTTCAGCGAGGTGTTTTCTAGTGTCTGGCAGTTTTCTACAGTTAATAATCAGTTACATTATTGAGAATGACAGTGGTCTTAGTAGAGATGCTTATAGCCTTCTTGGTCTGTTGTGGTCTTACAGAATCTTCCAGAGGGGTAGTTATAGGATTTGAGTCTTCAGTAATAACGTGCAATAGTCTAGGTCATGGCAGGTGTTATACATAACATGGTAGAAATCTCAGGTTCCAGAGTGTCCCCATTTTTGGAATTTTTTTTCCTCCTGAGCTAAAAGATGTTAAAAATTATTTATGATTAAGTCCCTTGGCATAGATGAGGTAGGTTCACTAAGTGCTATTTAATTTTGAGTAATTGGTTGTAGAAAAATGCTTAGGTTTTATTCTGTAGTGGTCAGTACTACAAAATGTTTAATTTGCATTCTTGTGATTATTATGCCTCTATCACAAGTGAAATAATGGCTATTTGTGACATACTTGGAGGATAAATTTTTGCTGGTTAATTTATGCTTGGGTAATGAAGAATCATGCTTATTTTAAGGGACCATATCCTATCTCCTTAAATGTAGAACTTGTAGAAAAGTAGAGGTAAGGTAGCCTACAATTTTGTTTATTGAACAGTTTTACTTCTCAATTTTTTTTTTTATTGGGAAAGGTAAAGATTTTTATAGCTTTGAGGGCTTGTTACAAATAAATGGACTGACCAATACTATTTTGGACCTAGTATTCAAAAAGAATAGCTGAATTTGTTTTCTGCCACCAGTCCATCTAAATAGAAGGTTGGTTGCATGTAAAACTTGGGACATCCATTTAGATGCTCCAAGTGCTTGCTGCACAGGAATACAGACTTGGATCTGCTTTTGATGCTCATACTGATTATAGAGGCCTGAATGACTAAAAATGAAGCTTTTCTAATCTATGTCAGGCTTAATTTTTTTTGAAATATATTCCATTTGTGTAGGGAATAGGTTGAGAAAAGGTATGTGAACATCTGTATTTCTGTTTACAAGGCTTGATGAACAGTTTTATCTTCTTTTTAAGTTTATTTTTTGTCTTGTTGTTTAATTAGAGCTTTGGTATGTGAAGCTTCAAAGTTCCAGCTAGTGTTAGAGTTCAGGCAGTTTAGAATGAGAGAACTATTCAGGAGTTCGGCTGATTTTGTTTTCTTTAGGTCCATTATTTCCTTTTCAATCCCTTCCACAGCTGTAATTATACATTATAATGTAAGAAGTGAAAGTTACACATCTAAATGCGTACCTTTGAGTTTCTTGACTCAGACTCTAGCACGTTGTATTCAGTAACTGTTAGAGGGGCTGATGGTGGTTTTGTTATGTCACCTTCATTTTGACTTCTCCCGTAACTTTTATTTACTTTCTGTACTGTCCTGAAGATACCTTCGTTGTCTACTATTTCAGTGGCTATAATAGTTACATCTTTAATTAGCATGTTTTAGCTACCCTAAGTTCTTGCATTCTCTCTCAGTCCTGACAACAATAGTGAAATAATAGCTCACTGGCATACAAATACTTCTCTCCTTTTTCCCCCTTTAAAAAACTTTTATTGTGTTAAAATAGATACAACATTAAATTCACCATTTTTAAATGTAGTTCATTGGCATTAAGTAGTTATTCTTTTAAGACGTAGAATTTCCCTTTGACATTGGAGTGTTGAGCCTTCCCTTGTGGCTCCTCCCTCCCCTCATAGTTCTGGAAATGTGTATGGACCTTTTTACCTGGTAATAATTTAAAGTCTACAGAGTAGTACCAGGAACCCCCATAGACCCTTCAACCAGATTAACCAGTTGTTAATATTTTACCCTATTTGCTTTGTTCTATCAACATAATAGGCATATTAATTTTTTCCCCCTGAACTATTTGAGGTAAGTTGCGTACATCATAGCCACTTAGCCTTGAATAAGTACGTATTTCCTAAGGACAAAGACTTTCTTGTATAACAGTAATCAACTTCAGGAAGTTTGACATTGATAGGATAATACTTTAATCTGACATCTGTATTCCAGTTTTGTCAATTGATCCAAATCCAGTTTTTTCTGTTTTCAGTTTTTAGTTGTCATGTCTCTTTAGTCTCTTAATTTGGATCCGTTCTTCAGCTCCCTTTTTTGGTCTTTTATGACATTTTTATACAAGCTCATCCTCTCTCCCTTCTCCCTTATAAAATGTTCCTCACTTTGAGTTTGGTCTGTATTTCCTCATGATTAGATTCAGGTTAGGCTATTTTGTTTGGAATATTATACTAGTGGTGTGTCCTCAGGATATAAATCTAGAGGCACCGGGTGCTCATCTTCCACTCATTGGTGATGATAATTTTGATCAGTCAATATGATGTCTAGTTTCTTCACAATGTAGTTGTATTTTTCTTCTTGCACTTTATAAACAATCTTTAAGATCTTACAAATACTGTCCTTTTCACCAGAACTTTTCCCACATAGATTTGGCATCCATTGATTCTTGCCAAATTATTTTTTTCTAGATGTTTTCATGTTCAGATACTGGACTTATATGCACACATTAACTAAACATATAAACCTGCTTTGGGTAGTCATGGTTGGCAGTGGATTTTGTCAGCTGGGTTTCACTCAGATTTTTGTTTCATTAGATGATTTCACTGTAATTATTTCTTAACCAGATCTGAGTAGGATTGATTTTTAACCATTTCTTTAGCAGCAGTTTATTGTTTTTGTTACATTTCTGTTAGGTTGCTAATGGACACAAAAACTGAAAGCTACAAACTGGTAATAAAGCAAATAATTAATACAGAACAAATTAATTGCCGTTCTGAGGGCTTGAAATATTAAATAGAATTTGCTGAGTGGGAATATTACTCAAATATTATATTACAAAGCCATACATTTCATTGGATAAGTTGTTTTCCTGTTAATGATCATTGTGCTGGTAGCTGCATGCTTAACCTATTGATTGACCAGTGATTTTAATACTATGAGGGCACCAAAATTCAGTTGCTGATTACTCCAATTTCTTTTCCCCAGGTCAAGAGGATTATGACAGATTACGACCGCTGAGTTATCCACAAACAGATGTATTTCTAGTCTGTTTTTCAGTGGTCTCTCCATCCTCATTTGAAAATGTGAAAGAAAAGGTGAGTTGGTCAGATATTTTTGCCCTGAAAAAGGTTTTCAACAATACTTTTATTGACTTGTAAATAGCTTTAGAGGTTTGTGGATTAATGCAGGTGTATTTTTTAAAATACGTTTTCCCTAGTGGGTACCTGAGATAACTCACCATTGTCCAAAGACCCCTTTCTTGCTTGTTGGGACCCAAATTGATCTCAGAGATGACCCCTCTACAATTGAGAAACTTGCCAAGAACAAACAGAAGCCGATCACTCCAGAGACTGCTGAAAAGCTGGCCCGTGACCTGAAGGCTGTCAAGTATGTGGAGTGTTCTGCACTTACGCAGGTGAGGATTGTGTGGAACCCCGTGTTTATTTACAGTTGAGTAGTAGTTTCTTAGAGCATTAGGATTCAAGGTTTTTTCTAACAATGGTCCATAGCGCTCAAGAAAGATGCCCAAGGAGACTTTGACCAGCTTCAGACTGTATATTATTCTGCTAGAGGTCACTGTGTCTGGAGAAAATTACTAGCCCGTAAGCAAAGTTTTGTGTTGGTGAGTTCCCATGTTGTACAGAATCATTTGTAGTGGTCAGGGATTGTGTTTAAAAAAAAAAAAAGTTAAAGGGAAGGTCCAGAACAAGGTTGCAAGAGAGTATGTGAATGATTCCCCTGCCCCTACCCAAGGACACATACATTTTCTAAATATATCTGATTGTGTCAATTTTGACAACTGATGCCCTGCTGTTTCTGAGGTAATTGAGCCAGGATAGAGAGTTAGTCGTAATAGTTGAGACTTTCATATCAGGTAAAGCTGCCTTGGCTATTTCTCAGGTGTGCTTTCTATAGTGTCTCTGTTCCCATTCTCTCCTCATGGGGTCCTCTCTTATCTTTGGTCCCTTTTGAATAATTTAATTGGAACTCTTCTCCTAGTTTGATGGGAACATCAGATTCCGAGACAGGGAGCAGTAAAGAGGATGTGGAGTGAGAGTTGTAACTGACCTGTGCGGTTTCATCTTCTTTGCCTTCCTGGTATTACTGACCCTTCACCTCTTGGAGCTGTCCTGGGGCAAAGGGAAGAATTACTGACCTTTCACCCCTTGGAGCTGTCCTGGGGCAAAGGGAAGAATTGCTGAAATAATTAGCACCCAGCTCTCTGCTTGTGCTCTTGTGCTGACGTGGAAACAGTGAGGAAACACACCTAATAAAACAGGGCAGGGCTGAAGGGTAGAGGTTTCTTCTAATTATGCTAAATCCCACTTAAATTTACCATGCTTACTTTTTCAGGTAATTTTTCTTTCTTACTCAATTTTTGAAAAAACACTTGGTTTTTGACCATGTGTATGCTGAAGTAAATGGCACATATAATTACATACTATGTGTGCACGAGGGATTTTGTCTGTAGGGCCTAGACATAATTTAATAATGTCCAATTTAGTGCCAGGTTGGATATTTAAAGATTTATGCTTAGCTGGATGTTCCACAGGATAACTTCAAGGTCTAATACTATTCTCCCAAACCTAGTTTTCCTTGACAGTTCAGTTCTCTTGTAAAAGCAGATACTTAAAAGTTCAGAAGATAATACATCTCCTCACACACAGCACACTGCCTGAGATAGTTAAAAAATGCCTGATGCTTTTATGTTTTGTTGCTGTTTCTGTGTTTTGATACCATCCTCAGAAAAGCGCGTGTGTGTGTGTGTGTGTGTGTGTGTGTGTGTGTGTGTGTGTGTGTGTGCGCGCGCGCGCGTTGAAGAAGGATCTATGTAGAACATGCCTGTCACATTATAACTGTGCATCTGCTGCATACCCCGTCCTCTAAATACAGGTTGCTTTTGGGGAAAATGGAGGCCAGTAGACCATGTAGACTCAGTTTTAGGTCAGCGGTGAAGCTAATTTCAGAGAATTGGATGCTTCCACATACGATTTTTTTTATAGTAAGACACTTTGCAGTGAACAGGAGTTTGAAAAGGTCTTAGCAGCTACATTTTTCTTACCAGATTTTGAAGTTTTGGGAACTCAAAAGAGAAGATAGAACATGGGGTCACTGGTTGTGTTTGGGAGGTAGCACTTTTATGACTCCAGGTTCTCTTTGTTGGTTCCTCTAAAACTGAACTCTATATAATAATCAGATCGTGTGGGGAAAAATAAAGATTAATTTTGTTTTGCAGGAAATTAGTTGATCTTTGTCAATAAGAAAGGATTTGCTTCCTATTAAGGGATGCCCTAGTTTCATATAGTCATAAAATAAAAATATATTTTTATAAAGTACATTTCCTTTTTCATCCATCCTTGCTTTTAAATTTGACTACCAGAGTTTGCTCCTAGATGTGTAGGAATAATTTCAGGGAACATTAACTTTTGTTTAGCATTTCTACTTTGTCAAGGGCATAGAAGAAAATTTTTTCACGTCTTTGCTTCTTTTTATGTACTTATTGTTATTTCTCAACTATTTTGTACTTAATGGAATATATGTCCAATTTAGTGCTAGGTTGGATATTTAAAGATTTCTGCTTAGGATATTTAAAGATTTCTGGGGTGTCATGGTGGGGGTAGGGTGGAGGTAGAACACCTGGGGTAGTCTGGGGCTGGCACTTGTTATTGGAGCTGTGTTTTGGGACTTGGAGACATTTTTACTTGGTATCAAACTGACTTAAAGAACATGTGAAACTTCTCTGGGTGGAAAACGTGTGGCTTTAGGTGAGTTTAAGTGAGTCTGTAGACCTGGGCCCAAGGTACCAGTACTACTGAGTCACACTGGTACGTTGGAGTTCTGGCTGAGGTGTAAGTGTATTTCTGCATCTTAATCCCTGTAGATCTGAGAATGTTCCTTGTTTTCACTCCATGCTTTATGCTCTGATACCCATACAGACATCTTAGAAGCATTGGACTGCTTGTTAAAACTCATTCTAGGACCCCATTCTTTGTTTTCCTAAGACTTGGGTGGTGGTTACTTGCTCTAATAACATTACTGAATAACTGAAGCGTATGCTGTTTCTAGAGTCTGTTCTTTAAACTTTTCCCAGTTGGTACTGTTGAATAATTAACACTCTTTCTAAATGTCTGAACCTTTTTGTTCTGGGAGGCTGGTTACTCTGAAGTCCTGATTAATCCCACCCAGATATGTCATTGAATCTAGAAACATGTAGGATGCCTGTTAGCTTGCTGTTTGTGTCTTTCAGTTATTCAGAGGCTGAATTCACAGAAGCCTAAAATTGTAATAGATTTAGTTTCAAAATGCATGTGCCATTCTTATCATTAGAAATACTGGGGAATTTTACAGCTTTACTTATCTAATACATCTGTCTTGTGTTTACATAGCCATTTTTATTTCTTGGCATTTTGATTAAAATGTTGAAATATTAGATTTCAAAGTGTGATTGTTATAGAAGTCAACATAGGGCATTTTCATAAAAATTACTTCCTTGCTTGTTAACCTTTTTTGAGGTAAGAAGTTTCTGTTTGATCATGCAGTCACCTGATAATGGACTTAATTAAGATTTAGCCTGTCTGGTAGTTATTTTTCTTAGGGCACATTGCTTCTGTGAATTCAGCTTGTTTAATCCGGACTGCTTTTGTATCTGCTAGTCTTTCTAATACTCTAACCTGGCTGCTATTCTCTCTCCTCCCCTCTGTCTTGTAGAGAGGTCTGAAGAATGTGTTTGATGAGGCTATCCTAGCTGCCCTCGAGCCTCCGGAAACTCAACCCAAAAGGAAGTGCTGTATATTCTAAACTGTTTTCTCCTTCCCCTCTTTGCTGCTGCTTCCTTTCCCACTACTGTAGAAAGATCGTTTAAAAACAAAGGAATAAAACCATCCTGTTTGAAAGCCTCTGCGTCTTTTTACTCACCACTTTAGAGCAACATCTGTATTAGTTTTTGATCAAGAATGCATTATCTTATAGAATATTTTTTGTGATCCGTAGTCGAGTTGGACTTGTTTAACTTTCTGCTGCTTGAGTTGCCTGATGCTCAGAGCTTTCTGGTTTGGATTACTATTGCAAAAAGGGAACTTGGTTTGGCATTAACAATGTCCTCTTGGAGAAAATAAGAAGAGTTTTAACACTTCTAGATCTTGGTTCTAGATGGAGAAGATAACACAAAACACCATTTTACTCTTATGATCAATTGTTAATTGTAATTGCATGACAAACTTTGTGGAAAAAGGGGTGACTTGCTAGTAGAGTGTAATGGGGAAGGGAAGATTCTTTTCCGGTTTTCCTTTGTTTGGTGAAACTTTGTGTTGCTATTGCTTTGGCTGTCTGTGCTGTGGTGGAGTATTTGTCAGTCTGGGGTGGGAAAGGTAATGATGTATCTGCTACTGCTTTATGAGATAATTTGTTACATTATCTTTTAAGAATAGCATCCATTTTAACAGTTGACTTAAGGTTTGTTAATGTTGAGATGTAAAGCTGCTATCTTTATATTTTCCTGCTTCTGATTTTAATGTTGTGAGGGAAACATACAATTGTGGTTACCTTCAAATTTTGAAATTAAAAATATACAACTGTTTGTATAAATGCCTGCTGAACCTTTATTCCTGTTGTACTGACTGGCTCTAGTTTTACATATGTTTCAGGTACCCACATTTTTGCTTCCTTGAATCCCTTTGGCTCTAATTGGTGGGTTAAAGGGAGTTCAGAGTGAATATCTTTGATGCAGCCACCATAGTCGCTCTCTCCATCTTTGCCTGCTGCCCCTTCCATATAATAAGGGTGCCTGTCCTCTCGGTCTTGCTCCATATCCGGCTGTTTCATTTGAATGCAGAGCTGCTTCACTTGTTTTTATGTAAAATGTTCCAGCAGCTTAATGCAAAACGCATATTGAATGAGCAAGTGAACATATGTGCTTGTTGCTGCTTGTGACATACATTGGTCTGCAAAAAGCTTTCTCAAAGAATCACTGTTTCACTCATGAGTATCTGCTCCTCTGCTTCTGAATTGCTGGACCCTTCCAGTGCCCTGCCCGGACAAAACTTGGTGAAGTGAAACGATTATATTCAGGTTCAGGGTTGTTTTTAATGTTTTGTTCTTTGCCACCTCTTGGAATTTGAATGTTTTAAATTTGATCTTCAACTTCATTATACTGAAAATCAGACTGCCCATTTTTTTCTTTCTACCCCTTTTCAGAAAGGCCTAAAGAATGTATTTGACGAAGCAATACTGGCTGCCCTGGAGCCTCCGGAACCGAAGAAGAGCCGCAGGTGTGTGCTGCTATGAACACCTCTCCAGAGCCCTTTCTGCACAGCTGGTCGTAGCACCATACTAAAAGCAATGTTTAAATCAAACTAAAGATTAAAAATTAAAATTCGTTTTTGCAATAATGACAAATGCCCTGCACCTACCCACATGTACTCATGTGAGATAAGGCCCGTAGGTATTGTTCCCTTCCCCCCTCAGTACTAGTTAATTTTGAGTAATTGTGTATTGTCAGAAAAGTGATCAGTACTAGTTTTTGTTTTGTTATTTGAAAAAAAAAATTTTTTTTTTTTTGTTTAAAAGCAAGGCATGCTTGTGATGACTCTGTAACAGACTAATTTGGGTTGTTGAAGCTGCTCCTGGACTCTACTCTGGAGAGTAAACTGGGACATCTAGTTGTTGTTAGTATTTTTTTTTCTTTTTTTTTGTTGGGGGGGAGTGTGTGTGGGGTTTGTTTTTATTTAGTCATGTTTTTAAAATTCATTAACCATTGGACAGCCCTTAAGGGGAGGAGGACGGATTGATTCCACATTCCACTTCCTAGGTCTGGTTTAGAAAACATGTTCCCCATCTGGTGCTCTTAGGAAGGAGTATAGTAAATGCCTCATTTAATAACATACTCCTTTTTGAAAGTTGCCTTTTCTCTCCACCCTTGAGTAGGTCCAGTATTTGATGAAACTCATGAAAGTGGGTGGAACCTGTCTTGCCCCTCCTCTTTTCTAGCATGCACAATATATGTGACTGTGACTTTCAAGGAAATTTGTTTGCCATTTGCTGGTTTTTCTTTTTTTTTAAGTTAATTTCTGACTTCTTTCACTGATAAATGAAGAAAAGTATTGCATCTTTTGAAATACACCAAGTGGATTGACTGCATAATTAAAAAACAATTTTTTCCCTGTCAGTCATTGTCTTACATGCTTAGCATAGGTGTGCAGCTTAATAGTGTATGATGTGGTGTTCCTAGAACACAGCTGAAGACCCGATACATAGAGGAAATAGGGGTGGTGCTAGAAGACAGATGTTTATGGAATGATTCACATCCTCTTTCAAGTTATGAGGATGGAGACCTGCTTCATTAAGAAGCTGAGGGTGGGGTGGGGGTGGGGAGAACACCTAACAACATGGGGACCAGTCAGGGGAATCCCCTTATTTCTGTTTTGCATATGAGGAACCCTAGAGCAGCCACTTGAGGCTCTCTAGTTTAATAAAAATCATGGAGAGAGTCTTAGGAAGACTCTTCATAAGTGTTAGTAGGGATTTTATCAGCTCATTTTGGTTGCAGTTTCCAATTTTTTTAAATGTTTAGGTAATCTCTATCTTCCCCAAATCCTAATTCTTGTAGATTCATTAGTGGTTGAACCAGTGCTTTCTCATGTTTCAATTCTTTGTAAATGCATTCTTTTCAGATGTATTAAACAAAAATCCCTTCACAAGCCAGCCTGGGGGTTGTTATTTTCCCTACGCCTCTTACTTTTAAGTATTTAGGAATGGGAACTTGACTCTTAATAATACCAGTTTTCAACAAATTTTGGGATAAGATTTAAAACTTTATTGTGTTTATGGACTTCTTTTCCTGGCATTCAGTTTCAGATAATGTTTTTCCCTCTGTGTATTCAGGTTTGTTCCTTGCCTAAGATTGGCAGGTAGCCTGCAAACTTCTTTTTAATACCAAATGGGTTCATAACAGTCTTAGTGAAGAAGTGTTCAGGAAGCTGGCGGCTCCTGTATTTGGAACGAAATGGCAGCACTTCTAATCCATTGATTAGTTGGAAAGCAGCCAATTTTCCTCCAAGTTTTCAGTGATTTTCAAACTTTGTTGCTTACTGGAGTGCAGCTTGAGCCAGTGGGGTGTTTTAAAGCTTTCCACCTATTTCCAAAATGCAGCCAGGTTTGTGAACCACTACTCCTAGGTTGTTAACCCAAACTGCTTCTATAAGATTTCAGATTCTGTGCTGTGAATCTGAGTATGGAACATAGTTTTTTTAGGTGGCAAGACTGACTCATTTATCTTAAGGGCATTATTCTGATCTGTGTGAAAATCTTAGAAGCTAAGAACTGTTAATCCAGTTAAGTTTGGTATGGTATAGCCTCATTATGATAGTTCTCTATATGGAGTCATGTTTGGCTTGGTTCCATACTGTGCTTGAACTAAGCTGGATTAGTTGGGAAGGAGTTAGGAGGAGGCAGATGTAGGCCTTACTGTTGTAACCAGTGTGTCTTACTTACTCCTTATTGACCATTCTTGGGAGAGAGAACTGGACTGCGCTGTGAGACCCTGGGGAGTAGGGACTGTGATTCCCTGGTTCTTAGTCCAGTGGAATATAGGTCCATCCTGATGATGGCTATGTCCCTGCTCTAGAGCAGGGTTTGACACATAAGAGAGACTCTAAAAACAATCGTTGGATGGGTACATGGGGTCAAGAATGAAATGAAATAAAGCACGTATCATATGGTTATGTATGAATTATCCAGACATTAGAAGAACAACGGTGACAAGGGATTGATTGAAGTTAACGTTGTTTTCTAATTAAAAATTTTCAGTTTGACTTCCACATATCAGAAGAACATGAGTGGCAAGTAGATGAAGCTAACATCATTTTCTATTTAAGTGTTATTTTCTAATTGGCTTAACAAACTTTACTGTCATCTTGGCTTAGTGAATAATACTGCCTGGATAGTGTGTGATCTAGTGGTTGGAAAAGGTCTATTTAAAACAGTCCTTTGCAAACTTAGTTTGTGGCAACATTTACAATATTCAGGCCAGAACAACACTAATACATCACTCGTTTTCTAAAATATCAGTGTTTTACTCAAGGTTTTAGAAATAGGTTCTGTAGTTTGTTAAAGTTAACAAACAGCCTTAGAGCTGGATTTTTTTTTTTTTTTTGGCCAGTAGGGGAGTATATTCTAAAGGAAAGGGACGATTGTGGAATGAAGTACAGTTGGAATGTTTCCTTTATTCTAAGGTGTATTTTCCCTCATTTTCATGTTATAATCAGATTACCTCTTAGTAAACTGCATTTAATGTAGTAGTACTTTTTTGGTTCTAAGAAGGATGAAATAATGGTATTTGTTTTGTTAGGTTTGGACTGTTTTTTCCTCCCATTTTGATGTCAGTAGTAGTTATTTGGATACTGAGTGCTGAGATACTCTGATCAAGGACCCTGCTTCTTGAGAAGAGTTGGAGCTTAGTCCCCACTGGGTACAGCAACCCCTGTTGGCAGTTTGGGATGTGTGTGTGCGTGTATTTATATTCCTCACACTTCAGGAAGTGTGGGGAAGGGACAGCATTTTACCAGAAGGGCTGAGCTCTTCATAGTTAGAGTATCTCTGAATTATGTGTGAGGAAGTAGCTTTAAATCACATTCCTAATTTAGTTCTCCGTGTTTTCTGTCAATCTTACTGCGAGTTGTCCTAACTTCAGAGCATGGTAAGTTACTATATAAAGCAACAATATTATTATTTTCTTTCCAGGGATGTTTAAATACTTTAAATTTATATATTACTTGGAGTTTTTTTTCCCAAAGTGCCCCTACTTTTTTTTCAAGCCTCTTTTTATTAGCTGTCTGTAGTAATTTGCATTACAAACAACCTTAACACTCAGTGGCTTACTTTAACAAGCACTCATAAATCGATTGGGCTTTGCCTCCAGGCTTAGATTGTGTTCAGGTTGGCTCCTTTTTGCTGATTCTGGAACCTTGACAGTGGACTTCTAATGGTGAGTCTGGTGAGCCAAAGGGGATGTGAGGTCAAGCACATTTAAACTTTCTTGTATTTCCATTGCCTGGAGGATTCCATATAGCCAAACCCAAATGCTAGGCCATTCATTCACTCATACTTAGTAAATTCAGAAAGCTTTTTTTAGTACTTAAAAGTAGTCTCTGAAGATAGGGCAGAGAATAAAATAAACTGACTTCTAGTTGAAATTTTCTTCTTGTAATTTTGATAGCTGCCACCTCTTAGGTGGCTAATGGTCTCATCCCACTTAGAATGGCTCTCGAGAAAGTGAAAATCTTGTCCGGGTGTGCATGCGCAAGATACACATTGATCTGCCAGAGCACTTGTTCATCCTGGGCGCTGGAGACATTGGAGAATGACAGCCCTAACTCAGTGTGCCCTTTGGCAGGTAAATTCCACTCTCTATAAAATAATTATGTACTTAGTCATAGTTGAGGTCTTAAATGCAAGTCAGGTACCTGGTTGATCACCAATTAATGGGAGACTTAAAAAAAAAATTACTCTGAGATTCTCAATCCCTGGGGTGGGACCAGGGAATTAATCTAGTTTTTTTGAAGTTACCCAGGTAGAACTTTGCTTAGCTATGTTTGGGGATCATTGCACACCTCAGTGGTTCTTACCTCTCGCTGTGTGAATGTCTTGTAGGGAGCTCATTAAAAAAAGCGGAAAACAGTACCTGGGGCTGTTTTAGGCAATCTCTGGAGATAGGGCCTGGACACTACTTAAAATTTTTTTCAAATTAAATTTTGAGGGACATCACTTTAAAGCTCCAGATGATTTTAATGTGCCATCATGTTTGAGAACCATGGCCCTAGATGATCTCTTAAGGTTTCACTTATATCTGACATGAATTTTAGAGTGATTTTGGGATACAAGTCTTTGTAGTTTTATCTGTTCTTTGAGGAAAGAGGTTTTACAAACTTGTGGTCTCAAACCAGCATTCAGTGATTGGTTTTACAAAGTTCATAGTCATATACTCTTATTGATAAACTAGCACTAAGATAGTTTGGGCAGACTCCCAAGTTACTTAGGCAGCAGTTTGAGAGAGGGCAGGAATTTGAGTTGTAGATATCAGCTAAGGTTTCTAACTCAAAGCTGGAATGTAGAGGAAGGCTGTATTTCCCTGATATCTTCAAGGTGAGTATAGTGTACAAGTTTTACTGGAGGTGAATATCCTTTCCACCCTTCTCAGGAATATTCTGATTTGTCTACAGAGAGTACCAGGACCAAAGCATAGAATGAGATTCCAAATAGTGTTAAGTTAGTGCTAGAAATGAATATGAAAGTGAAGTCATTCCAACAGACTAAATTGGGCTTCTAGGAGATGGAAGGCTCTTACTAACTTCAAAAAAAGGTCACTTCGTTGCTGTAATGCAGATGTTCTCTGCTCCCCCTTTCCCCAATTATTTGCCAGACCTTTAGGCAGGATGTGGATCAGTGTTTGTACCTGTATTTCCCCTCTCATCAGTGAGTGTGTAGTTCCAGGTGGATTGATTAAGTCTTAGTGATTAAACAGGTAGCTGCTTCCTTTGTGTATTAGCCTGATAGTGATGAATTAGTATTTGATTGAATATGGTCTTAGTTTCTATGTTTTGTCATTTAGCTGTGAATTGATGTAGTCACATTGGGACAGCCTTCTCCCAGGCAGGAACTGGGGAGGTGCCTGTGCGAGTTTGCAAATAGTGCTTTTGAGCCATAAACCTCAAATTCAAAGTAGTTCTTTCTTAATTCCCTGATCCTGGGCTTTTGGGGCATAGCCTCAGGAAGGTGGAATAGCTTGTGTCAGTACCATGCTATCAGTTTCTTCTAAGAAAATGTATTGAGCTTCTTTAACTTTGGCGCCCTTTTGCTTTTTCCCTTTGAGCTAGGCATGACTTCTTGGATTATTGGGATTAGCTCCACCCAGTGGTGAATTTAAGTTAAAACTCTGGCAGTGAGTCCAGGGTACCTCTAACTAGTATCTTGGACACTATGCCTTATGAGGTCTTGGTAGATGGCAGAAGGGTGGGGAGAAGGTGATGACTCAGTAAGGAATAGAGGCTGAGTAGAAAATACTGATGAACTGGGGAGACTTCTGCATTATATAG
Organism: Manis pentadactyla; assembly: GCF_030020395.1. Taxonomy (NCBI): domain Eukaryota; kingdom Metazoa; phylum Chordata; class Mammalia; order Pholidota; family Manidae; genus Manis; species Manis pentadactyla. The sequence continues at coordinate 16,068,069 of NC_080022.1, forward strand.
GAGAGGTTGTTAAGAATCAGTCTGAGAATTCATAGCAGTCAATCAAAATTTAAAATCTAAGGTGGTGTAAGGAAATATTGCCCTGAGTTCAGACTCTGCTTTTACTAGCTGTGTGATCTTGGATAACTCAGTGAATGTTCCTGAACTCCATTCGTTATATCTATACATTAGGGATAATGATAATAGCTATACCTCAGGTGTGAGTATGAAGATTAAGTGAGATCATCTATGTGAATGTGTTTTGTAAACATGTAAGTGCGATGCAAATATTAACAGCTACCGAATTTGCATTGCAATGGGAAGAATTTAGGTTATATGTGAGGAAGTATTTACTGATATTGTGACATGCTACTGGGTATATATTGGAGATTATGTGTTTCAGTAATATAGGAGTACAGACTCAGTAATTATAGAACTAGGATGTTAGAATTTGAGGTAGTTAGAGCTTTCTTTACCAAGAACCAAAGACCCAGAGATGGAGTTTCTCCTGGAAGTACTTCCATATGTATAGAACACTGTATCCAAGGGGCTCTAGATGCTTCACCTCTGACATTGCATTGTCTTTTTAGGACCTCTAGAAGGCAGGAAAACAAAAAACCTCTGAAGATCAGGTCAGCTGTAGTTTCCCATGTGTCTCAGAATTACCAGGACTGGGTGTCATCTTAGGTTGGCCAAATCTCTGAAGCTAGCATGAGGATCTTGCTGGTTGGTCCAAGTCAGTTTATGAACATCAAGGGGTAAGAAATACTTTGGGCACTTTGTGCTTTGTACTGTGTTAAAACTACTGTATTATCACATTTAGATCTCCCAACAGCTCTGTGAGATTAAATGTAAGATACTACAAGTATTTTTATAGATAAGGACTCCAAGACTCCATAATTGCTTAATAACTCCAGCCAGAGTTGGAACTCATGTCTGTCGGATTCTGGAATATGTGTGCTTAACCATATGATCTTGCTGTGAAGATAAAATGTGACTAATTACAAAGCTGAAAATTGTAGTTCAAAACATCATGGGATATCCAGGGCAAGCATATCAGTTTAAAAGACTTCATCTACAATGGCATATTAATTGGGTTAGAGCTTTTTGGGGAAGGTGGCTTTAAGGAACACTTGTAGCATGAAAGAGTGATACCCTTTTCCTTTTTGTGGCTTTAGAGGATCTTGAGGTGCCTTTGAGTTTGGGTAGTTTGCCCCTACAGTCTCTGCTCAACTGCCCTTTTTAAAATTATAGCGGCCTTGTGTGTTGGCAGAGCAAGGTTTGTTGATGAGAGAGCTGGACCTTAGTCCACGGCCTGGGGGGTGATGGGAGTGCCAGTTCTGAGACCTGGCACTCTTTGTCTTTTCTCTTCATCATCCCATAGAATGGCTTTTAGAATAGCACCATTGTTCTCTGTATATCCAATGCAGACCTGATAGGGAGAAAGGAACCTCATTATTAGGTAACAAGATCTCATTAGCTTGACCCCAATAATGGGAGGTGGTTGGGATTCTGGAGCTACATCTTCTCTGAAGGTTAGGACCTCACACTGTTTTGAGTTTAGGTTGTAAACTCATGAAGTTCAAATCATGTTTGTATTAGTGATTTCACTTGATCTCCCATACAATCCTGTGATGGGGGCAGAATAGATGGTATCATATGTCAGATGGCTGGACTAGTGATTTCACTTGATTCCCCCATACAATCCTGTAATGGAGGCAGAATAAGTGGTATCATTTGTCAGATGGCAGGACTGAGGTTAAACTACTTGGCATTGTGATGGAAATTGCATGCATAGGCTTTGACTTGAGTTTTGGCATGTTACTAACTTAACCTTTGACTTCAGGCAAGTGTTTTAAATCTGAGCCTTCTCTGTGAAATGGAAATACCTATATTTAACTTGATCTGAGATGTCCTCTGACAAGTTAGCAGGTCCTCAGCAACAAATAGGATGGATAGAAGTTACACCATCGCTATAGGCTCACTTCAAACCAGGGCCAGAGGATGAAAAGTACAATGTAGGGAATATAGTCAATAATACTTTAATTAATTTGTATGGTGACAGATGGTGACTACACTTACCGTGGTGAGCATTTCGTAATGTATATAATAGTTGAATCACTATGTTGTGCATCTGAAGCCAATATAATACTGTATATCAACTATTTTAATAAAAAAACCGGAACCAGAAAAACCAGGGCAGAGAACCCTGTTGGCTTCTGGGTCTTAGGCTGCTGTGTGAGTGAGGGGCCCTTAGCCCCCTTGCCAGGGATAGACTAAGACTTTCTGGGAGCTTGACAGTATATCAGATTTTCCCTTACACCTGTCTCATCTCTAACCAACTCTTGTGATAGGGCTGCTCATTTGTGTGGAGCTCCAGACCCGCAGTGGAGCCTCAGTGCCAGCTCCCTGGACCTCCTTTGTAAGATCTACACCAGTCCAATGGGAGAGAGATTTGGGCTTTGTACTGAATCTCTTACTCCCTAAAGAACTGCCCCCTTTCCTACACAACTTGAAGACTTCACAGTTACATTAATGTTGGGGAGTTTTGGGTGCATTCCTGGGAGCTTAATGAAGGGTGGGTAGGCACCTATGAATTCTTTACTTCTGTCACGTGAGGATGACTTCACCCCAGGGTGCTGAGTTTGCAGTTATTTCATCTGCTACTATAAAATTCCCCTGTCTAGGTACTAGTTTATTCTAAGACCAGTCTTGGCCCATAAGGATCTTGAGCCTTGGTAAATGTAGTGTGAATAAATGGATCCTTTTTTCACTTTTAGCTTGTATTGATAACTCTTCCTGGTACTAATATCACTACTGGAAAAAGCTCTGGATTGGGTGTAGGAGACCCAGGTTCTAGTTGGGGTACCAGTTTCCTTGGACAAGTTGCTATAGATTTTTGGACCTCAGTTTTCCCATGTGTGGACAAAATGGTTTTTTGTTCCTTGTTGGATTGTCTTTTTTAGCCATAGACCTCTTTTTTCTGAACAGAATTGTACAGAAAGTGTTATATGCAACAGCTGTTGTGATTGAAGAAAGCTCAGTAGTTTGTTCCCCACACTGCTGCCTTGTCCCAAACATAGATGTGTGTCAGTGTACCCCTGTGGATCCTCTAGGGCTCTGCAAATATATTTGAACACACTGGGACAGGACCATCTCTGTAGCTCTATGAATTTTTTGCTACTGATAGGTAGTTAAAAAAAATCTGTACAACCTCTTATTAAATAGGCGAGTAGACTCTTGAGTCTTCAGGAAGAGTTAGATTTTCACTGATATATTTGAGAGGTTCTAAAGTTTGATGCAGTCCATACTGCTTTGAAGTATCCAGTAAAAACTGATTTGGTTTTTGCTTGTAGGATAAATATGATTTCTTAACAGTGACAGACACTGTATTGCCCTCTCTTAGGGACTACTTCCTTCGGGGAAGACCAGTAGGATCCAAGCATTAATATAATTCAGTTGTGAAACTAGATCCCTTTAATAGATACCTCTCTTAGTAAGTATGTTGACGTTCTCCTTTATAATTTAAGTAAAATAGAACATTTGCTATCATTTGTGTTTCAGGAGTTATTCCAGTGCCAGTTCCATGTAGAACTTACTGATTTCAAAGAGAAGTAGTACTGAGTAGTAAGAAAAGCACACATACTTTGGGGTAGAGGGATCTAAATTTGAATTTGACTCTGTCAGTAGCTAGCTGTGCTTGAGCAAACTATAGTTTTTCTGTCTTGATTTACACATCTGTAAATCAGCCAATAATACCTGCTAAACTTTTGCAGAATTGTCATATGGATCAGGGGTAACATACCTTCAATCCCCAGTGACCATTCAGTCCAAGGGACAAAGATAGGTAAGTTAGGGAATTCTTCCTGTAGGAGAGCCTCCAGTTTTACAATGTTAGTGAATTCAAAATGGAAAATCACCCGGTATGATTTATTCTTGCTTAGGCATTTATTCATTTCAGGGAACACTTGTTTGTATCTCATCCATTTTAAAGGCATTAGAGAGTAATAATTAAGAAAAGGAACTATAAAGCCAGACTGCCTGTGTTTGAATCTTGGCTCCACTGTTCACTTGCTCAGTGAACTTGGGCAAGTTATTTAACTTTAAGGTTTTCTTGTGGGGATGATAATAATACCTACTTCCTCAGGAGTTTTTTTAAAACTAGGGTGAAAATT